>NC_135540.1:8224626-8554626 GCF_045843805.1 Urocitellus parryii | reverse complement strand
GCTTTCTGAAATTCAAATCAAAAGACTTCTCATGCTCTAGCATTCAGAGCAGCACTCAAGGACTCCCCTGGCTCGCTGCTAATTTTAAAGCTATTAGACACAAGGACTGGCTTTCAGGGGAGGTGTGGTGCTGAATTCATCCCTCTTCTTTCTAGAGAGAAGCCCATGAGGCTTCGAGACTTAAAGCCAGTCAGTTCAACAGACCATGACAAGACTCAAACTTCAAGATAAATACAAAAAAACAAAAACAACAACAACAACAAAAAAAAAACACTAAGAAGTTCTTTGACGAAGACATATCGGGAATAGATTTGAGCAAATCTTTGATTATCTAGGATGTTTAGTTCCTAGAACCCCCTCCAAGAAAATCTCTTATTTATCTCAATATTTTTTAAAAACCTTTTAATTAATAAAGCAGGCTTAGGAACATGGCAAAATACATTTTCAGATTCATGTAGCTGGATCTCTGATTATTGACATCCTACAGAGCAATATGCATTATTGTCTAATCAGATGATGATATGTAATTTCTGATGTCATTATTTTTCCACAAGATTGAATAACAAGTATGTGACACTTTGATCTGAACAAATAATTTGAATAACTTTTGATCTATGAAATTATATGCTTAATCACACATGATGCCTCATCTGTGAGTTAGTACTCATACCACATTTTGCTTCAAAGTATGCTTAAATATTAAAGAAGTCACTATAATTTTAAATGGAAATTAACATCAAGGGAATTCTCTACCCTAAAATAACTAAAGAGGATTACTATGACTCATAAAATAAGTTTCCTATACCTTCCAAAGAACAGTCATTTTAGCTCAAATAAAATGGGAAAAAAAGTAGCTTAAATCACATAATTAAGCACCGAATTGAGTCTATGAATTGACTGATGCAGGGTAAGAAGAATAAAAATTATTTTCTAGTTTATCTTCTCTCTGGAGATATTAGGCAACAGAATTTCTCTGCTTAATTTGTATTGGAATTTCCCATAATAGAAATGGCATGAGGTATGTTTTAGGCAATGTGACTTCTCTGTGTATTTAGTGGGTATTGCCTCTAGAACATATAGGACCTTTATAGGTAATCACAGTACCTTTGGCTCTGGATGGTCAGAAAACAATAATTGAAAAAAAAAATACTTGCATATCAAAAGTAAAGGAGGAGGGAAAAGAAAGAGCTGAGAGGAGAGAGGTCCAGAAGGGAGAGAGGAGAGAAATAAAACAGAACTTTTGGCAAATGATGATTGCACCAGATAGTACTGCCTTCATTACTATTTTTTTTTCCCCATAATTTTGACTCCCTCACATTGCCTTTGTCAGGCCTCTGAGGTGAGTGGCATGAATCAGAGATGCCCTGAGAGAAGGCTGGGAAAGCCCCTTCCCGGGGAAGACTACCTATGAGTTCCCTGGAGGCTGTAACTCTTGTCCTTGGTCTTCCCAGTACCAGGCTCAAAAGAATCATGATACTGCCACATATCACCATGCTACAAGCTAATTAGGCTGTCATTTCCTATAAGACATCACAAGTATTCTGCAGCTTCCTATGCCCTGCAAGTCCTCTGAATTGAAGAACACTTTGATCTTAACAAATAATTTAAATAACTTAAATATTAAATGCTATTTATTTATTTATTTTTAGTTTTAGGTGGACACAATATCTTCATTTTATTTTTATGTGGTGCTGAGGATTGAACCCAGTGCCTCATACATGCTAGGCAAGCACTCTTCCACCGAGCCACAACTACATCCCAGAATTTAAGAGCACATTTTAAGAATATTAAATGCACTAAAATTCTCCTTTAATTTTGGCAACAAATATGCTTCTTTTTAGGTTTAGAGCAGGTAAAAGACAGTCAGAATCTTTTTCTTCCCAAAGTGAAAAGTGCTCCTCTGTCTGGTAATCTCTTTTCTTGGCCTGTCTTCATTTTCTTTACTTCAAAATAAGAAATTTAAAGCTGTGAGGCTTCCTAATAATTTCCTAATGCTCTCTTTCATTCCCTTGCCTCTTTGTCCTCCAGCCGACACTTTTCATCTGCTGGGCTTATGATGTTCTCTGCCTCCCATCATCTCTCCTGACTTCTTGTTTTCACTTCTACAATAAAGAGATAGAAGTAAAAGATATTATTTTTAACCAAAAATGAAAAGGTGGTCACAAACTTATTTTTGCTTCTTCTTCATAAACCATCTTGCATTTATAGAAGATTTTGCTTGCCAAAGAGATTAGAGAGTATATTTATATTCACAAAACTTTTAGAACAAGGTGAACATGATCTTAATATATTCAATAATGTAGAATACAGTTCACACCAAGTCTCTCCCTCATCACGTGGTATTTGCAAGGAAAAGTGCTGTAAGCAGAATTACTATTCAGCAATGGTAACCTCATTTCAGCATGTGCAATTATCCCTAATTAGAGCAAAAATTCACTATTACAGGCTCTTTGATCCTAATTTATGTGAGTGTAACATCACCAAAATATATGTATTTTATGAATCTGAAGAATACATAAGGTTGTTTCTGAATATGTGTGCCTATACATGTTTTAGTTGACACCATCTTACCAATTCTGACTGTGACACTGAGCTTAGTTGTAGGAGTATATCACCACAAACTCATCCACTCCACTGATGATGAATAGCTGGATTGTTCCCACATTTTTGCTACCACAAGTGCAGTTGATTTTATAGTGCACATTCTTTAATGTTTCCATGAGAATATGCACAGGGATTTTGCTGGTACTAAATTTATTAAATACTGCCAGATGGTTTTCTAGAAGGCTGTCCTAGTTAGACTTCTCAAATACACACATACATGTGTGCACGCGTGCGCGCGCGCACACACACACACACAGTATATAAGTGTGGATCTTATATGCAGTTGGATCTTTACTCATATATTTTTACTTGAAATTTGATCTTTAATCTGGTATTTTTTGTGGGGGGAAAAAGCTGAAATAAAAGAATAAGCTAAGAAATCCAAGACAAAATTCATGAAATATATTTTTTAACTAAGAAATAAGGCACCATGCTTGCACATTAAAAAATTCTTCTCACCTAATGTTAATAAAATGGATATTTATAAATTAAAATCAATGCCTAATTTTTTTTCTAAAATGTATTTTTAAATACCTGAAGCATGCCTCAACTCTCATGAAAGGATTTTAGGGAGTTCATTCTGAGAATTTTGTGAAAATCATTTACTATTTTCATGTACAGTTGGTCCTCAAGCTTGTCTGTATTTAATCATCAAATGACTATTGAAAAACTTTATTCAGTAGTAAATATTAGTAGGTGACAATAGATAGATATTAAAGTCACAACTGCCTGTTAGATTTTACAACATGTTGACAACTCAGAGGGTAGAAAAAAATGTAGCAAATATGCTCTACTCAGAAGTAAAACATTGTCAGTGTCCCCATAGAAGAAGGTGACAACATACATGGTTTCTCTCGGATTAATTGAATTAATTTCAGTAAATTGATTCTAAATGTCAAATTTAATATGATTTTACTTTCAAAATGTCAGTTATTCTCTCCATATTGAAGCATGATTTAAGTGTATGCTTCACTTTCAATGTTTACACAAGTTAGTTCAAGCAGTGGCATATTTCATTGTAATAATGAAGATAATTCTATAAGCATATTGTTGATAACAATTTATTGACCACCTACTGCACATCAGAGACTTCACATTTCTTACTACATCTGATCTTTAGAACCCTGTAAATAGGGCTTGTTACCCCCAAATCAGAAAAACAACAGGTGGAATAACTTGAATATCTCACTGTTTGCAAGAGTCAAGGTCAGAATTGAATGATTCTATCTATTCTGTGTTTTTCAGTATACGTTCACTTTCAGAAATAATCCAGTGAAGTTCAATATATGTGTCTGATTGGTTGGGCCATTGTGCCCAAATGTGTGGTTATACATTATTCTGTATGTTTATCAGAAGATGATTTGAAAGATATTAACACTTATATCAGTGGACTTTGAGTAATGTGGTACCCAGGACCCTCTGTCAAGTCCTGGATGGAGAGGAAGATGGACTTTTCAGCAGGGGGGGGATTCCTTCAGATGACAGCTTTAGAACTCAAATTGCAACATCAGTTCTTCCCTGGGTCTCCAGCCTGACTCTCTGACCCGGGAGATTTTGGCTTGCCAATCTTCCTGTCCTCATGTGAGCCATTGCTTTTCATTATGTAATAGCCACCTCTCCTATCTTTCCCTCTTTGACCCACCACCACCCAACCATGGGTCCTATTTCTCTGGGGAAGCCTCAAACAATCTTAGAAGTTATAAATGTCTTCATGAACCACACTACACTGTTCTTTTATTTTTTTAAATTTACATATAACATTAGGACATATTTCTACATAATCACAAAAGCATGGAATATAATTTGCTCTAATTCAGTTCCTAGTCCTCCTCCCTATCTGGCTCCTATCCCTCTATTCTAATGATGTTTTTTTTTATAAATTCATTGATTGGTTTTCTAATTATATTCTTGTGTGTACTTGATGTTGAGATTCACGGCGCTGTACTCATGTATGTGCACAGGGAAGTTCAGTCGGGTTCATTCCACCACTCTTCCCTTTGCCTGGCCCTCCTTCGTCCTCTCAATCCCCTTCATCTACTCCACTGATCTTCCCTCTATTTTGATAAAATTCTCTCTCCTTTTCTCTCTTTCTCTTCTTTCTTTTTAATTTTAATTTCCCCTTTTATTTTGGATTAGCCTCCACATATCAGAGAAAATATTCTACTTTTGACATTTTGGCACTGGCTTATTTCACTTAGAATGACTGTCTCTACTTTCATATATTTACTGACAAATGCCATATTTTAATCGTTCTTTATGGCAGTTATCAAGAATACGAATAATAATAATACATGTTGGATCCAGGCATGGGGCACACCCCTGTAATCCTTATAGTCAGGAGGCTGAGGCAAGAGGATCACAAATTCAAAGCCAGCCTCAGCAATCCAGTGAAGCTTGTCTCAAAATAACTTAGCAACTAAACAAGACCATGTCTGAAAATAAAATTTTAAAAGGGTGGGGATGGAGAGGGAAAATATATATTCAAACATTGTTAGTGGACTGCAAATTAGTGAAACCACTCTGGAAAAGAGTATGGTGATTCCTCAAAAATCTAGGAATGGCTCCACCATTTGACCCAGCTATCTTACTCCTCAGTATGTATCCAGAAGATTTAAAATCAGCACACTACAGTGACACAACCACATCAATATTTATAGCAGCACAATTCATAATAGCTAAGGTGTGGAGCCAAACTGGGTGCCCTTCAGCAGATGAATGGAGAAAATGTGCTACATATTGTTCTTTTATCAATGTACCTTCTCATCTGTTTTTCCCCCCAATCTTTCAATTCCTCTTCCTTCTACTCTTGCTTTTCCTCTTATTTTAGGAGAACATAATTTTCCTCATGAAACATACTCATATCATCATGTCTTCTCCTTCAAAATGACTGTTTATTTTATAGCTTTATTTATTCCTTAAAGACTTGTTGTTGTTTACAGTTTGGGGGATCAATCCAGGGCCTCATGCATGCTAAAAAAGCACTCTACCACTGAGCGACATCCCCCAGCCCCATTTATTTCTTTTACTCTAGGCAAGGAAGGAATTCTGACCAAGATTTTGTAGTCTTATATCCTATGATCAGACTGGATTTGTCTTATCACCTAAAGAGAATTCCAAATGTTATTTACCCTCCTGTTCTTTCCTGTATATCAGAGAAAGTAACATAAATTCTCTCTATGTATTTTGTATTTTATCCTTTCATTATATCAATTACCATCTCAATCCTTTTCTAAAACTTCAATCAAACATTTATTTCTAATACTGACTTTTTTCAACTGACATTCTTACATACTACTCACATCAGGCAAATTTGTCTACCTGTGAAATTTTTATAGGTAGTCTTTTTTTATTTCAAATAGTCTATTAGTTGTGGGCAAGTAGTCTTTAATAAATTCTCTGTAAAATTACTGAGTGGGAAAATATTTTATATGACATAGCTAACTCATGCATTTTGTAGGTCTTAGGTCTCTACACTTTAAATAAGTCCTGTTCCCAGACAAAAAGAAATGCACTAATAACATTTGATGTTGATATTTTTTAGGAAAATTTTAATTTAGTCAAAATTACTACAATGAATGATTTTCAGACTTAGTTTTATTAAAAATGTCATTCTCATGGCCAATATGAATGCTTCTGTTGGATGACAGACACTCCCGAGCTGAAATCACCACAATAAAGTGGCCATGGGATGAACTGACAAAGGAAATCTGTCCACCATCAAGTCACCCTGAGGAAAAGTTACCTCTCCTTACTCTTCGGGTTTCAACCCTCCGTGTGACCTGACGATGCATTGATTCAGGACTTGAAGCTTCCCTGTTCCTCAGGCACACTTCAGGAGTCTTTGTGTATTTGACTTTGTTCTACGTACTGTGCCAAGTTGAGCAGTGAATCAAAGACCCAAAGTATCATCAGCTCAACACCTTTACTATATTTGCTCTTCACACTTTCTTTGGACCGTCAGAGATAATAAGGTAATTGAACATATAGTAGAGTTTACTTATTTCCAGGATAATGGAAGGTTTGAGAATCACTAGAAAAATTCCTTCATTTCTCAAACAAGGGAACTGAGACTGGGAAAGAAAGCAAACTTAGTTCAGGAGATACTTTGAGCTGTGGCAAACTGGAGAGGAGAGACCAGTCCTCCTTCCTCACAGGTCTTCACGGCTACTCCTATGTTGCTAGAGTTCCACAACATAAAGTTCCATACTGGAAAAAAATAAAAAATAAAGCTTTTGTAATTTTCTTTACTACTTGGTAACTGGAAACTGATTACATGATTTTTTCCCCACAAATAGAAAAATATTCTAGTTTTACTACTCTGCTACAGTTAATAATTAAAATTATTTAAAAGCAAAATTAAGTATTTGCCAATTCAAGTTCTGATTATGTTAATTTAAATTATAAATGAATTTTGAGTGTTATCGTGTGTTTTTAAGGTCTTCTGATTATTATAGTGCAAGAACTTGGAGACAAGATGAGTACACTTCAAGTAGGAATGTAGTTCACATTTTCATGCAACGTTTTAACCCGATATGTTTATCTTTAATTCTTTCTTAATCCTTTAAGAAATAATGTCTATGGCGTGTTAGTAGTAAAACATTTTAATTGGTTATAATTTTATAGGGTCCATAATTGGATATTTCCATATTTTAAAAGAATGTCTATCATAACTCCTTTTAAGTTTCTAAAGTGAGAACACCTTGAACAAGTAATTAAGGGAATGGAGAGTATTTGAATTTATTTATATCCTAAGAACATTAAATCTAATGAATTGCACAGCAAGCTACTATGTGACATTTGGGAAAACTTACAGTGTAGCAAAGTGATTGGGAAGAAGGGCTGTCCTTCACAATGATGCGATTCTCAAGGATATCTAATATTTTTAACATATGAATAATTCACTTAAATGGAAACCAGTGTTCTCTCTTTATCTATAATTTTGATTCCACTAGTGACAATTGTGCAAAGCTTTGACCTATTGACCTGCCTGTTGAGAACAATTCTGCCTTGACTTGCTAGATTTCTTGCCTAGGATGGGGCAGAATTTAATAAAGTTGGAGAAATGGAAAATTAGCAAAAAGCCAAGGGGTGGGGGAGAGAATGGCTAAAAAAAGGAAGAGAATGTGTCAAAACATTGTCTCAAAAAAATGGAATAAAAGAGAAAAGTGATCATTAAAATAATGGCAGACACAAAAAATAATATTCATGTGCAAGATTTATTTTTTATTATTTTTAAGAATAAATCTTAAGTTTCAGGTGGACTCCTTATCTTTATTTTACATTTATGTGGTGCTGAGGACCAGACCCAGTGCCTCATGCATGGTAGGCAAGCACTCTACCACTGAGTCACAATCCCAGGCTCTCATTTATGAAGTGGTTATTACTTTAGTTCTAAGAACTTTTCATGATTCAAGCCATTTGATTTTGAGAACAGCCCTAAATTCTGGGATACATATTCCTTCTTTTCACATAAGGAATAAGGTGCACAGAAAGGTTATATAAAGTGCCCCAGGTCACAGTTGTTTACTTAGGTGCAGTAGAAAATTTTTAGTGGAAAAATTAGGAGTAAAATTTAGATCTCTAATTGCATAATTTGTACTATTAATCAACTCACTAAGGTTTGGAAAAATCATGTGACATTAAAATTCAATTTCTCTCTGATAAACATTTAGAAACTGTTGACAAAATTGAAATTAATACAAAGACTTTTTTTGTTTTTTATTATTCTTTATTTTTATATGACAGTGGAATGCATTATAATTCATATTATGCATACAGAGCACAATTTTCATATCTCTGGTTGCATAAAGTATATTCACACCAATTTGTGTCTTCATACATGTACTTTGGAGAATAATGTCCATCACATTTCACTATCATTTCTGACCCCATGCCCCTCCCTTCCTCTCACTCCCCTCTGCCTTATCTACAGTTCTTCTATTCCTCCCATGCTTCCCCTCCCTACTCCACTATATCAAAGAAAACATTTGGCTTTCTTATATCAGAGAAAACATTTGGCATTTTTGCCTAACTTCTCTAACTCCATCCATTTACCTGCAAATGCCAGGATTTTATTCTCTTTCATTGCTGAATAATATTCTATTGTGTATATATGCCAATTTTTTTAATCCATTCATCTACTGAAGGGCATCTAGATTGCTTCCACAGTTTAGCTATTGTGAATTGTGCTGCTATAAACATTGATGTGGCTGTGTCTCTGTAGTATGCTGTTTTTAAGTCTTTTGGGTATAGACTGAAGAGAGGGATAGCTGGGTCAAATGGTGGTTCCATTCCCAACTTTCCAAGAAATCTCCTTACTGCTTTCCATACTGGCTGCACTAATTTGCAGTCCTACCAGCAACGTATGAGTGTACCTTTTCCCCCACATTCTTGCCAACACTTATTGTTGTTTATATTCACAATAGCTTCCATTCTGGGGGAGTGAGATGAAATCTTAGTTTTGATTTGCATTTCTCTAATTGCTAATGATGATGAACATTTTTTTCATATATTTGTTGATTGATTGTATATCATCTTCTGAGAAATGTCTGTTTAAGTCCTTGGCCCATTTATTGATTGGGTTATTTGTTTCTTTGGTGTTTAACTTTTTGAGTTCTTTATATACCCTAGAGATTAGTGCTCTATCTGATGTGTGAGGGTAAAGATGAAAGATTATGATTTATTTGAAAATGATGTCATGCCGACACTGTATTACATTTATATTGCCGCTCACCATTTTAAGAATTGCATTGATACATATTTGTTACTGCAATTTCCTTAAGAATCATGATATACACATATATATGCATTATTTTCTACATGCACTATTCATTTCAGCATGAAATTTCTATAAGAAGAAAAGAGATATTTAAAAAGCAGTGGAACAAAATTTTAATGATCTCAACCAATCTATATTACATGCACACATACACATACACATATACAGAATAGAGATTAACCCAATCATGATAGGTGAATATTAAAAGATTGCATAAAAATGGCTTTAATTATTTTTTGCCAAAGTATAAATTTTACCTATCACATCTACTGTATTTTATTTTGTACTTTGTAGGAAGCTAATTTACTGTTTGTAGTCCTGTAATTGCAGAAGCAGGCTTTTTCTAAAAAGGGCACACTTAATGAGGCAATTGAACACATTATAATACAGTTTTTGATGGTGACAGAAATAAATTACACAGCATTATTTGTAGGAATGAAATAAAAATTATAAGCCATTTTAATAAGACTATAATTGATTTGATAAATTTCACTGACATTCCAAACATATTATAGAAACTACAAATACAAAATAAAAAGAAAAGACCTTTTTGTAAGTGCTTCAGTGTTTGTATTAATGTATTTGTGTGAGCCCATGTATGTGTGTGTATTATCCACGTGTGCTATTAACTTAGTTTTCTTAATATTTGGAGAATGATTTCAAGTTTTTCAATATGGAATTGAAAATTGCTTTATGAAGAAGTTTATTACTTTAGTCAGTTTTCTTGCTGCTGTGACCAAAAGACCTGTCGGGAACAATATAAGGAGGAAAAGTTATTCTGGGGCTCACACTTTCCAAGGTCTCTGTCCAGAGATGGCTGGCTCCATTTCTGGGGGCTCCAGATGGGGCAGAACATTATGTTGGAAGAGTGTGGTCGAGGAATGCAGCTCAGGACATGCATATCAAGTGGAGAAAGAGAGTTTCACTCTTCAGGGACAAATGACATACCCCAGAGGCAAGTCCCCGATGACCCACGTCCTGAGAGCCACCATCTACCTGCCTGGTCACCACTCGGTCAATCTCTGTCGGGGGATTAGTGCACTCATCAGGCTCAGGCTCTCATTCCCCCAGTCAGGTCACCTCTAAACTTTCTTGAGTTGTCTCACACATCAGCTTTGGGAAGACACCTAATATTTAACTTGGACTTTTAGTTTTCCCATCACAGCTGAGATTATAAAACTAACTTTAGAAAGAGTCCCTGGGATTTCTTTCTCTCCTAGCTCACTAATGTTTTGTTGTTATTGCTATTTCCTTTTATTTTTTTTCAACTTAACCTTTGCTTGGAGATTTTGTTTTTATCAGACAGTGGTATTAGCCCGTGAAGGCTTCTCTTAGATTACTTAATTCCTTTATAGGTGGCACTGTATTAATTTTAATGTGTTTTGTGCTTCAGCATGGTGTGGGTTTGTCTCTTCTCAGCGGAGGCATCCCTCGGTTCAGGCCGACTCTGCAGAGTCACAGGGCTCTGACTTCCTAACCAACCTCTTTCTCTCTGTTCTGTAACTTTGCCAGAAGGAAGGAAATGAGTAGGCCACTTTTCCAGGTCATAATGCAGTACAGGAAACATAACCTTGACTTAATTCCCCAAAGACAGGTTTGGACTTCACTAGTATTTCTTGTGTATCTATTGACTAAGCACATAGTAGGAAAATGTTATATATGTAAAAAAAAAAGAAATGAGCCTTTGTCTCTTGTTATTCACACCAGTTTCTCCCATGTAAGAGACCTGTATGACCAGGTAAGCTGCTGCATTTGTCAAAACAATAATTCCTACAAATAAAATTATGAAAATTAAATACCTAAGCCAAATAATTCATAGGACTTAGAAAAGAATGTAGGAGAAGATGTGATATTCTACTTAAATATGGGAATCAATTTTACCATGATTCTAAAGGATTTCCAAATATTCAAGCCCAAAGTAAGATACACATACATGTTAGGTTACTTTACACTGTTATTAAAATGAGCCGAAGAACATTTGTCACTCTTATAAAAATATTTTTCTATCTTTTCAGTTAGCAACTATTCCATCCATTTAAATTAGCAAATTTTATTTTATGTATGTATTTTAACATATTTTGTTCTTTGTGGTACAATCTATGCTCACCTAGGTACAGTTATGTAAATAAAAATACAGGGTATGAATTATGGCTCAATTCCACCATTCTGCTTTGCAAATTAAAAAAAAAGTCCTTTACCACACTAATAAAACAAAACAGCTATGCATTACTAGACTAGAGATATCAATGAGTTTCTGGAAAATAAAATTAAATAGGAATAACTGATAAAATGGATAACTGTTAGGACCTCTGGAAAAGTCTGCAAGGAGACAGGTGCCAGCTGTCCAGGAGTCACAACCTGGAAAGAGGAAGGGAAAACAGAGACAGGTTTTGACAGCACCATCCAAATACTGAGGAATCAAGATAACAGCTGTAAAATAACAGAGGCTTGGCAACTGCCTACAACATATTTTAGAATGAACTGAGAGAAACAGGAAGGGGAGAAAAAAGTAAATAGGCTTTTTTTCTGGGCCAAATGAAGATTAGAATCTTTAGATGGAAAGACTCTCCACAGAGTAGTATCTAAAATGAACAGAAAAGAGCCAGCACCTGATATAACCTAGTGAACAGTTAGCAGCTGATGAATTAAAATGAAGAAGTGTGGAGACAAGGTACCTATTTAAAAATGAAGTAAGTTGGCTATCACGTCCTGGATTAGCAGGATTGAAGGGGTGAGTAGCCTAACCTGGAATTCTCAGCTTGGTTTATTCCATTATTTTCTTTATCTTTCCAGCTGTTACATAATTTAACTTCAAATGATATATTTAAATCTTTCATTTTAATGCCCTCAAAGATCTGAGGAAAGGGAATTTAGAATTAGGAATTCCATGGAAATCCAAAATAGTAATATAGTATGAATTCAAAATGAACAATAAGAGAAACAAGATCTAAAATATTTTCTATACCATTAAGAAGTAAGAAAATAATAAATACCATTGATTTCCTTAGAATGCTCTCAATAAAATGAAGATACATTCACCTAAAACAAAAACGGGAGATTCTACTTGTGGAACATCCAAGAATATAAATAAAGAAACCTCAATTTGGAAGTTGTGCTACCAATTTTTGAAAATCAGAAGTGATTAGAACAGGTTATCAGAAGACTTCATAAGGAAAGCATTGAAAATTATAATTCATTTGAAAATTGTGGAATTTTTAAAATAATATGAATGAGATAAGGTTCTATGTTCTCTTCATCAATACAAGAAAAGAAACATTATTAGACAGGGCTAGGAAATTAAGATTTTTTTTCCAAGTAGTCACTGTCTATTTATAAAATAACCTTGAGTAGGCTTATCCTAATTAATTTATAAAATATAGAATCTTTACTTGCCCCCACCTCTTAAAACACACTTTTGAATAGCACAGATTTGATGACATAAAATCACATTCTTTTTGCCAAGAGTTCAACTGTAACAATGTTGAGCATCATGATCTAAATATTGTTTGTAAAGTTTTAACACTTGGAATGTATCATGCAGAAACTATGATAAAACTTGGTAAGATAAAAATAGTATTATAAATGATAGCAATCCATGAGTGTGTTGCGATTAGATTTAAAAATGAAAGATTTAAACATATCATTGGAAGTTAAATAATGTAACAGCTGGAAAGATAAAGACAACAAGGGAATGAACCAAGCTGAGAGTTCCAGGTTAGGCTACTCACTCCTCCAGCCATAACCATACTGAGCAGAAACTTAGCAGAAATGGTCCTCTCTCCTGTAGAAGAAGCCCTCTTATTTCCTCAGCACCAACATAAAGGTTGATAAGGAGGGGTCAGTGAACATTGTGTTCTCTCACAAAGTCGGTCCTTCCAACGGCTCCCAGATCACTGGTATAAAGACTTGAATTTCAGTCCCAGAAATGAGGCTACCATTTAAACTGTCTCCTTTTTAGAAGACACAAAAGGAACCATACCCTCATGATTAGCTTCCTTGGAAACTCAGTACAGAAAACTCAAGAGTGGCATCAGCAAGACTGAAGAATCGATTCTAAGTTTTAGTTCTTGCAGGAAGAGACCCGGGCCACTAACCACAGATATCCAAACCTCTCTAAGCCTCCTAGAACCTGGGATGACTGAGAAACACCACATTAGAGTAAGAGAACTGGTTTCCCCTTGACCAGTCACCCTCCCCCAGGCTGGCACAGTGCCACAGTGAGAGGATCCATGGTACCATCAGTTTCTCCAGAGGGAAGATAAAGCCCAAGGCAGATCTCTGTGTTCTCACATGTCTGTGTATTTCCTGAGAAGCTCACCTATCATCAGGCATAGCCCACTGGAAGTGAGCCAGAAACAAAGATGAAGACCAAGACTCACAGCTACCAGTATGAAAATCAGATTCCCTTCTGGGCAGGGAGGCTGACCAACCCCAACAGCCTCCACAGACAGCCTCTTCCAACCAAGGAACCCAGCCACTGACCCTGCCTGCTAAGTGCACCTCCTCTACAGCCTCGCCCTATTGTAGGGCAGCCTGTGGCCCTACCCAACATGGGAACACAGCCAGAGATCTTGCCTTATGTCAGAGCCCAGCCAACGGACTCACCAGCCTCAGGTATTGGCAGCAGCCCCACCTGGCAACAGAAATGGACATGCAGGTACGGAGACCCTAAGTTTATAAAATGGATTGAATCATGACACAGTATAGCTGAATATTATGATTAAATTGTTAAATTTCAAAGACCAGGAGAATTCTGAAAGCAACAAAATAAAATTGACTCATTGCGTATACAAGGAAGCCTCATAAGACCATCAGTTTTTGTTTTGTTTTGTTTTGTTTTTGCTTTTGTTTCTTACAGGAAACCTTTCAGGCCAAAAGAAAGTGGGACGATACATTCAAACTACTGAAAGAAAAAAACCTGTGGATTTTAAGTCGTATAGGTAGATACTGAGAAGTGGGATAACTACATCAAATGGTGGTTCCATGCCAGGTTTTCTAAGGACTTTCCATACTGATTCCCATAGTGGTTGCACCAATTTGTTAGGCCCACCAGCAATGTATGAGTGTGGCTTTCTCCCCACATCCTTACCAGTATTTTTTGTAACTTGTATTCTTCATAATTGACATTCTGACTGGAATGAGATGGAATCTCAGTGTACATTAATTTACATTTCTGGAAGTGCCTGTTCAGATTTTTTTTTATTTTTTATTTTTGGTGTTAAGTTGTTGGAGTTCTTTATAGATCTTGGAGATTAATGCTCTATCTAAGGTGCAGGTGTCAAAGATCTTCTCCCATTCTGTAGCCTCTCTCTTCACAATCTTGATTGTTTCCTTAGCTAGGAAGAAGTCTTTATTTGATATCTTCCCATCTATTGATTCTTGATTTCACTTCTTACTCTTTAGGGGTCTTGTTGAGGAATTTGTTTCCTAAGCTGACATGATGGAGAATTGGGCTTACTCTTTCTCATAGTAGGCACAGAGTCTCTGTCTAATGCCTAGGTCCTTGATCCACTTTGAGTTTTGTGCAAGGTGAGAGAAAGGTGTTCATTTCATTCTATGACATCCAGATTTCCAATTTTCTCAGCAATTTTTGTTGAAAAAAATCTATATATTCTTCACTGTATATTTATGGTGCCTTTGTCTAGTATGAGGTAACTGTACTTTTGCTGGTGTATCTCTGTGTCTTCTCTGCTGTTCCATTGGTTTTCATGTCAGCATACTACAATGACACAGCCACATTAAGCTTTATAGCAGATCAAGTCACAATAGCCAAGGTATAGAAACAACCTAGGTGTCCTGTGATGGATGGATGGATAAAGAAATGGAACACACAATGGAATACTGCTCAGTCATATAGAACAATAATATTATAGCATTTGTCAGTAAATGAATGGAACTGGAGAATATTATGCTAAGTAATATAAGCCAATCCCCCCAAGTCAAAGGCCAAATGTTCTCTCTGATATGTGGATGCTAACCCACAAAGAGAGAAGATAGGGAGGAGGAGAATAGAAGTCTATTGGATTAAATAAAGAAAAATGAAGGGAAGGGAGGTTGTAGGGGAATAAGAAAGATAGTCGAAGTAATCGGACATGACTTTCCTAACCTTATATTTGAATACATGACCAGGGTAGCTCCACATCATGTACAACCACAAGAATGGATCCTAATTAAAATAAGTTATGTTGAGTATGCCACAGTACATTCTACTGTCATGTATAATTAAGAAGAACTAATAAAAAAAAAAAGAAAACCTGCCACACAAAAACACTGTAGCTGGAGAAAATGTCCTTCAGATATAAAGGGGAGATTACAGCTTTTCTAAACCAAACAAAATTGAGGGAGACTATCACCACCAGTCCTGCCTTGAGAAGAGAGGCTGAAGGAAGTGTTCCAAGCTTGAATGAAATAATTCTAATTAACAATGCAAAGGTCAGGAATCTATAAACCTTATCAGTGAAGCTAAATATATTACCAAGTCAGAATTGTCTAATCTTGTGTTGGTGGTGCACTCATCATGCTCAATCCCATTATAAAAATTAAAAACTGAACATGTTAAAAATAAGTTTTACTATAATAATAGTTTGCTACTGGATGCATTATAGCAAAAAAAGAAATAGAACAGGTAATCAGAAGACTTTATGAGGAAAGCATTTAAAATGTTATAACTCATTTGAAAAGGGAAGGAGAAGCAAAAGTACAGAGGCTTTATAAGTCAATGAGTTAAGTCATTATCCTTTTAGAATAGAGGTTGTAAGTGGAAAATATTTTACGTAAGCTTAATGGTAACCACAAAATCACTTGTAGCTGATATACAAAAGATTAAGAGAAAGGAATTAAATCATGCTACAAAACAATCTTCAAATCACAAAGGAGAAATGGAATAATGGAACAGGACTAGGAAAGTACAAAACAGAAAACAATTCACATAATGGCAATAGTAAGTCCTTAACTAATAATGATCGCTTTAAACACAAATGCATTATTTTCTCTAGTCAAAAGACATTGACTCGGTGAACAGATTGAAAAAAAAAATCTAATGATACATTGCCTACCAAAGACTCACTTTAAACACACACAAAGACCAAAAACAAAGAACTGAAAAAAAATAATCACATGCAAATGGTAATAAAGAAAACGTTCATGGCTGTACTTACATCCAAGACAGACTGTAACTCAAAAACTGCCCCAAGGTACAGTTGGTATACTATCGGTAAAAGGGTCAATCCATTAAGAAAATATAAAAATTGTAAATATTCATGCACACAACATTAGACTACCTCAATATATAAGGCAAACACAAAGAAAACTGAAAATAGAAATAAATAGTAATACAATAACCAGAGGAGTCTTTAATATCCCTCTTTGAACGATGAATAGATCATGCAGGCAGAAAATCAATAAGGGAATAGCAGATTTGAGCACCTCTATAGACCAAATAGTCCTGACAGATATGCAGAACATTTCATCCAGTGACAGCAGAGAACACGTTCTTCTAAAGCACACACAGAAAGTTCCCCAGGAGAGCTCCACAGTTAGGACACAAAATACTTAACAAATTCAAAAAGACTGAAATAACATCAAGTGTCTTTTGCTGTCACAATAATGTGGAACTAGAAATCAATGACAGGAGAAAAACTGGAAAATTCATTAACACATGGAAATTGAACAAAGAATCCTAAATAACCAAAAGGTCAAAAGAAATTGTAAACTCCTGAAGCAAGTAGAAATAGAAACAAAACATACCAAAGTGTACAGGATACTAAAAAAACAGTTAAAAGGAAAGTGTACAGCTTTAAATGTCTACGTAAAGTATGATCTCTAACAACCCAACTCTACATTACAAAAAGCAGCTGTCAAACAACTGAACTTTACACTTCAAGACCTAAAAAAATAATTGCAAAAGAAGTCTAAAATTAGAAGGAAAAAAATTTAAAAAATAGAAATAATTGAAAAGAAGGATAGCAAAACAATAGAACAGATCAAAAAATCTAGCAGTTGTTTTCTTGAAAATACAAATAAACCTGACAAAATTTTAGCTAGTTTAACAGAAAAAAGAGAGATGACTCAAAGAAATGAAATCAGAAGTAAAAGACAACACAATACTGCAGGCATAGCTAATATCACAGATCATTTGGTAAAATTTTTAAAAATGGATAAATTTCTAGAAACCTACCACCTACCCACCTAGACTAAATCATGAAGAAATAGAAAATCTAAACAGATTACCAGTAATAAGTAAGGAGATTGCGTGAGTTTTCATCAAAGTGGAAAAACCAATAAACAGTTAATTTCAACTCTGAATTCTACCAGGCAATTAAACAAGAAATATTAACAATCTTCTCAAATTCTTTTTTTAAAAACCCACGAGAAGAGAATACTTCCAAACTCATTTTAAGAGACTGGTACTACTGTGATACAAAGTTGGACAAGAATACTACGAGAAAAGAAAATTAGAGGTTCATATGACTCATAGATACCCATTTTCTTGATAAGCTACTAGCAAACAAATGTAATCACATATTAAAAAGATCATATGCCATGATCAAGTAAGATTGATCACAGTACAAAAAGATGTTTTACTACATACAAATAAATGGATACTATATACCACCTTAATGAAATAAAAGTTAATAGTTATGCAATAATCCCAATAGCTCCAGAAAAATCATTTAACAAGAATCAATGTTATTTCGTGTTTAAAAAAAATTCCACTAAATTGGACAAAAGCAACTTGTGTTAGTGTTGGCAATGGATTTTTTGGACATGGCACCAAAATTACCATGAATAAAGCAAAAATAAACAAGTGGGCATAAGTCAAACTAAAAGTCTTCTATAAAACAAAGAAAACAACAAATAAAATGAAAGAAAATTATAAAATAAGAAAAAAAATTTGCAAAACTTATGTCTGATAAACAGGTAATATTGAAAATATGTAAGGAATTCATATCAACTCAATTGCAAAAATGAAGAATTTTATTAAAATAGGCAGAAGATCTAAATAGTCATTTTTCTGAAGGAAATGTGTAAATGTCCAATAAATATATTAAACAATGCTCAATATCACATATTATCAGGTTAATGCAATTCAAAAACTAAAATGAGAT
Organism: Urocitellus parryii; assembly: GCF_045843805.1. Classification (NCBI taxonomy): domain Eukaryota; kingdom Metazoa; phylum Chordata; class Mammalia; order Rodentia; family Sciuridae; genus Urocitellus; species Urocitellus parryii. Next base: position 8,536,137 of record NC_135540.1, on the reverse strand, counting down.
ATTATCTTACCTCTGTTACCTCTGTCTGCCCTCTTACCTCTGTCTGCCCATTGTCAAAAAGACAAGAGATAATATTTGGTGAGGATGTGTAGGAAAGAGAACCCTGTGAACTCTTCATGGAATGGAAATTGGTATAACCATTATGGAGAGTAGTGTGGAGGTTCATAAATATATTAAACATAAAACTCCACGCAAAAAGGATCAACCCTATTTCTTGGTATTTATCTAAACAAATTGAGACCAGAATCTCAAAAGTAATACTTGCAGTCTCATGTTAGTTGCAGCATTATCCATAAACAAGACATAGAAATAATTTAAGTATCTGTTGATGGATGAATGAATAAAGAATATATGATATATAAATATACAATATTTAACATACTTCATATATAATATGACATTTAAATATCATATTCTATATTATATTTTATTGATATATATAGACAAGCAAATAAAAAAGAAACTATAAAAAAGAAGTAAATTCTGCTATTTATGACACCATGGATGAAACTTGAAGTCCTTCTGCTAAGCAAAATAAATCAGATAAAAAAATACAATTATTGTATGATACCACTTACTATGTAGAATCTGAAATATTCAACCTTATAGAAATCAAGTGTAGGACATTGCTGCCAGGAGTTTGGGCATGGGGAAATGGGAAGGTGGTGATCAAATTATGCAAACTTCCAATTAGCAGATGAAAACATTCTGGCAATTTAATGCACACAGCATGTTGAATATAATTAACAGTACTTGAAATTTGATAACTGAGTAGATATAAAACATTTCAACACACACTAAACCAAGATTGTAACCATGTGATACAATGGATTAGCTAAGTAATTATATTGAGCTCATTATTTTACAATATATATACATGTTTATCAATCATCACACTGTACACCTTAAGTTTATACAATTGTATGTGTCAATTATTCCTTAAAAAGTCTGGAAAAAAAATATAGAAGCCAAGACTCTTGAATAATCTCCTATTACAAAGAAAAAAATATGACTGTGTGCACTTCCTGCTCTAAACTATCTTACTAACCAGCCTCTGAAATATCTTTTATTTCACCTTTATAAACTCATGGACTGTTGGTGGCAAAATCCCCTACACTGCAAAATGATTGTCAGTGTTTAGCTCACTTCTTTGTTCTACATGAAGCTTAGTTATCCCATGAAATCCTCCTTAACATGTAAGCCTCTTCTTCCCACACATTTTAGTTTTCATTGTTCATTATTACGATCATCCCCCTATAATTATTTGCTCAATTAATTCATCAGTCTACAAGATTATTATTAAATGCTTCTTCACTTTCATCTGTAACACCATCACTGCCACTCTTAAATGACAAATCTTGCTGATTATGACACTACAAAAAGATAAAATCTGGGGCTGGGGTTGTGGCTCAACAGTAGAGCACTTGCCTAGCACATGTGAGGCCCTGGGTTAATCAGCGTTTCATTGCTGTGACCAAAATACCAAGTAAGAACTAGAGAAGGAAAAGTTTGTTTGGGCTCCTGGCTTTGGAGCTGTAGTCCAGATGGGCCAAGTTCACTGCTCCAGGCCAAGTTGTGGCAAAACCTCGTGACAGAAGGGTCTGGTGGAGTCCTTCTCCATTCCTGGCAGCCAGGAAACACAGGGAGGGAGAGAAGGCCAAAGGCCCTCAGGGCAGATGCACCCGACCAAGGCAGGTCCCTGTGATGTAACCTTCAGTCCACAGTGAAACCAGGGTGGGCTGATTAGGTTACAGCTCCCACAATCTAATCATCACCTCCACACATTCCTGCATTTGGGGGGACACGTCAGAGCCAAACCATAAGAACTACTTCTCTCTCTCTTCGTGATTACTTTATAATGGGCTTTTTAAAATATTACTTCTTTTTTTCTACTTCTTTCTGTAAGATAACTATACACAGTTCAGTTGTTTGCCCTAAATATGACAGCACTCCTTCCCAACATATCCAAATCCATTCTCAAGTTCTGTGCTTATCACATTTTGATTGAGCCAAGAAAACAAAACACTTTAAGTTGACTCATCCTTATTTGAATCTTAATCATATGCTTCCTCCTTGTGTTTTGATTATATATATACATGATCGAGTACTTTATTATCTTTCATCATGTTCACTGATTCCCGTATTGCCTCTTTTTGTCAAAATTGATTTTTCCTAATGTGCCCGAGCTTTCATCTAGCTGTTTTTGCTTTATCCTTAAGAACACCTATGTCTTCCCTTAATGTGTATGCTAATAAACAATTCTCTAACTCTCATTTTTTTTTTAACTACCAGCATCTTTAACCTTTATTCTAATGGAATTTTTTGCTAATTACTAGTTGATTTTTAATTCACTTATTTGAGATGTTAATTTCACTGACTCAAAATTTTTTGTTGTAGTTATCAGCTGTCTAGCCAGTTCTCCTTGATAATAATAGGTCTTCTCTCCAGTGTTTTCTTTTCCTTCATTTTTTAGCAGTTTTGCTGTGTGGCTAGGTGTGGGTTTCATTGTACTGCTCCTGCTCTAGGGAGATTAATTCACAGATTGGACTTATTGCATATTTTCTGAAAATTATCTTTAATAATATCTTCACTATTGCTGCAATTTCATTTTTTACACACACTTTCTGAAAATTAGCTTTCAGTTTTATGAGAACTTCTCAGTGTAATCTCTACAATTTTTATTCTCTCTGTTCCATTACATTGGAATTTTGTTTATTGCATTTTGTTTGATTTCTTTGATTTATTATCCAATTCACTAATTCTCTATTTAGCTGTGACTAATAGGGTATGAAATCTTTTCCCTCCATTTAAATGCACTCCAGTTATAGAATTTCAATATTTTTAATCTTTAAGACTCTGCCAAGTTTTCAATATGTTCTTTTTTAGATGTAATAGCTCAGATAGCTCAGACGCTTTTAAAGTGTATGCTCTACAATGTCATTATATATATATATTCCTTTTAATCAGTGGTTTTTTTCCTCTCTTAATTTTTCTATCATGTTGATTTCTGACCTGGCATGCCTGCTTATTTCATACTGAGAAACGGAAATTATATGGAAAATATCTTAGAAGATATTTGAAGTATGGGATGAATTGCTCTAATTCTAGTGAAATATTATCTTTGCTATTGCTAATGGTCTAGACTTGGTGATTCATGATCACTTTTACCATAATTTAGATACTTTAAGTTAGCCTCAGTCTCTTTGTCTTTGTACTCTGAGGAATAAAACTTTCAGGACTGTAAGATAGCTTTTCTTCCTCAGAATGCCTTGCATTCTAATTCATCCTGTGGCCCTGCACTGTTGACAAAAGTGTTGTTCAGGTGATCTACCCCTTGGATACCTCTCTGGGTATTTTTTTTTTTTAAAGCTGATCTAAGTATTGAGTTCTTATTCTGAATTTTCTTGTCCTCTTGAATTTTAACTTTATCATTTTACACTGCTTGTTAATACATATTATCAGGGTATGCTTCTTGTTCCCTGGTTTTGATGGGAATCCTCCAACATTATGACACAAAGTAAAAACAGAAGAACTTTTATCTTCTTGTGAGATTATTTATAGCTTACCTATTTGTGGTGTGTATAGTTTAATGTCTATATCCTCTTTGGGGATGAAATGTGTACCCACCATAGGCTATCTGTCTCTTTATTGATGTATAATCTAGTGCCAAAGTGACGCCTGGCATATAGCAGTAGTTAGTTGCCTAATAATTATTCCCTCAATAAACAAAATGCAACTAATGAAAAAATAGAAAAATTGACTAGGCAATTTTTGGGGTTTTTTTGTGCTTACTCTGGTCCTTTAAAAAAAGACTATGAATTAAAGTAGATAAAATATCACTCAAAAACCATATCAGTAATACTGGACACATGGTAGATAATCAATAAATGTTGTTGAATGAACAAAAGGCATGTTTACAAAGAGCAGAGGATTGTTTTGTTTAGGCAGTACAAGCTCTACTTGTCAAGATATTGAGTTTTCTGTTTCTTCTCCCCTGGGATTGTCAGACAGCCATCACAGAGAGCCAACAGACGCTCTACTGGATACGCTGTAGATGCTAGATAAATGTTTGTTGACATTGACATTGGCACTGGAGCAATGTGTAAAAGGCTGCATTCCTACAAATATCAATGCCTAGCAAAATGGGTTACTTCTCTATTAAACTAGATACATTCTTAGACAGACACATGTAAACCCACCCACTATATAGAAATTACTGTTTCAATAAAATTATTGGCATGACTGACAAAGTTCTTTTAATGGAGTCTATAAATCAGTCATCATTTTCTCATGTATTCAATAACTATCTATTGATTTTAAAGACTTATCAGGCATCTAATTTTTACATACAGAAGGACAAGAAATTATACCAAAGTCCACGTAATAAAAGTGCTTATACTCTAGCATAAATTTTAAGAAACATTAAGACTTAGAATAAATTTTTTATACATTAAAGAGATTCAAAAAGTCATAAAATAATGCATATCATTCTAGTTCAATTTTTTTCCAGTTTAATTTAAAATTAAGACCCAAAGAAAAGTTTAAAAAGAAACCAAACAGTCGTTTGTATTTGGTTACTTGATGGCTAAATATCACAATCTCTTGTGTTTCTTTTACTGATATCATATCTATTTTTTCAAAATATACTAGCTAGTGACTTACTTTCTGATATGATTATCATGGAAAGTGAAAAAATGCTCTTTAAATCAGAATTATTTAATAGCAAGGGCTACTGAACAGGTAAGGGAGAAAAAGGGTAAATGTAAATTTAGTAAAACCATAAGTATATAAACCAAAATATATTACAATGCTTAAAAGATACAAACTGATATGAGCAGCCACTTTTAACAACAGCTCTGTCATTTAGAAAAATGAAAACATTTGTCAAAATAGTGTTTTCTAGTCCCATAACATAAATAACTGAGATCAGTAATGTCTCTCTTTCAAAGAAAGAATTATTATGTATTCAACTATCATTTCTTCCTGGCTTTAAGAACAGAGTGGTCTTAGATTGCTCTCATATAACCACTCTTCCACTCAGCTCACCTTTAAAAGTTAGTTAATTTCAAACCAAATCAATGAAAATACACTATTACTTCATAAGGAAAACTTTTTTTTTTAAAGACAGGAAGAGAGAGAGAGAGAATTTATATATATATATATATATTTTAGTTTTCGGCGGACACAACATCTTTGTTTGTATGTGGTGCTGAGGATCGAACCCAGGCCTCACGCATGCCTGGTGAGCACGCTACTGCTTGAGCCACATCCCCAGCCCATAAGGAAAACTTTTACAAGAAAATGATTATTATAACAACATACATGACTCACTAACACTGATAGAGTAAATCTTAGAAGAGTTAACATTTTGTATCAAGTTGTTAGTCACACAATAACCAATATTTTTTTTTCATTCTGTAATAAGTAATCTGTGAAAAAAATATTAGAAAAGATAGAAACTCAATTCAAAGTAAAAACCATCATTAGTTTGTTTTTGGTTTTTTGGTAAAGACTTGGTTTTATTTTAGAACTCACAAATTAATTCATCCATCCAGTTTGCCAGTTTAGAAACTTGTTAATTTTAACTATACTCAAATCACCCTCTCCTATGCAAAAAATACTGATACTTCTTTCTTCTTTTATATTTTTCATAAACAGCTATTGCCTTCAGAAATCTAGAAGAATGTAATTTGTAACTTGAAATATCTCAATGTATACAAATGCAGGAATACTAAACAAGTGGTTTTAAAGATTTCTAAATTGTAGTTTGGGATAGTCTATAGTAAATAGTCTGTGAGATCCCTAAAAGAGCTTACCAAGTTGTTCAGAAATCTATGTCTTGAAGAGAGTAATTTCATATCTGCCAAAAGCAACCCCAAACCAATGATATAACTGGACATGGAGTAACCAATGCTGTATTTTAGGGAAACAGTGAAATGATTATGAGCATCAGTCTACTCGTAGGTGAATCTTCTACAAGTAAAAAGAGGAAGAGAAGGATATTTGTCATTTAATATTTTATAACTGTTTTAGTCATCTTTTCATTGCTGTGACCAAAAGAACTGAAAAGAATAATGTGAAAGAGAAAAAGCTTATTTAAACTCATGGATTCAGAGGCTCAGTTCATTGTCTTCTGATTTCATAGCCGGACTGAGATGAGGCAGAACATCATGGTAGGAGAATGTGGCAGAGGAAAGCAACTCAGGACATGGCAATCAGGAGGCAGGGAGAGAGCTGCACTTGCCACAAAAAAAATATAAACCCCAAAGGCATGACCTCTAGTGACCTATGTCTTCCAGCCAATCCCCATCTGCCTACAGTAACCACCCAGTTAGTCTCTATTGGTGGATTCATGTACTGAACAGGTTAAGGCTCTCATAACCCAATAATTTTACTCTGAATGTTCTTGTTGATTGGAAATTAACAAACTTTAAAAGCATGAAAAATTTAAGGTGAGTTGAGCAGAGGACTAGTTATATAAGAGCAATCTAAGGCTAGTCTCTTCTTAGAGAAAGGAAGAAACTATAGTTGAATACATAGTAATTTCCTCCTTTGGAAAAAAAAAACTGTTCTATTGTGACTATCAGGAGAAAAGGTATTGCAGGCATTGAGACCAGAATTGGAGGCCTGATGGAATTTGGGCAGAGATATAGTATAATTAAGTTTATATCACCACATCACCAAAGATGATTCACTGAGTATAGATCGAAGACGAGGAAGAACTAAACCTAAAATCAGAGAGGAAAAAAAATAGGAAAAACTCAGATAGAAGAGAATTGTGGCTTGTGCCAAGGTTTGAGAGGTTGGGGAGGAAAGAAGTTCTCTATGTTTAAATATTTTTCAAACAGAAGGTCAAAAGAATTGTATGTGTTATGTAAGAGAAAGAATGGGGTCCAGCCACATTCTCAGAATATAAGCCTAAATAATTGTCAGAATAGAGTGGCCAATAATAACAATGGATAAAACTTGTGAGAGAGGAATATCTTGTAGAAAGGAAAGATATGTGATGTGTTAAGTCAGGATCCCTATTAATCAGCCCAGTGACGATGCTAAGTCAGCCCATTGGGCGTAGGAGACGAGAAACCCAGAAGTGAGCTCTAGAGAGAGAGAGGTGTTTGGGAATTACTTGTAAACAAGGAGTGTATGGGTTGTAGATCCATGGGAACTGAAGACAATTTGAAGGTATTTATTGTAAAATGAAAAGTATAGGGGTGCGTTACTTGGACATTAGGGTCATAGAAAGTCAAGAGTTCTGGGCCACGAGGAAGAACCAGAGTGGACTAAGGGAGGCTGCCGGAGAATAAGTGGAAAACCAAGGGGTTTACCTGTATTCATTTACAGTGTGACCATTGACTTGCATTAGAATAAACTCAAGGGTACTGATGTCATAGTTTGGGTTATAACAGATTTTTCCATCACTTCTCTTTCAACTCACATTGATATGCTGTACTGTGAGTCACTTCCTGTGTACCTCTGAAATATCTCCATCATCACAGGATTTTAGTTGTAGTTTTAGTTCTCTTTGGGGTTTTGTGCACTTTCTCACTTTGAGCACTACACAATGTTTCAGACTCCTCCTGTAATATATTCACCTCCTCAACCCAGACTCAGCTATTTCTCCAAAGGGAACTGAAAATCTAGGTACTTTAAATTTAAAAACACATCTGTAAAGTTTTGTCCTAATATTCTCTAATGTCATAGATTCCTTGCTTTTGTACATGAAATAGAAATTAAATAGGATCACGTTTTAATATAACAAATAATCACAACATTAATAATAAAAAAGTACGAAGAATGGCTTGCATCTAAATAAATCCTCTTAAGACTGCATAATATTATAAGAATCTTACAACTACACATTTGCTGAACTCTGGCAACAACCCTATAAAGTAATGTGATAGGGTCTCCATTGACGGTTTAGTTTCATATGTCTTCACCCAAAAAGGCCATGGGGTTGTTGATTATTATTGTCTCCATTGGGGAAACTGAATTCCAGGCTCACATAGAGAGCACTTTGGGGCTTGAAATTTGAATTCAGATTTATTAGATTCTCAAATACAAATTCTGAATTACTAATGATTGTCTTTTGGGTTGTATTTGTGCTGTGGAAAACAAAATAAGTTCACTTAGTTATTGCTACTACAAAATCCAGGAATTCAGTGCTAATATTTGAGGGTTCTTCTAAATTGTAAATGCTATGATTCAGTGACTTTCACAGTTTTTCTAATGGGGTTAGATGTCTTTCTCTCTCTCTAATCAAATCAAATCTAATCTAATCTATCATTATGTGTGTGTGTGTGTGTGTGTGTGCACATATATATATAATATTTAACTCCTGTATACATGTCTGGAAAAGTATTTATTATATGGAACCAAATTTTCTTCACATGTCTCTCTTTACAAGCTTTAATCACCCTGGATAATCTAGATTTCTTGAATTGATCATAAAGAAGATACAAAAAGCAGTTTAGTGATTGAGTAAATAATTGAGTGAATCACCAAGGAAAGATGGAAAGTCTTGATAGTAAAGGAAAACATTGTCATTTTTAAAATATTCAAGAGAATTGCTTGCTATTGCTTATAAGGGTTTTCAGGTTATGGCCAATCTCACATTGCTAATCTTCAGACTATATATTTTTAACAAACTTAAGTATTATAAAACTGGCATTTTTTTAAAGAAGCAAAAGACAACAAATAGTTCTCTGATTTTATTTATTAAAAGTACATATAAGGTACAATACTCAGGAGAAACAAATGTTGCTTTCTATGCAATGGAAATTTACATAGCGTAATTGATTCATATTTCAATCCAATTTTACTAACATATTTTCAGTATAATTTATGACTGCTTCATTTTGAAATACTTATTGTATTTTTAAAAGTAGATTGGTAAAGATTGGTACAATTCTCTGTTTAACTTATCTAATGCTTGAGCTTTAATTGAGTTTATCCATCAAAGTCACATTTCATTTGGAGAATGGATATCAGACTAGAGCACTTAGCAATGATGAGGAAAGGACTTTAAATTAACTATCAATAGTTTCTTAGGACAAAAAGTCTATATTCATGCTCTATTTAGAACTTTAATTCAAATTATAAAAAAATTCTAATACTGAGCAATGCTCAAATATTGAGTAGTATCCCTATAAATTTGAGGCATATGATAGAAGGATATTTAAATCTAATAAATGTAGATATTCTGCCATGCAACTTTGTAGAATTGTGTCAATATGTGGATGAATTTTTCTTCTATAATTAACTTTTGTAAAATTTAATATGGTTTGGTTTGCATGTTAAAGATTCATTGATGGTGATATAACTGTCAGTGTAATTAGGATACAAAATTCTTTCCTTGAGACTTACATAGAAGTGCTTAGAGAATGAAGAAATTGAAGGAAGGAAAGTATCCACATTTTCTGTATTTTCTGAGTAATTACCATTTCCTACTGCCCATGGCTAGTATGGTTATTTCCCTTGTGTTTTGGTTTAGATATAAAGCGTCCCCCAAAAGCTCTGTTAATGCAGGAATATTCAGAGGTGAGATTATTATGAGAGTCTTAACCTAATTAGCTCATCAATTTGAATGGATTAATAGGTGGAACTATAGGTATGTAGGGAGTGACATTAGGAAGTAGGCTGTTGGGGGTATGCCGCTAGGATTTATATTTTGTCTAGGGCACTCAAGCTCTCTTTGCTTCATGAAATGAGCACCTTTCCGCCACCACACTCTTCTGCCATGATGTTCTGCCTCGACTCAGGCTCAGAGAGATGGACCTGCCATGGACTGAGCCTCTGAAACAAGGAGCCACAAAGAAACACTTTCTCCTCTAACTTGTTCTTGTCCGGAATTTTGGTCACAGCGATGCCAACATTGACTAAAACATCATGATTATAGGATGCATATTTGAAATAATCCTGTTTGACGAATGGCAGAATTCCTACATTGGTCACATGATCCATGGAGTAAGAGCTGTTATGATAGAATAAACCAAGTGAGTCTCTACCTTTCAAAATAATAAGCCAACAGCAATTTTCACTTCTGGAGGCATCTCAGAGATCTGTGTCATTACCTAGGGCCTGCCGTATGTAAGCATATTGATTACTACCGTGTGTCCATTTAACTTTCTTATTTGGCCTGTGTAGAAAACAAAGTATTTGCATAAGAGTAGAATAGTGTCATAAACTTCACAGTGTGATTGTACTCACTGTTCTGGATGTGTATTAAAGATGTTTCAGATGTGTGTATGCATGCACACATGCGTAATTTGGTACACAGCTCTTGATTTGACTAGGGAATTGTTTATTAAATCTGTAAATAAAGACCATAAGAAATTATTTGCTTTCAGCTAAGCATGGACAAAAATTTACCTTCATAAAATGACTTCAAGATCCTCTTAATCTTCCACCTCCATGTCATCCATAACCAAGTTTGTAAGGAAACAATCACCTTTTCTTTTAAAAATTATCAACACTAATTCACTGATGATTTCATGGTAACTAAACCTGGTAAGAAGGAAGCAGCAACTTAAACATCATAGTAAGCATATGTGAACCAATCCTTAAAAACCAATGTTCACAAAAATTTAGGTACATGACATTTCTAGAGTCTCAGTGATCTGGAGCCTATAAATACAACCTAAGCTGAGTGACAAGTTGTTCCATCTGGTCCCTTTTGCCATGGAAAAATAAATATAAAGACTGTTGTTGAGTTTTTTTGACATTGAGAGCATGCATTTCATTTGAGTGTGCTGCTCTTACCCAATTACAGAGTAACCTAACAGGGCTATGGTTTCTCTTAGGTCCCAAAATTAGGGTTTTCAGCAAGTCCAAAAGACTATGATAGCTGTTCTGCCACTTGGGTTTAGGATTGGAAGCTCTTACCATGGTTGAAATGTTGGTGGCAAATAGGAATATATATTGCAGGTCCTCACAGGTAAATTAAAGCACAGATTTTTTAAATTTGGATCAGAACTATAACAGTATTTATATATAAACTTTTCCCTTTGCAGAAGGCCTTCTGACTTTCTATAGGTCTCCAGTAGAGACTGATTATTGCACCATGAGCTCCTGAACTACCAAGTCATCATAAACAAATTTATGTCCAAGGCAAAACTTGGTCATGTTTAATTGGTTTCAACTGCAATTAGAATTTGAGAGCAGCTGAAACACAGTAAGTGGCCCAGGTCTTGAAGACCTCTGTCCCTGCTGTATCAATTCTTTATCAACCCCCACATATGATGTCATGGAGAAGTCTCTATAACCAGTAGATTGAGGAAGGAAATATTTAGGTCTGATTCATAAATGGCTCTGCTAGTTACATTTCACCACATAAATGCAAGACTGTAGAACTACAGCCTCACTCTGAAATGGTTCATAGTACTGAAGAGAAATCTTGGGTATGGACAGAAGTTCAAGTAGTGGATGCTCTTGAAGGCTCATTTTTTCTTGACATGCACAGAGATAGAGATATAGACCTGATTCAGGAATTGTAGCTAACGGTTTTCAAGAAGATCAGGCACTAAGAATAAATACTGTTGTTTAACTGGAGACAACTTAGTCTAAGGAAATAGTAAATAATACTCTTCAAATGACCCCAGAGATGAGAATATTTGCCTACCATATGAATGCTCACTGAAAAGTGATCACAGCTGTTGAGGATCTTAATAATCAGAGAAGGTAAAGTTTGGTGGATGTCAGCCTTTTTTCTCAGATACCCCCACCCTTAATCAAGGAATTTTCAGACAAAATGACCATGACAGAAGCGATGGAAATTTTACATGGGCAAGCGAAATATATTTTCATTCACGGAAGTGGATAAAGTTACAACTATTCATTAAAGCCCAAAGTACCAACAGCAAAAACCACACAGGGCATCCCATGTGACATCAATCTCATGGAGAATCAGTCTAACACTTGGGGCCATGTTGATTTTCTTGGACCTTAAGCATTATAGAAGAGGTGGCACCTTTTCTTACTAGATTAAGTCATTTCATGAATGGTAAACTATCTTTCTTGCCTACAGTGCCTTAGTGAAGGCCTTATCCATCACCATGTTAAGCCCTATTGTGCTGCTTTTAACCAAGGAACACATCTTATGACAAATTTATGTTTTAATGTGCAATCACTCTTCTGCAGCTGTCATGATAGATAGGTAGAATGGCCTTATAATAACACAGTTATGGTCCGTGTGGATGACAACTTGTAGCATTCAACAGTGTATTTTAGGATGTGTCATGTATATTGTGTAGGTGAACAGGACATGGTGCTCTCCACCCAAAGAACTTGGCACTATACCAACCTAGAAAAGCTGCAGTACTGTCAAAAATTATCTTTCCTCTATTCTTCAAGTTAGAGTTGGCCATAAGAAATTTTGAGTGAGATTTGGAAGGTAGAGATGAAAGAGTTGCCATGGTTTTATATTCTGAGCTTGCTGTGCATGAACATTGCTGTACCCCACACCATTGCTTTTGATGTGCTGCTCACATTGTTAACTTTGGACAGTAGCCCAGGCCAGTGCTTCTCCTGGGGCACTGAAGTTGTTCTTCAACTTCAAGTCCTTCCATTTCCCTTCCCCCAGCCTTCCATGGAGTATAAATATTCTCGAATGCCAATTTAACTAAAGACCATTCACCAAACCCAATGTAGTTTTATAATTTTCTCTAGCTATATCATCATACTTTTTTTTTTCCAGTGCTGGGGATGGAACCCCGTGCCTTGTGCCTGCTAGACAAGTACTCTACCACTGAGCCACATCCCCAGCCCACCTGATTATGCATTTTAATGATGATTTTCCCATTTGCCATTAATGCAAAGCTTGGAAGTATTTATGAGTCATTTATTACTACTTGTTTATACCTTTGTAACTTTATTTTCCCATTCCTTTAACTTCAATTATCATATTCTCTAAAATTTTTCATATTATAAACATAGAAATGATGTATTATCTAAATCTTGGATATCTGAGAGTAACTGTCAAATAACTTTGAATGAAAATTTCACATAATTATCCCAGAGAATTCCAGTCCCAAATTCTTCCCATCACACTTTGTTGTAATGTTCTATTGTGTCTTCATGTTCAACGTTGCAAAACACTTCTGTGCTATCTTTCTTTTGCAAATTAAAGCTTCTATTTATATGTTGTTATATTTTTTATTGTCAAATTGAAATAGATTTCTCAAATTACAGTTAAGCATAAAGTGATTCTTTTGCATGTTTGTTTTGCTTCCTTTTGAATTTTGTCTTAGATGGCTATATGTATGAAATGATGTGTTATAGTAATATAATAATATACCATAACTATTACATGTAATTTATTACATATCATCAGCATGCACAGAATTGGAAATGTTTCCATCTACATCCTGATTTGTTATTTTTATTCACATTATTTTGATTTTGTTACTTTGTGTTTCTATCATTTGAAATTCTGTTTATTCGTAATTCTAAGCCTCTATTGAATATAATTCTAATTTTTTTTTATAATCACTCTCTTTTCCTCTTTTCTTCATTCAGTCTCATTTCAAAAACTTTTCAAGTTTTTTTTTCAACTCACTATTTTGAAGTTATTGATTCTGCCTGTTGGAGCCTCAGAAGTGAATTTCAATTACGAGGGAAGAGTTTCTTTATGTTCTCATCTTACTTCAGTTGCTTGCTTTTCCTCACCTGTGTTCAACTCAGTTTATTATTTCTCAGGACTTCTATTTCTTGGTCAACAGAGGTGGTGTCATCTTGCAGTTTGGAAGGGATTGTCAACTTACCTATTTGAATTTTCTTAACCAATTTTAACATGCAAACATTTTCATAATTTTAGATGAGCCCATAGTCTATGTGTTTCTAGAAGTACAAATGAGAGGGAGTGTTGGAGTTTATCTATGACTTGGTGGACCACCCAGGCCTTTCAAAAGAGTTCCTCTTCTATCACCAATTTTCTTAGTAACTATTTCTTCCAGTGAAGCAAATCCAGAGAACCCAGTGCTGTGGCCACCCACGACAGGCTCAGGGCTGCACCCCCATGTGCCATGATTGTTATTAAGCTTTCTTTCTTCTAGCTGTTACTCCAAGTGGTTCTTTACCATTTAGTTTTTGGTTTTCAAAGTATAACACAATGTTGGGCTGACAATCGAAAGCAAATATCTCAGAAGCTCCTTCTTCAGTGCCATGATTTTTATTTTCCTTTTTGCATGACAGGATGGTTCTTCATGGCATGTATTTGACAGGCCATGATGCCTCCTGTGTAACTGTACTTCTCACTGCCCATTTTAATCTTGCCATGTTCAGCCTCCCAAATCTAAGCTGATAAGCAGATTGATAGCACAACCAATTATTTAATTTATGATGCTTGGTTGTCAATCCCCTGTGATTTATCTCCAGGGTTCCATCAGTATTTTCTGTTCTACTATTTGATTATCTTTCTCAGCTAGAAGGATAAATTATAATTTCCAAAATAATGATAACACTGTTTACAAAAGATTATGATTCATACTATCCAATGCCCTCCTTACTGTTGCTACCATCATCCATTCTTGGTTGACTGCTTGTAAGTGAATATTTTTGAAACTCTTATAATCATCCAAGGATGTGACAAAATTCATATTGTTGAACTGCTGAAGGGGAGATAAAAAAAAATAAATGTATAAATTTGGTTATAGTTGCCTCAGGAAATTATACCCTAACTACTACTTCTTTATGTTTTTTTTTTAATTCAACATTTAAAGTTAATTTAATGGACTAAACTTTTTTCACAGCTCTCTTTGGAGTATTATAACAATGCTTTTCAAGTGTTCTTTTCATTTTATCCATTTAATTATTTCAAGATATTCTGGATGACATGCATTCTTATAGGGAAAAAGGATTCCCAAACAGAGAAGTTGTGCTGCTTGCTTCTTAGAGCTGAGCTTGCAGCAATCCTTTGCAATGCTAACCCAGTCTCTGAATTCCTAGCAACAGAATAGTATTGTATATTAAATGTGTTGAGCCCCTGTTTCCAGAATATTCTTTCTCCTTTCTTTCCTCTCCCCAAGTTCACTCAGTCAGCTGCTGATTCTTGGCTGATTGTCTCAAGGAAGGAATGTAACGGCTGCAGAAGCAAATGATCCACGCATACCATCCTGGTTTTTGAGTTTCCAATGCTTTACTCTCAAAACATTGAATTATTGAGATACACGTTCACAGTGTGTCGCAGACACTTAACTTTATAGGTGATCAAATAAAATGGAAGAGCATGATAGTCACAGGAAAGTGTAAGCTTGGATGGTGTGTGGCTTCAGAAATATCAGAGTTCAAGAGCTTTCTATCTCTTGGTATGTCATTCCTCACTTATAAGTGCTAAGAAAGATGACCACATCTGTCAATGAGCATTCATGAGGGAGAAAAGGTAAAGGGGAGGGAGACATTATATCCTTTGACTTCAATGCAGAACAAGGAGGTTGAACACATCACGTTTTTTCATATTTATTGGTCGAGAAGAGTTAGGATGTTTTACAAGATTTGGAAGGTACAAAACTATTATTAGTAACAATGTGTTATGGACAACAACTGTCATTTTCTGGGCAATGTCATTAAGCTGAGGGGAGCTGGCTTGCAGGATTAGAGTAGCAGAGAAGACCCCAAAGAAGCAGTGACACTGATGAATATTAGCAGTGACAAGTGGTTTCAGGCTGGGAGGATGGAAAAACCTGAAAAGTATTCACTGAGCCACTTAAAGAAAATAAAGAGATTTAAAAAAGAAAGAAAGAAAACCAAGCATTCAATTTGAAATCGCCTATGTTCCTGTGTTACACACAATTCCATGCTCCTAATTCCTCAAACATTTTAGAACCCTCTCACAAAAGCCTCACTTTTGTAACTTCAGAGGGAATTCAGTGAAAGGAGGGAGTCATACCTGGATTGACAGGTCTGTAAGGTAAACCAACAGCTGCAAACGCTCCAGTGGAGACAAACGCACACCAGTAGCAAGAAGAGTATCAGGAAGTGACTTTGAAATTTTGACAGTTGTAGGAATGCATAGAATTTCTAAGAACTTTTGCCTTCCTCTAGGACAGAACCGGAGCAGGAATTCAGGTTTAGCTTAACCTAGATCCTAATGGGTAGAGAGCCCAGCTGGTAAGAGATTTACATAGTCTTAGTGAAACTCTCAGAGGTAGAAGAGGTGGGATGATCTTCAAATTTGCTGTGAAGCTACTTAAGTGGGGAAGAAGAAGCAGTAAGTTCTAGTTTACTAGAAATCAATTAAATTAGTTTTGTGCATGTATGAATATGGCATAATGAATCCCATTATTATGTATAAATTATAACACATCAATAAAGAATTAAAAGAAATCAATTAGGTGAAAAAGAATGCAATTAGGAGGAAATATCAAAATTCCATAATTATTTCAGCTGTCCAGTGAGATCAGAAGACCGTTTAGTGGAAGATGGGGCTTCAGAGCTGTTAAGCACATTAGCTAAGATTTTATGACACAGTTCATAGCAGGACTTTGGGGCTACTGCACCTACAACTCTGAGGTCCTCCCAAGTGTTTGGATCTCTCAACTAACATCTGGTTCTGATCCTTATTTCTCTTCACCCAAAATGGCCTTAAATTTTCAAACTAAAATAGCTAACTAATTACCAATTCAAAGCTCTACCAATGACTGTGTTTTTCTTAAAATCCATAAACTTCCCATTTTAATGTGTGCACTTTCTTCCAGATAAATATCCTTCACTCACTCTTTCATTCACTACTTAAAAAGAATAGATATTAACATCAATGATTTGTCTAAGTGCTCTTCTCTAAACCAGAAATAGAAGAGAACAACAAATATAGACACGTGTGTACATTCTTCTGACAACATGGAACCACAACTTCACTTTTAAAAACATCAGCCTTCATTCGTTTCCAACTTATCAACACTGCGAGCACTGTGTCTAGCATTTGTATAATATTTAACAGGAGCCAAGGATGACTGTCAGTGTTTCAAGTCCTTAATTTGCACTTCATTCTAACCCTCTGAAGTTGGTACTTTTATCAATTTTGATAGTGACGTAATTTGGGGAAAGAAAACTGGAATAACTAAAAGGTCTCATAACAGACAAGTAGCTGAGCCAGGAATGAATCCAGAGAGGCTGGCTCCAGCTTATGCCTGTCATGGCTGCATGTCACCTCTGTTTTTACCTCCCTTGCCAAGTGATGGGAAGTATCAGAAGATAGGGCAGCATCCAAAGGTGTCCTAACAGGACCTTCCTTACTGACATCTGATTTTTTCCCTTTGACTAAATCCTTTTTTCAAAGCTATGTGCTTTAGTCTTAAAGATACAATACTTTTTTTTTCCTGTGTGCATACATATTTAATACCCACCGTTTATCCATACATGTGTTTATGAGACAAAATCATTAATAAAACAGAATGTGAGAGGGGTGATCATTCAGCATTCTTAGACATAAACAGAAGTGATGACACAGAAAGAAAGGGAAACACTTCTCTTCATTGCCAGCAAGTGCATTACCGCCTGCTTTACTGCAAAATGAACAGCCAGGGAACACTTGAGTAGATGAGGCTAAAAGCATACATACGCTACTGTTTTTTTTTTTTTTTTAAATGAAATATTCAGCAGCAAGATGAAATAAGCAACCATGAAAAGAGGCTTTTGGACATAAAACTAGAAGATAGAATCTGTCAGAGTGTTTCAAAGAATTGGAAAGGGATGTCACCCCCAGGCCTGCCAGTGGCAATGGAGCTGGGCGTGAGGGTTCCAGCAATCAATCTCAGTACAGCTGCAAACACAAGAGCAATCAGAATTGCCTTGTTTGTAGTCTCAATTGCAAGAGAAAAAGAAATTAGAGGAATGGGTCAATAATGCCCTTCATGTGCACCTGGTAATTCATCGCCCAGGTGATTAATTTGGCAAAAATAAAAAAAAATTGCTAAATTCTAAGAAGCAATATCTACCTAGTTTGGTATGTTTTTGTAATTTTTCAACAATATATTTAAGCTGCTTTACTGTTCTTCTATTTGGAATGAATGGATATTAAAAAAATTAAGCTTATATAGAAGCATTTAAAAATTGCAAAATAACAAACAAACAAATGAGAGATATATCCCTGACAAATCTCCATCAGACACAGGACATTATAAGTAAAATCTTCTGAATCAACTTCTAGAAAACTGTACTGACAGCCTATATCTGTGAAGTTTGATGAAATTCCATTTTGATGGGAGTGTGTGTCTATATGTGTGAGTTCCTATAAGAAAACGCAATAAGTAAGCATAGTATGAGCTCAGTCTCCTTGTGAGAATCCTGAACACCATAAAGTAAAAATATCCTCAAAACTCTCCTTATCTCCTGCCCCCACGTTATTCCTATTCACATTGAAACCCAAATTAAGTTGGAAATAGATGGCTCAATCTGCAGCTGCATTTGCTTTCTTTAGTTCCTTATGTTGGGTTTTTAAGGCCCATGGTTAGTTAGCTGTTACACACAAAAAAAATTTGTTCCTGTGCAAAGCCTCAAAGAAGGAAGGTATAGCAGATGGTCTCCTCACTCAGTCACTCCACCCTGAGCTGCCTGGCCCTGATGTCCCCCAAGCCTATAGCCAACGTGGGCCAGGGACACCTAAAACATTCTCTGGCTCTCTTTCCAGCGTCCTTGCTCATGGATATTTCAATGTGGAAATCAAGGGGTAGGCAAGATTTACCAAGCTGAATGGAATGCACCATAAATTGTGTTTGTTGTTTTCTTTATTAAAAATAACTTCCTTCTGCTCATTCACAAGTCTTGGATGAACTCTGCAGTAGTGATTACTGAACTAAAGTAATCACTGTCCCAGAGTCACAAAGGCTGTGTCTTGGCTGAGCAAAGGAATTACTCTATGACTCACAACAAGTATCCCCAAACCATTTCATCTCATCTTTCTTGAGTTTTGCTTTAATTCTTTTTCTTACTCTTTGTAAAGATATAAGGCAATCAACATTGGTGGTCATTAATGACATCACAATCAATTATTTAATTTTTGATTGATAAGAATATATAAAATTTAAAATAAAATTATGTGTTCTTCCCATGCTCTTTGAGAACATGTTGAAGTAAATCAAGCTCAGTTTTGAGAATAAAAAATGAATCAAGTAAGACAACTAATTTAAGGAGCTGTGAGAAAGATCTATTAGTATTGAACACAACGTAAGAACTAGCCTCAGGAGCCCATACCCACTCCAAGGAAATTCAATTTAAAATTCCACCCTGACAGAGGCTGTTTCTCAGGGTTAAGATGAAACATTAAATCAATCATTCATATCAATTCTAGCTTTGAGAGATTATAATGTTTCTTTCCAGATTTGCTTTGTATATTGATTACATTTACAATAAAATTATTCAACTACAGTATTTTGTCTACATATATAAGCATAATTCTAAAGTATAAAATCAGCCCAACTGAGCTGAGGGTTTTATCATAGATAAAATATATTTTAAAATATATTTCTTCATGTGCCCACAAAAGTGATGTGAGATTAGAATAAATTGGAAATAGTTAAATTGGAAAGATATGTACAGTATTTTGGATTACTTTTTTTAATTTCAAAAGGTTCAATAAAAGGCTTTGCCTTCCATTCTGGAGTGGGAAGTAAAACATATTGGACTACACAATGCACATGTATTTGAATTTAGCCTGTCTTTGTTAATGACAAACTTATTGAGCCTCAAAGCCTCAGTTTCCTTGTACTTAAAACATGCCAAGACCGTCTTGGTGTTCTGTTTATTTTTTTTAATTCTAATTAGTTATGCATGGCAGTAGAATGCACTTTGACACATCATACATAAATAGAGTATAACTTCACATTCTTCTGGTTGTACATGATGTAGGTTGTACACTGATCATGTAGTCACATATGCACACAGGGTAATAATGTCCAATTCATTCTACCATTCTTTCTACCCCCATACCCCATCCCCTCCCTTCACTTCCTTCTGTCTAATCCAAAGTACCTCTATTCCTCCCTAATCTTTAGTGTTCTTGTGAGGCATAAATGAGAAAGTACCCATGGAATGCTGAGCATATTGTCCTAGTTAAGTGAGTGATTAATGATAAAATAGTTATAAAAAGCAAAAATAAATAAAATAAAGGAATAATATTAAGTGAAAACAACAGGAAAATAAATACTCTCAGTTACAAAATGCATTTTATCTTCATTATCTGAGCCCCAGAAAATATGAGAATATATATGCATATATATATATTTCTCAACAAAATAAAACTATCAATCCACCAACACGTTTTTATATTTGGATGCAGGCATGCTTTGGTTTGCTTATAGTGAAACATTTTCTATGTAAATGAATTGCCTCTTCTGAAGCTGTATTTTTGTCAAATGTATAACGCATACAAAATAGCTAGAACTGAGCCAATAATAGCATATTATCTCACAGGCCCGACCTTCATTAAGAACAATGCAGAACATCATTAAAATGTGTGAAGAGTAATTTAAATTATGACTTTTTCGATAGAATAATAAGAGTTTGTCATATTTATAACAAGTACAGACTCAGTAACAACAACAAAATAACATTCATTTCTAAATCATTCCAAAGATAACAGCAAAGATTTTTTTTTCAGTGATAATTAAAGTTTGGGAAGTTGAAGGAAGGGGAAGAATAGGTAGAAAGATTTGGAGAAAATATGCTTTTATTTTAAAATATTTTTTAAGTAAAAGAATTGAAATCTTTATCTTTTCTACTTACTTGGTTCCTAAAGCAAGCTTAGCTTTCCAGTTTGGGTCCTATTTTAGTAGCCTAGCATTGACATTTAAAAAGAGCATCCATATTTTGATGCATTACAAAAATAAAGCCACTTGAAACCAAATAGCATATTTCAGGGTTTAAAATGTCATTTAATTCCATCATCGGGTATCTGCTGCAGGACTGGGGTCAATTACTTTCTATGCAATTTCACTCAAATTTCTAGAAAATTTTAGAAATGAGTAGAAATACAGATGGAGGGGTCTCTAACGTTCTTCTGAGATGGTTAAGGATTCCGAGAAATACCAGGGAAACAGAGGTGGGATTCTTCTTCCTTTACTGAAAGATTAGCGTTCCTGCTCTTCCTCAAGGAAACCTGCATTACCCATCTATGTGTTCTTCCCAGGGAGCTTCTCCATATGAGCAAGCACCCTATTGAATGAGCACTGTTAAAGACAGGGACATAGGTGCAGAGACTCTACAATTGTTCTCTGTGACTGCTAGGTCTCCCTGAGAAATTTCCTGTTGTCTTGAATGATTTTGACAAGTTGGCATGTGCTATCCAGTGCTTATAGTTAAACTTTCCAAAGGACAGATTAAAAGTTCACTACTGTTGGAAGTAACAAACTATTAAGTTCTGTGAACACGGAAATTCCTTATTTCCTGTTATAGTTGAGATATTAGGAGTCCCCCAAAAGCTCATGTGTAGGACAATGCAAGAAGGTTTAGAGATGAAAAGATTGGGTTATAAAAGGTTTAATCATCACATTAATCCCAATAGGGATTAACTCAGAGGTAACTGAAGGTGGGTGGGGTATGCCCAGAGAAGGGAGGTGTCTAGGGGCATGGCTTTGGTGTGTTTATTTTCTTTGTTGAGCAGAACTCACTCTCTCTGCTTCTTGATGTCTTGAGCTGCTTCTCTCTACTACACTCTTCCACCATGATGATGTTTTGCCACACTTTGGGCTCAGAGCAATGGAGTTAGTCACCCATGGACTGAGACCTCTGAAACTGTGACCCTTCAAATAAGCTTTTCCTGCTCTAATTGTTCTTGTCAGGTCTTTTCATCACAGTAGAGAAAAAGCTGACAAAAACACTTCCATTGTTTCTTTCATGTATCATGAGAAAGTGCAATACTGAACATTTCTCACCAAAACAAAAAGCTCATTTATTATTCTATTTGTAATTATTGCAAGAACTTAAAATTAAGCTAAGTGAGCCACATTGGTTAGAAAGAACAATTGATATCATCAGTTCCTAGCTTTAATGACTCTGTAATCCAGAGGACATTTTCCAAAATCACAGCAATATGTTTTCATTTTTCCTCTTCTGATGTGCAGAAGTAAGATAAAGTTTTGACTCTATGCCCTAAACATTAAAAGGTAGAATAATAATATACATGCTAGTAGATGAATCTTCATAGACAGTAATAGGAGGTTTAATTCTTTACTTTTTGTGAGGAGACCTCTATGAATCACATTTATGATATATAATAACAAGGAAAAATTCACCATCCCAATGATCTACAGTCTAGTTGGGAATTTCAGATCTGTCCATTAAAAAAACAAACAAGAATGGATTTAAATAACAGTTTTAAAAAAAGGAATATTTCCATTACAAAACATATAATCACTGAACTAATTATAGTGGCAAATTGTGAGGTAGTTTAGAAATACTTTTTTTCATTCTATTTATCTATATTTTAATTCATCCACTTTTTCTAGAGAAATTATATAATTATTAAAGAAAATTTTACCATTTAAAATGTAACATTTATCTATCACTATATCAGCCAGAGAACTATATACACTTGTAAGTTTTCTTCCATAATGTATGTGCTTATGTATGCATAATTTTTCCATATGTGTGTATGCACATTTTCCATATGGTATAGCAAAGTAATCAATACATTTACTACTTTTGTGTTTAAATTTACCGCTATAAACTTGAATACTGACTTTGACCATTTGGTGATGTGTAATATAAACTGTGAAGACAGGTGAGCATGTGTGTCTTCCATGTTTTAAAAGCTGAAAGTCAAATGAGGAGTAAGACATATATTTAATATAGGGAGCAACATGTGTTTTTAAGAAATTATAAGTAATAGAATTAGGAATGTGGGTTGTCCATAAACTGGTACAGTGTAAATCTAGGGTGAGGGCTGGAGTTGTAGCCCAGATGTAGAATGCTTTCCAAGCACATATGAGGCAATGGATTCAATCCTCAGAACCACATAAAAACAGAAATAAATAAAAGAAAGGTACTGAGTCCATTTACAACTATATATATATATTAAATCTAGGCTGAAATGCTTGAATTTTATATGTAGAAAACTAGAAATCAACAAAGGTTGATTAAAACAAAAAGCAAGGAAAAAAAAATAGTGATATTTTTGGAAAAATAGATATCCAAGAAGGAAAGAAAGGACTATGAAGGATCAGGGAAGCCATTTGAGAAGTTATTTAGACAGTATATATTCAATACAGCAAAAGAAAACTAATTAGAGAGTATAAACATGTAGAAAATAAATGGTATAAACAACCTATTCCAATAAACTATGCTTATATCACAAGTCAGCAAAAAGGAAATAAAAAATAATCATGAAAAGAAACATATAAAAGAGTCTGTTTATACTGATTTCAAGTTTTATCAACCAACGTGTATATGTATGTGTGTGTGTATGTGTGTGTGTGTGTGTGTGTATATATATATATATATATATATTTGTGTTAAGTCTTCTTTCCATTGTTCTGACCAGAATAACAAGTTAGAGAAGAAAAAGTTTATTTTGGCTCATGGTTTCTGAGGTTCAGTTCATAGTGGTCTGACTCCCTTGCTCTGAGCCCAAGGTGAGGCAGAACATTATGGCGGAAGGCATGAAGAAGGAGTGTCGTTCTGCTCATGGTGGCGAGGAAGGAGAGAGGAGGAGCAGGGACTGCAGGGAAGATGCACCCTTCCAGGGCAGGCCCCCAGTGACCCACCTCCAGCCGTGCCCTCTCTGATGACAGTCATCACCCAGCTGGTCTATTCACACCAGGGTGGACTGACCAGGTTCCAGCTTCCATAATCCAACCCTGACACCTCTGAATATTCCTGCATTAACATAGGAGCTTTCAGGACACCTCAAATCTGAAACTTAACAACATTTGATCTTAGATTATTTTTTCTATCCGGTTTCAAAATTAATTAATTAGATCTTTCTTTTATGTAATTTACCGTTTTTCAGTAAGTAATAATGAAAGGAATCAATATCTATATCTCATTGAGTTCAAGAAAGCAATTCTGGGCATAAAATATGTCCACAGTTCAATGACCTTTTACATTTTGTATACAATGTCAACATAATTCAAGGATTTGCCCTTTGTCTTGAAAAAGTTTCTTGAGTTATTATGTGTGAGTTTAGCAGTGAGCAGTGAAATGTGTTGATTTATTTTTCTATATCTGTTCCTCTGAATTGCGGCATTTATTTTTCAAATGATATTTAAAATCTCCAAGAAGATTAATATAGTACTGAATAATGGTGGCACATGTGTAAAACATTAACACTGCCCTTTACCCAGCCTGTGTATTTTACACTTATTTGTTTAAAATATGAGCAGTGCCACGTGGTTTCAAGCATCTGGCATACAGATGGAGAATTGTGGGTACTAAAATATCATATCTATTTTGGTGGAGTCATGAATACTCCTGCGTATGTTGTCTTTGAAAAAGAAAGTTAGATAGTTTTGTGCAAAGTGTAAAGAAAAAAAAAGAGGGAAAAAAAACAAACAAGAGTTATTGTTAACATGGAAAAATCATGTGAATGCACTTACAAATGATATGTAAAATAAATGCCATGGGGTCAGACACACCATTTAAGAAGCATTTGGGGATTGATTGATGTAGCCCTTGGTGGACTATGAAGTCATCTTCAGGAGGACGCCCGGATGGCTGTACAGGAGCAGGAGGAGAGGTGGGATCTTGCACCCATGCTTCTTCCAGGAAGCTGAGAACCCCCGAAGAGAAAGACAAAAGTGCACCACTTGGTGGGATGCAAGTCACTTCACTGTGATCCTTTCAGGAAGATATGAAAGAGAATAACCCAAATCAAAGTTTTATAGCCACCGGATTTGTCAAAAATTTGATTAGGAACCCAAAGTGAGATAAATAAATATACTTTTTTTTTTCTTTTTTTCTGCAAAGAATCACCATGCACTGGCAAGGACCTTCTGGGGGGCATTTGACATTCTCTTCATCGTGTTGAATGCTGAGTGTCACACACTAAGCACCAGGATGAGAAACACACAGTGAGGAGCTTGAAGAGGCCTTCAAGGTGCCAAGTGACCACTGTGTGAACCACACACAGTGCAGCCACACTCTGTCAAGCTAATGTTAGAAACAAAAAATACATATGTAGAGACTTATTAGAGTGCTAAAATACATATTTCCAGAGGAGTAGAATGATGTCTTTAGTTCTCATGCAACTGAGATGATTTGTCAATAAGAAATTAATTAAATTATGAGAAAAAAGATATGCCTTGATGGGAAATCCATGGTTGTTTGAATCAAATTGTTTTAGAAGATTTTCCATTTGAGCTTTTTTTTTTGTCCAGTTACAGAAGAATCAAGAAGGATTTACTCAATCTATATCTATATTTAAGCATTTTATCCATAAAGAAGATAAATAAATTCATCAGTCCCAAGAATGTCATGAAAGTCATTTGAAAGTCAGTCAAATATAGATATTACATGTTAAACAGCAATCACTTTAAAATTACAGAAAATTTTCCTACTAGTTTTGCATGCTGATATTTCATTTTTGTTCGTCTTCCTGTTTAAGTTTTTCATCATTTTCTTTATCAGTTTACTCCCTTTTTTGGAAAGGACAGTCAGCAAAGATTGTCACCTTCAAAGGCTCATTCTTGTAATTTAAAATAATTCAATTCTTGTAATTATGATGCTTTTTTTCCTGTTCTTAGGATAGTGACCTCACAACTCCTCATCCAACATTATATGTGTGTGATATTTCCTGTCATTTTCTCTCACTAGATTTGAGAGGACAGCATTAGAATTCGGACAAATGTTCATCTCCTTTGTAGAAGAGGGAAAGAATTCAATTCTTTTGGAAGGGATTTAATTGTATTTGTTACCTCAAAGCCCCTATATTCCAAACAAATGTTTCAGTCTATATTGTATTAATGAAAGAATGAGTCATTTCCAAAGATTTTAAAAAGTAAAGTAGGTGTACAGAGACTATTGTTTGCTTAATAAAAAAAAATGTAAACAGTTTGTTGCAAATGAGACATTATACATATCTGAACTTAAATTGTTATGCAACTTAAGAACAATAGATGCTTCTAAATTATTGATATGACATACCAATGACTGATAGTCAATTACTTCACCAATTATAAATATTGCCATCCTCAAAGATTACACCAATATACACTCCAGGCAAGCTTGCTTTTGTTGTTTTGTTTTGCTTTACTTTATTTGCTTCATTAATCTGAATTACCCCATTCCCTCATTTCTAGAGCTAGGAATTTATTTGAAATATACAGTAGCTTATTTCCACTAACATGATAACTCTGCAGAAGTATAATAAGAAAAGTTAATGGGGGAATTAATGTCTAAAATATTAACAAGTAAAGCTTATACATATGAAACAATTCTATTTTGCTGTTATTAATTAGCATGGCATCATGGTACAAGGTGTGCATGGGAATGACAACATCTGTAGAATCCAGAATTTGAGACTCACTATGGCCATTAAGGAGTTCTTTACATTGGGCACATATCTTAAGACTAAATACAGTGGGTATGTTTGTTGTATCTTCGTCTAGTAAGCCCAGAATGTATGTGTTTTGTTATGTTTTGGTTTGTTTTGTCTAATCTATCCTCCTCTTCCTTCTAACAATGACCTTTATTTGTAGTGGACTTGCCAGTTTTGTGACCTAACCTCTTTGAAGAGTGGCCCCCTTTGGCTAGCCAATCAGATTCTCCCACATCCTGGCCACAATGATGGGCCAGGAGTCAGTGCTGGTCCACAGCAGGGCAACCTGTGTCCTTTCCTGATGCTGTCAGCTGTGAGAATGACAAGAGCTGTCCTACCACACACAGAGAGAGCCCTTGTAAGAATCAAACCAATACAGAGAAAATGGAGCTGAGAGATGAGAGAAATATACATTGGTGGCTGTGTGGTCGAAGCCTTTGGAGTTTTAAAAGTCAGTGCTCACATCTCACATCTCTTTGTCCTGAGCTGCACCGCCTGGCATCGTCAGCCAGACTGAATGGATTTGAGCACCTACATATAAGACAGTCCTGACTAACAGCTGATAGGGTTGCTGTAAGGAGGAAATGAGAAAGGCATTAACCAGAGGGCTGGAATAGCTGGAGCACTCAATAGACTCTTTCAGTCCTCGAATTTGTCTGATACTTACATTAGCTTGACAAAGCCTGAGGGGATGTCCTTCATCTATGTTTAAAAAGCTCTGGCAACCTTTTCACCTCTGTTAAAGAGAAGTCATCTCCAAGTTTTAAACCCTTTTTCTAATACTGATCCCAAAGATTTGTTCTTAAGAGCTTCTACCCGCAGAACTATTTCTATGACTCATCCACGTTTATTTTTATGCATTCTCCATTTGAAAGTCTCTCAAGTGAGCTGAAGCAAATACCATGTACCTCAAGTACCTTGTAAGTAGGATTGCCATGTAATCTTGCCAAGTGTGAACCTGTGAGTGAAAAGTTGCTACTGGAAATTATGCTGGGATAACATGTAAACCTGGGCTCTCTGAGCAGACTGGGCAAACATTCACAGCACCTTCAACTCTTTCCATGACACAGAACTGGATCTATCTTCATGTAGTTATTCTACTATGTTTGAATCTCCATTTTGGTTCACAGCCCCCCATCGCTAAATACAGAACTCCAAAGGAAAATGGGTGTTTTCAACTGCTCTGCAGAAGAGTTTATCGAAGCAGCTCTTTGTAGGCAGAACAAACGCTCACATAATCACAGCACTTTGCAACAAATGACTTTTTTTCTCTTTTTCTGTATATGCTGATCACTCAGCTGTGTGTTATGTGAATGCAACTGAGAACTCAAAAAGAATGTAAGACAAATTTTATCACTACACTAAGAGGACAAAATCATCATCTACGAATAAAGAAACACAAAATTGTTTAAGTGCAAAGGTTAAACAGGGAGAAATGAATATATAAGTGAAGTGATTAAAGGAGCCAGAGAAGCATCTATTTATAACCCTCAATAAGAAGCTAGGGATTTAGATGAATATCAAAATTGCTTTCTGAAGAAAGAAAAACATGCATATGCATACATACACAGATAAATAGGCACGCTCTCTATTGCATGTTCTTGCCAATAATTCAAATTTATAGAAAGGTTGTATTAGTGCTGTATATTACTAGTAAATCCCCATTCATAGATGTCTTTTCTAAGATGACCTTTGAGGGTCATTTTACACCATGTCTTTCAGTGGTTATTAGTTGTAAATGGTACTTTAATTGCTTTTTAGCAATTTTTTAAAATGTTAACTATACAAAATAGTATAGGATTTCCTCAACCCCATTTTATAGAAGGTAAAATTTAGGTAAACCAGGCATTGTGATTCTCACCAACGTGTGTTCATAGATGCACACGTATTTGTGTTCCCTCTGACTCTCCTTCACTTGTGTGTAGGAAAGGAAATTTAAGTCAAATAGTTTCATTGATAAATTCATTAATTAATAACATGCTATGTTCCTTTACCAAAATCATCAAAATAAAACTCCATAATTAGTCTGAATTAATCTATATCAGGAACTCATAGAATGCAGAAAATTATTAATGATCATAATTGCTCATTATAGGAATTATCCTTCATGAGAAAAATAGTAAAGTGTTTCTAACATGCTCTTGTAGGATATGTATATCAGAGCCAAATACAGTGTCCTGCCACCTCGTAGGACTAGTTTTTATAGGAAAAGTTCAAGAGTAAATAACTGAGTTCAAAGTGACATTTTAAACATAGTATTTTCATCTCTAATTTGGTTATTTTTTTGATTGGAATTGTTACTGAGATAGTAATAGATTTGCATGCACTTGTAAAAATAATAGAGCAACCCCATGTAGACTTTGCCCAATTGCATCCAGTGGGAAAATTTTGCAGTTAGAATTTTCTATCATCAATACAACATTAGCATGGATACAGTCCAACAATCTACTCAGATTTCCAGTTGTACTTTGGGTCTTTGTGTGAGTTTGTTCTATATAAAGCTTCACATGAGTAAGTTCCTGAATGCGTCACCACAGTTCAGAGACTGGTCTGCTTTCTTACCAGGGGTCCCCTCACATTGCACCCATCTCTCTCCCACCCCACCACTGCATATCTAACCACTGCCAACTAACATGATTCTATTTATAAAATTTGTTATTTCAAAACAAGTTATACAAATGGAATTGTATGGTGTGTATCTTTAGGGAATAACATTATTCACTCAGAATCATTCCTGAATACTCATCCAGGTCCTCCCACATATCAATGACCAATTAGTTTTTATAGCTGTGTAGTATTCCATAGTAAGTATGTACCACAATTGGTTCAAATCTTCACCAATTTGGGCTGATTATTATTTGGCTATTACAAATTAAACAAACATAACAAATGGTACTGTTAACATTCAGGTACAAGTTTTGAGTGAGCATAACGTTTCATTTTTCAGGGATCAATAATGAAGAATGTAATCGATGTACCATATGTGATTGCATTTTTAGTTTTAGATGAAAATCTTAACTGTTTCCTAGGGTGACTGTCTCATCTTACATCCCACCAGACATGAACAAGATATTCAGCATCTCCAGATCCTTACCAGCATTTGGTGTTGCCACTGTTATTTTAGCTACTCTTCTAGGAGTATAGTGATGTTTTATTGAGGACTTCATTTGCACATGCCTCATGGATAATAATGTAGAATATCCCTTTATGTTTTTTTCAGCTGTATTTCCTCCTCTGTGAAATGTCTATCTTTTTTTTTCTTTTTTGCCCATTTTCCAATTGGATTTTTCTTTTTCTTTTTTTCCTCCCATGTTCCCCCTCCCAACCCTTCTATGAATCAGTCTCCTTATATCAGAGAAAACATTCGTCATTTATTTTTTGGGGGGGATTGGCTAACTTCACTTAGCATTATATTCTCCAACTCTGTCCATTTACCTGAAAATGCCATGATTTTTTCTCTTCTTTTCTCAGTAATATCCCATTATGTATATATACCACATTTTCTTTATCCATTCATCCACTGAGGGACTTCTAGGTTGGCTCAACACTTTAGCTGTTGTGAATTGTGCTGCTATAAATATTGATGTGGCTGTGTCCCTGTGGTATGCTGTTTTTAAATCCTTTGGGTGTAGTCTGAGGAGAAGGATAGCTGGGTCAAATGGTGGTTCCACTCCAGATTTCCAAGGAATCTCCATATTGCTTCCATAATGGCTGTACCAATTTGCAGTCCCACCAGCAATGTATGAGTGTACCTTCTTCCCCACATCCTCACCAACACTTATTGTTTGTATTCTTTATAGTTGCCATTCTGACTGGAGTGAGATGAAATCTTAGAGTAGTTTTGATTTGCATTTCTCTAATTGCTAGAGATGATGAGCATTTTTTTTCATATATTTGTTGATTGATTACATATCATCTTCTGAGAAGTGTGTGTTTGTTAATTGGGTTATTTGGCCCATTTATTTATTGAGTTATGTGTGGGGTTTTTTGTTGTTGTTATTTTTGATGTTTAGCCTTTTGAGTTCTTTATATACCCTAATGATTAGTGCTCTATCTGATGTGCAAGTGGTAAAAAATTGCTACCAAGATATGGGCTCTCTATTCACCTCACTGATTGCTTCTTTTGCTGAGAAGAAGCTTTCTAGTTTGAATTTGTCCCATTTAATAATTCTTGATTCTAATTCTTGCACTTTAGGAAGTAAGAGCTTAACCCAATATGATGGAGTTTTGGTCCCACTTTTTCTTCTATTAAACACAGGGTCTCTGGTTTAATTCCTAGGTCCTTGATCCACTTTGAGTACAGTTTTGTGCGTGGTGAGAGATAGGGGTTTAATTTTAGTTTGTTGCATATGGATTTACAGTTTTCCCAGCACCATTTGTTGAAGAGGCTATTTTTTCTCCTATGCATGTTTTTGGCACCTTTGTCTAATATAAGATAATTGTAATTTTGTGGGTTAATCTCTGTGTCCTTATTCTGTATCATTGGTCTACCAGTCTGTTTTGGTACCAATACCATGATTTTTTTGTTGTTGTTGTTACTATTGCTCTGTAGTATAGTTTAAGGTCTGGTATAGTGATGCCACCTGCTTCACTCTTCTTGCTGAGAATTGCTTTAGCTATTCTGGGTCTCTTATTTCTCTAGATAAATTTCATGACTGCTTTTTCTGTTTCTACGCATAATGCCATTGGGATTTTGATTGGAATTGCCTTAAACCTGTATCATACTTTCAGTAATATGGTCATTTTGATAATATTAATTCTGCCTATCCAAGAAGAAGGGAGATCTTTCCATCTTCTAACATCTTCTTTAATTTCTTTCTTTAGTGTTCTGTAATTTTCATTGTAGAGATCTTTCACCTCTTTTGTTAGGTTAATTCACAAGGATTTTATTTATTTATTTTTTGAGACTGTTGTAAATGGGGCAGTTTTCCTCATTTCCCTTTCAGAGGATTTATCACTGATATACAGAAATGCCTTTGATTTATGTGTGTTGATTTGTATCCTGCTACTTTGCTGAATTCATTTACTAATTCTAGACATTTTCTGGTGGAACTTTTAGGGTCTTCTAGGTATAGAATCCTATTTTTGATAAA
Organism: Urocitellus parryii; assembly: GCF_045843805.1. NCBI lineage: Eukaryota > Metazoa > Chordata > Mammalia > Rodentia > Sciuridae > Urocitellus > Urocitellus parryii. Next base: position 8,504,583 of record NC_135540.1, on the reverse strand, counting down.
TAGTTCTAATTTGAGTTCTTCTTTTCCTATGGAAATTATTTGAATGGAATCTTGATTTGTGTGGGGCACTTTCTTCCCTCGTCTTTTCATGTTGCTTGGGTTTTCCCTTCTAGCACTATGTTTTTGAGGCATTACCATTTTTACCCTATAGGTTTATAGTGCCACTGTAGAGTTCCAATACCAATCCATTTAGGTAAAGGTTAATGTAAACAGATCTCAATATAAATTATATACACCCTAATAAACAAATGTTTGCTATTAAGATGTTTACAGTTTGGTCACAATGTGCAGAAATGGTGAATTCAATTATTATCTACAATATAGTTAGTAGGTTTGTAAAAGGGTTTACAGGTTCTAATGATAGACAAATAATTTGGGGTAAGGAGTAGGAGGATTTGCTGAGGAGGTAGGAGGTGAGGATATAGAGCTGTTATATCTTAGGAAGTGTAAAACAGAAATATAAAGAGGAAGATTAGTAGCAGGAGAAGGGAAAAGAAGTAATTTGGGGTAGACAAGTAAGTGGGAAGACATAAGTACATAAAACAAACACACATGTGTATTAAGAAAAAGAAAAAAATGTTAAAATAGTAGAATTTGGTTGGGAAAAAAAAGAATATACAACACAGTTGTAATATACTATTCAGTATATTGTGTACAACCATAGAAATGTCAAGTTGTGCTGTGATTGTGTACAATGAATCAAATGCATTCTGCTGTCATATGTATCTAATTAAAATAAATTAATTAATTTTAAAAATCAGTTGAGAATGAACCCAGGGCCTCACGTGTGTCAGGCAAGTCCTCTACCACTGAAATAAAAATTTCAGTGTCCATCAACAACTAAAAAATAAAATGAAATAGAAAAAGATGAGAGTATTAAAAAAATCAGTTGAACTATTTGTGTGGGTCTACTTCTGTGTTCTTGTTCTATTTCATTGATTTGTGGATCTAACCCCCCTTGCCAATAACACACAACTTATACCACACTGCCTTCAGTATTATAGCTCTGTGGTTGGTCTCATGTCAGACCGATAGGTTCCTCACACTTTGTTTTTGTCAAGATTATTTTAGTTCTTAAATAGTTCTTTATATAAATCTACAGTATGCTTATCTATGTAGACAAATATGCTTACTGGGGTATTATTAGGAATCACATTAAACCAATAAATCAATGTATGGAGGACTGACATCTTTACTATATTGAGTGCCTTAATCCACATAAGCACATTGTACCTCCATTTATTTGTTCTTCTCCAATTTATTTCATCAACGTTTGTAATTTTCAGCACAAACTGTATATAGTTTAAATGTATACAAAAGTATCTCTTGTTCTTTGGTGTCCTGATAAATTGCATTATTTTTGTTTTAGGTTTCTGCCATTCATTGTTACTATATAGTAATGTCATTGTTTTTGAGAGTTGATCTTGTGTCTATTTCTCTTGCTGAACTCATTTTTTAAAAATGGGAGTGTTTCTGAAGACTCCTTGGAATTTTCTATGTATACAACCATGTCATCTTCAAATAGATTTTTAAAAATTCCTTTTTCATTTGCTTTCTTTTTGTTTCTTTTCCTTGACTTATTTCAGTGGGAAAAAAAAAAAAACAGTAGTGGTGAGAGCAGACATGCTTCCTAATTCATCTCAGATGATAAAATTTAGTTTTGGCCATTTAGTATGTGGTAAAAGTTATTTTTTTAATTAGATGATCTTTATCATATTGAATTATAAATTCCCCTCTGTTTCTAACTTGATGAAAGTTTTTATTAAAAATGAATGTTGAAAAATTCTCCCATGTTTTTCTGTTGATCAAAATGCTCATATGCTTTTCTTTTGCTAATAGATATTATTGATTATAATGATTGGTTTTCAAATGTTGACCCAGACTTGAATGCCTGGTATGCGTTCCACTGGACTATGATGCATAATTCTTTTTACATTGTCTGATTTGCTCATATTTTGTTGAAGACTTTGGCGTCTAGGTTCGTGGGACACATTGTCCTGTAGTTTCCTGGGTGTTTCGTGTGTGTGCTGTGGTTTGGATGCAGTCTGAGTGCCCTCAAGGTTTCATGTGCTGAGATGGAATACCTGTCGAATGGTATTAAGAGGGCACAGAATTCATGTGACTAGGGTGTTTAGGGCGGCCTTTGGAAGGTGAACAGGATTGAAATCATTAAGATGGAGCCCCATAATTGAATCTTTGTGGCTTATGAGAAGAGAGGACAAGGCCAGAAGATCCACCCACTTCCTGCCTCTTGCCACGGTGTGTCTGGCACCACCTCAGGACTCCGCTAACAAGGCCATGGAGGGGACTCCTCCATTGTCCCTCTGAAAGTATGAGCCAAAATAAACCTCTTTTTTCTATAACTCACCTCGAATGTGGTTTTGTGCTAATGGCAACAGTGGACAGACTAAAACAGTATGTGTTCATGGATTATCTTTTTGTTTTTTATTTTACTATTCTATTTTTATCTGTTTTTGTGCAATAAAGGTGACACTGGCCTCCTAAGATGGTTGGGGAGACTTCCTTATTCTTCTGTTAAGTGTCTCGTGGAGTCTTCCTAACTGTACTGACTCTGTCCTCTACACTCACACTCTCCTACGGAGCCCATCCAGCAAACTGTGATTTTCAACCATAGTTTTTCCATTGGATTCCTCTTGAATTTGCTGATATTTTTTCTCTTCCTGTTTTAAAAGAGTTTGTAAGACTGCTGAAACATTCTTTTAAATGGCCAAATTTAAATCCTTCCCAGACACTTCCACCATAGGACTCAGCTTTGTCATTGAAGTCAGGATTGTCTTCGTTAATGGTAAGATTGCACACTGGACATCTTGTTAATGTTTTTTAGAAGTGTGTGTGTCCTATTCAAATCTATTTTGCAGGCAGTCCTTCTCTTTAGGTGTACACACTGACCTTGATCTATGTTTGTTGGGTACAGTTCCTACGGCAACTGAATTCTAGGAGCTCTAAGGTGTTCTGGGGTTTCCTTTGGTGAATCTGGAGCAGCCAGTGTCTCTCTGGTCTCTGCTGTGCTGCCTGGTAGGACGAAAGGTGCTCTCCCAACGGGGCTGCCGGGTGTGTGGGGGGGACAGGTGAGTTCTCCCCCACATGCTGCTTAGGCATTGTCCATTCTCTGGCAGACAAAGAGAATCGCAGCCCCAAGCCTCCTGAGCCAGCAGCCACGGTGGGTGAGGCCCTTCCCGGGTTCTCCACGCCTGCTGCAGTGCCTCTGGGTGAGAAAGTCTGAGGCCATGGACTCACAAGACACTTCCTGGACCTGACTCCCTGCTGTGACCACGTCCAGTTCTGCTGTTCTGTACTACCAGTTTCCTTTGCTTGCGAGGATCCGATATTATTATATAAAGATGGCAAGGATAACACAGTGAGCTAAAAGGATGATTTTGTTTTCTTTCTAAACAAATTTTTAAAACTATATCCTCAGTCGTAAGGTCTGTGTTGACAATGTCATGTTGTCCAAAAATCTCATTTCTTGACATCAGAAATTTTATGACTTTGTATAAAATATGTACATATTCCTGAACTGTACATGCTATTTTTCTGTTTACAGAGAATTTATATTTCTAGTCACATAAATGTATCTGTCTGATTATGTAATGACACAGTATTATAAGTATTGCAATAACATGGTACATGAATTGAAAGTTTAATCGTTATGATAAAATGGTATGCCTTTGTTCATTCATAATTCTCTTTTACAGTGTAAAAATCATGATTTTATTTTTAACTCACCTAATGCCAATAGCATTAATGAACAGTCTTCTGAAAATCATTTAAAACAACTTTTTTATTTAATATCAAAATTAGAGAAGGACTTGATAAGATATTCAACATATTTTTGCTTTTTGTTTTTGGTTTTGTTATTTTTGTTTTGTTTTATTTTGTTTGCAGTTCCAGGAATTGAACCCAGGAAGTTGTTCATGTTAGACAGAAAGTTGATCATTGAGCAATACCCCAACTCACACCAGGCTTTATTTAGGGATCCTGACATGTGTGTGTGTGTGTGTGTGTGTGTGTGTGTGTTAGGCACACAGGTGAACAGACTCCTTTCCATTTGGCTTGAATTTTACAGTCTGTGGGAAGCCAGATGAATGTTCTCAACAATAAACTTAGCCATCTTCATGCTTGCTGTGATCTGCTGTCTAAGAGTGTAAGGGTCCCCTTGGCAAGTGATAAAAGCAGCACTAGTGAGTGTGAATGGAACATGTTGCAAAATCTCCGAGAAAAGGATGAAAAGGACTAGGGGATAAGAACAGGTACTGAATAAATATTGCTAAATAAGTGAAGGAGTTTCAAACTGGTACCACTTATGAAGCTAATTTCTCTTGATTATTTCTTTACCCTTCATTTAAAATATATGAAGTGTTTTTATACTTATTTCATGAATGATAAAACTATCTTTTGAAAGCAAAGTAAGACCTCAGTATCACACATTAAGCAAGGGGAAGAATCAGGAATCAACACAGATTACTAACTCCTAATCTCATAAGCGGTCTACTTTATCATAATATACCAGTTCCCAATAAAAGCCAGTGGTGGAAGCCAATCATACTCTGAGAATTTGGTGCCTGATGTTTCCACATATTCTGTAACTTTATAGTCTTATAAAATGCAAAATTGCCCATATCTCTGAAGTGAACATTTTATTGCTGCAAAGCAATGTTTGTATTGCAAGCCTGTTCGCTTTCAAGTTCTCTACCTCTGAAGAGAATTTGTTTCAAGTCACACTAACTCAAGATATCCAGCAAGGCTTTGGATGATACTCCTGTCTCCAGGTAAGCATGCCACAATCAGGTGCTACAAAATCTCTTGTCTTCCTCGTCAAACCTTTCTCCTAAATTCAAAGGACAGTCAAAATACCACTCTAAGAGCACATTGGTATTGAACACAGCCTCAGTGACATCATCTACCTCACAGAATTGGGGAGAAAGATGACTGAAGCCATGGGGTGATGTCTGTCTCATAGCAACCTCTCTAATAACACATGACAGATGAACCATGTGATGGTATCAGGATTACAGTAATATTACCAGGGCATTAGTAGTTCCTGCTGCCCAGGTATCTAATATCAGAAGAAGGCTGCTGTTTAACCAGGTTATGTTTTAGAAAAACAAACAAACAAAAATTTTAAATGATTACTCAAAGATTTATTCCTCTCTCCCAGGACATTTTCGATGTAGGTGTATGGGAGCAGAAATGGGATATCAGTTAAGGACTCAGGCTCAGACACTTTCTTCGTGAGTATTTGCTTGGTGGCAGCTTCTGGGAGCAGGTTCATGCAGAACTGTGTCAGCTTCTGAGACTTTGATCAGGACAGGAGACACGTCATATCTACTCACAGTTCATTGGCCACCATAGTACACAGCTTACCCTCAAAATGGGTTGTGTTAGTCAACTTTTTATCATTGTGACCAAAATACACAAGAACAATTTAGAGGAGAAAAAATGTATTTTGGGCTCATGGTTTTACAAGTTCAGTGGATGGTCAGTCAACCACAGGTCAGGTAGAACATCAGGAAGGATAGGCATGGTGGAGAAAAGCTTGTCATCTCCTGGCAGCCAGAAAGCACAGGGAGGGGAGGGGAAAGCCAGGGATAAAATGAGATTCATTCAAAGTCTTAATCCATTCATCAAATTCTGACCCACATAATCTAATCATTTCACTTCTAAACATTTCAGCATTGCCTAATTTTTAAATTGTCTAAATTTAGCATTTAGGAGGATTTTTCATATCTAAACCACAATGTGGATTGAGAAGGAAACCCTTCCTTGTACCTAGAAGGAAGAGAACCAATTTATGTATGAACACCCTGATCATGAGATAGCTGGCATTGTCTGAAGCCCTTGCATTGGTCTCATATTAAAAACATTTTTTTCCTTTACTCGCAGAACCATCAGCAGTTTATAACCTTGCAAACTACATAAATTTGTTACAACACCCTTGAAACAATTAACAAGATACTTGTCCCCTCTGCCATATGGCCACAAAAAGAAAAATCATGTATGTGCACCAGAGCAAGTGATAGCAGTTTGCATGCTGCTGTGGGTTTTAATGACGTATTATCATGGCAAAATTTGAACCTTCAATGTTTCCTCTTACATTTGCCTGTAAATATACACCTTAGAATATTATAATGAAAAAAGAAATAAGATGTACCCTTTATAAATTACGATGAAGAAAATAATAACACAGAGAAAGATCAGAACCCCAAAATAAATACCAGAAAGTTGAGAGAACTCAAGACAATGAGCATCCAGTAGCACAAGAGGAATGACCACGCTCCCAGTGTTGGAAAGCTTGTTGATGAGGGTGTGGAGACCAGAATACGCTGCTGGAATGAATTTAGAACAAGTGTTGTTGAGATAAAGTCAATAAAGGAGAGGCAGATGAAGGAATCCTCACCTCCCTCCTTCTATTTACCAAAAGGCAGGGCATGGATTTGTAGATGCATAAAGTATCATGTGTTCCCCCGCCCCTTTCTATCAGAGAACAAAGTTTAACCACTTAAGCTAAGGAAGACTTTTTAGTGGTCCTGGAGATGGCTCCAGGACGTTGCCATTTATTTGCTTTCCCTCAATGCCATCCTGGACACTCATGTTCTTTCTTTTGGTGTCTCATTGCTCTAAACAGTTACTGTTCTTTATGGAATATGCTGGGTTATCTGAGATTCAAATCCATCTCTATTCATTCTCTGAGTACACACATACATACACCCATTATATAGGTAGAGTATAGTATATAGTTTTGTAAACTTATGCTTGCTTTTCTCTTGTTGATCTGTCTTTTACTACAGGTGTCAATTCCAACCAATCACTTAGGAAAACTAGGGAAATACATTTTCTCCCCCTACGAATCCATGGTTTTACAAGTTCCGTGGATTGTCAATCAAATCCAGGTCAGGGAGAACATCCTGGCAGAAGGGCCCAGTGGAAGACACTTTTCAGCTCCTGGCCCCCTGGAAGCAGAGAGAAGGGAGGAGCCAGGGATAAAATGAAATCCCCAAGGGCACACCTCCAGGGACCTGCTCCTTCCAGCCACTCCCTACCCTAACTAGCATGGCCTGTGGATGAAAATCCTCTGGGGCTATCTCCAGGCCCATAGGAGTCTAAGTGTTAGGTGCTTAACTTTTGTTCTCCCTGGTAGAAAGTGAGGGGTAATATCCCTTTTGTATTCGAAAGTGGGAGAATGGAGTTAAAAATCAAAACATATCTGATTACCAACACAGAGCAATAATGTTGTAGGAAAACATTTTGTATAAAGAATTCTTTCACGTGACTATTTAATAAATGTATACAATGGCTAGATGCCACTCTGATCACACTGAACTTTGCCAGAAAGTTTTGCTTCACATCACAGAAATGTGGAAATGTAGTATCTGGTATAAGAAGACAAGTTTTAGGTGAAAGTCTGAATTTCTAAAAATACATTACACAAAACAAACCTCATGGTACCTCTCACTATGATGTATATGGCATTTCATTTGAAGTAGAATATCTTGTACTTTTGTATGAATCATTCTGATGATGTTGCTTCCAGAGATAATTAGGCCTTTTGTGGCTTAATATTCTTTTAACATGAGAGATGTACATTTAACATGGCTCTATTTCCCATCGTAGTCATGCCCAACAGACGATGTGAAGATGGTGGACGTGGCACTTTCCATGTGTATGGAAAGGGCCTGGAGTTGTTCCCTATCTCTTGTGCCAACCAAACTCACCAGTATGCCACTCCCAAATAGGCCATCAGGGATCTATGCCTAATTAAATATGTCTGGTCTCCTGGTATTCTCATTATTATTTTTTTAAGAGGATATTGGCATGAACAGATTTTGTCAGTAAACCTGGCTTAAGCAATTAGGGCTTGACTTCCAATTAAAGTTAGTACCACAAAATATCTTTCTTGTCCTCAACTATGGCTATGATAATAATGAAATAAAACTTACTCATAAAATTGAGGCTAAATATCTCATGTAGAAATGTGTTTCTACATACAGAATTAATTATTTCATTTTAATAAGATAATTGCTATCCTATTTGTTTTGTTTGCCAAGGAAAATTATTTTTCATGAAGTACCAAGGACTTACTTAGTGGAGAACCATGGTGTGTGTGTGTGTGTGTGTGTGTGTGTGTGTGCGCGCGCACACACACACTGGTGTGTTTGTTTAAATAGAGAAACATTTCCGACTTGTTCACACTAAACACCCAGTCTGTTAAAATACTTAATGCATAGAAGATGTTCTATAAACAAGATTTAAGTAAGTAGATAAAGTAATTTTTGATACAATAATGATCATGGCATTTCTCTTAAAATGTTCTAAATGCTGTCATAGTATAATAAAAGACTTGGGTGTTAACATTCTGTTTTATCCTTGAGAAGAAACTTATAACTACAGAGAGCACCATTTCATAGATTTATAAATTTAAAGACTTTATGTTAAATATAAATCACTTATCAAGAGACTCACTGAATTAGTGCTTGTTTGGGATATTAATGTGATGATTATATTTAACAGGTGGGATTTAGAGTGAGAGAATTTAGACAGCCCAGGAACAATATAAAATAAGAAATAAAGAAGCTTAAATGATTTAAAATTATTGTGTGTTTCTGTATAAGCTGAGATTGTTTATTTAATGGTAAGGCAAGGAACTTTAAAGAAAAAAATTAAAAACTTTAAAGAAAAAAATAAAAAAGTAAAATATTTACCATAGGCTTTCACAGGTTTTCAACTAACTACTGTATAAAGCTGAAGATTAGCATTTCAAAATGAGAACATTACCTGATTGAGTGAAAGGCTGAGAGAAATCAGATCAAATAGAAGGTTCCTGAGTAGAATACCAAAATAAAAATCCAGGTTTGAAGTAACATCACCCATGAATAAAAAGAAAATGAGAATATGGTGTTGTACACCCAACTCCAGGAAGAATTTTCTCAATGAGCAAAAGAAACATCAAATCATTTGAATACTTTAATGCTATTTTCTGTCATTTTTGATGAAACAGTTAAAATGCTATCAATGAATTTGGATGAGAAGTTATGCCTTACAAAAGAGATATATGAATCAAATTTTCATGTTTTTGTAAGTTATTTTCCTAGAACTTTATGTGATATCTGGTGCATGAATCATTTTTACTTTGTCACTTTATTCCTGAATTCTTTAGAGCAGGATCAAATTTGGCATTAACACCAGCCCTGAATGTGAGAGTCAGCAGGGTGCAGGCACATGGACCACTACTCAGAATGGGTGATGCTCACTGCTTCTCTTTCCATAGCTACACTTTTGATCTCATGTAGACAAAAGGAAATTAGATATTTACCTCTCTGTATTTTAAAATGTAATTGCCCTTCCCCTTCACCAACTCCTTCTACAATGTGCTTATTAATTGTTATCAGACACAGGATACAGCAAAGATCATACAGGTTTAAAATATAGGTTTGTGTAACTCTTAAACATGCTTTTGACTCCTATGTTAGACTCTTTAATCCAGAAAAGTTTTAATCTTAAAAGAGACTGAGCTTCTCTTTTTGTACTGCCAAACATGTTGGTGAAACTTGACTTGGTTCTGGATTCAGGGCTCACATACCCTTCAATAGGCTTGCTATTTTCTCCTGTCCAATAAAGTTACTTATCTCATCAGAGATCCTGCAGTTACTATAAATTAATTGATTTAACTAAGGTATTGTTGATATAATAGAATGATAGCTTGTCATAGCTTACTTAATAATAGGTTAACATTTTCTAAGCATTAAGGAAGAGTAGAGACCTCTTCTAGATAATTCATATGTACAAACTCAGAAAAATTCTCCCTTAACACTCATGAGCAGATAAGGCCACTTCTGCCCAGGTGACCTGAACAATTACATGAAACCTGTCTCAGGAGGACCTTGTGCCTGGTTAATGGTCCACTGCCAACATCTTTGTATTATAAATGATGTTGTCTTTGAACATGTGCTTTTAAGTGAAATTTGATGGGACAATTGTGGGAGGCCATCCTCGCACGTGATTTGAGCTACCTCCCTGGTTCGGTGAGAGGCACTTAGACACAGCTGTGTCATAGCTTTCCCCACCCTTCTCCAGGCCCGAGGGCTTGTCCGTGCAGAGGTGTGTCTGGCCACTGCCCCCAAAGACCCAATCGCCGCCCCTGGCCTTGGGATGCTGCCCCCCTTAACCTTCATTGGATGGGATTTTCCCTGGAATTTTTTGTTCCCCAATAAAAAGCCCACTCCCTGGCATGTTTCTCTCTCTCTCTCTCTCTCTCTCTCTCTCTCTCTCTCTCTCTCTCTCTCTCTCTCTCCCTCTCTCTCTTTCTCTCTCGATAGCCGACCCGGAGCTGGTTTAAAGTTAATTAGAGTCTTGTCTCTTTAATTTAGAACTCTCTAGCGTTTACTCATGAATCGAACCTTCTTTAATGAAGCCAGCGTTGGTCCTGTGCACCAAGCAGAGGTGGTGCAATATGTGTGGCCCTGCTCCTGGCCACCTTATTTGCATATAGCATCACAATGTCTCAAGATTACAGAATTGTAGTGAATCACCACTAAAATTGCTGTAGACGGACTCCAAGCAATTACGGCACAAACAAGTCACATCTCCTGATGAGCAAGCAGCGGTGCTGATACCTCTGAAGGGCTGTGCTTTCCCTCAAACCGAAACTTGTTTCCAATGCAGGAAGAAGGTCATGGTGCAATCCAAGAGCAGTGATAACCAAGGGATCCTTTCACGTCCTTTCCTTCTCATGTAACTTCCATGTATTCATCTAACATTATGCAAAAAGGTAAATAAATTAAATAACATAATTTAATCTTTTTCCCTTTACTTAGACTGATGATAACTAGGAAATAAACAGTATTAAAACTCAAGAGAAAATGTTAAAGGGGAAAACTTTATATCACTGGAACTGTACCGTTTTTGTTTTTTTTTCCTGAACTTTGAACATGGGGCCTTCATTTTTATTTTGTAATGAAACCTGTAAAGTTTGTAGCCAGCCCTAAAGGAATATAATGATAATATTATTATTATTGTGTTTCTGATGAGAAGACTAAGACCCAGAGAGATTAAACACTTTACTCAATGTCAGTCAGCTAATGAATAAAGCAAGAATTTGAAACCAGTCAGTGACATGGCAAAACCTATATAAATCATTACATCAAACAGCATAGAATAATTGCACAGGACTTAATACCATAGGATGTGGTGGTAAAGCTTTTCTTTTGAATTTAGTTTTTGAAAGTCTCTTTAAGTCACAAAATTTCATCACACACCAAAAAAGGGTTATTAATACACATCTCACAGGTTTGCTAGGATGTACAAATGAATAATGTCTGTGAAATCAATTTAAAAAACAAAGAATCACTATGAAAATATGGGTTACAAGAGTTGGGGCTACTACTACTATTAACTATTACAACTGTGGTTGTAAGTAGTTAAGAATTGGGTGTAATTGCAAAACATACACACACACAACTGAGGCATATTGAAAAGCATATGCACAGTGAAAAAAAAAGAATTATCTAAGTAATCCCATTTAGATAATTAATACATTCATTGTTTGCAAAATTAACACAGGTAAATACTAAATTTGCATTCTTTCAACCCTTTTATTCTATCTGAAATAAGGAGTTTGATAAACCATAATTCTACCTTATAACTTAATAGTCAAATCAAAATGCCTTTTAACAAGTGATCAGATTCTTTAATGAAATCAGCTCTTAATTAGGCCCCATATGTTCACTCAGAGTGAAAGTAGTTGTTTAGCTCAAAAATGCCTGTGTCTCCACATTCACAGGGCAGTTAAGAATATAACACCAAAGCAAGTCTGTTCTTTGCCGGTTGGGTACATGATGCCATCTCAAAATTTTCTTTATTTTTAAATTAACCCCTTGATATGTCACCTGAAATCTGAAGATTACACTGGAATAATTACTAGTTCAAAATTTTCAAACATTTAAGAAAAAACTGAAGTTTCAAAACCTGGAGGGGAAAGAAATTGTGAATGTTTATTCGGTCCAGCTCTCCACATAACTTTGTAAGATAAAAGTTAAAATATCAGGTCTTGATTTATAATTGTGTGAATTAAAATGACTTTAAAAGACTTCAATGGTAGTAGCTTGAAGGCCTCTCTTTGAAATGTTACTTGTTTTTTTCATTTTCAGAGAAAACATGAATCATGCTTTTTAATTCTCTGGTCAGGGAATGTTAATGTTCTCCTACTGAGTAGATGAAGAACATCAGTGTTCTCACTTCAGCTAATCTGGGTCCACATGTGAGCACAGGACGGAAATTTCTGCAAGATTATATCTACTCTGATTCCAAGGGAACCTATTTCCTTGCACCACAGGGAAAACAATAAAATGAACTTTGATCTTGGCTTTTTGGTCCTTCGAGAATCATTAAGATTGCATATTCTCCAAATCAGTCAGGTTAATTTGCACTTTCTGAGATAATACTTAGATGTTGCCAATGTTTCTTGATTTGAAGAATAAGATGTTGAGTTAATATTAATTTTGTCTCTTGCTTTTTAAAATGCCTAACTCTAATATTTTTTTATTGTCTTCATCTTTTATTTTTCTTGGTCCTCTCTGACTCTTTCCTCTAAATATAACTTTATGTATCATATTTAAGTTTGGATTGAACAGTTACAGAAAATATTTTACAATATATCTGCTATGATTTGTATCTGGAATGTTACCAAAAGTTGTGTTGAAAGCAGGGTCCCCAATACAGCATGGTTCAAAGGTGGGGCTCTTATGTAATGATTGGATTATGGGGACACCAAGCTCCTTGGTGGGCCAATCCACTTAATCTAATTCATTGATAGTTGAAAGGATTATTGAGAGATGGATAGAGTAAAGGAAGTTGGTCATTGGGAGCCTGTCCTGCAAGGGTTTGTCTTCTCCCCAGCCCCTCCTTTTTCTCTCTCTGCCCCCTTCTTTCTGTCTGCCTTGAGGAATGAGATGAGTGTCTTTCCTTCTGCCATGATGTTTCTGCAATGGAACTGGATGACTATGGACTAACCCCGCTGAAGCCATGAGCCAAAATATATCCATTCTTCTCTAAGTTGTTCTTAGGTGTTTTGATGGCCTGGATGTGAGGCTGACTACACAGTACTGTAAGCATTTTCTGTACTGGGCACTTTTATGTGTTTGTACCACATGGTCCTCATATTACACCCTAAGAGATGAACTCTCCTGCATGGTAGCATACATCTGTAACTCCAACAGCTCTAGAGGCAGAGGCAGCAGAGTCCCAATAGATGCAAGCCAGGGAAAATTAGTGAGACCCTGACTCAAAATAAAAATTTAAACAAAGGATTGGGGGTGTGGCTCAGTGGTAGAGCACCCCTGAGTGAACATGAGCTTTCTGTTATCATTTCCCCAGGTTTTGACCTTCTCCTGGGAATATTTGCATGTTTAATCTCTACCCCTGTCTTAGTTGTTCTCCTGCCCTGACTCTTTGTACCTGTTTGTTGTGCTTTCCTTTTTCTCTGTTACTTCCTCAGAATAATTGGTTTTCTTTTGCTTCTTAAACTCTTTGGATCTCTGTCTGAGCCAGCTTTATAACAAATATGGTAAGGTTTTCCATAATTGAATTTCAGGTGTTTTGTTACCATATTTAAAGCATATAAATGCCTTTCCTCCTTTGTTTCTACAAAAACAGAAAAGAAAAAATGAACACGATATAATGTCTGACTTGCAAGACTCCATGATATTCTCCCCTCCAGCCTTTTCTGTCTTCTGTTCTGTACACTTTCTTAAATGCTACATTAAGATTTCATTTTGCATCATCTCTGCATGTAAATATAACAGGAAAGAGAATTAGCATCTGGATTGGTGCAATTATAGACACAAAAATTTAAGGATAAAAACATGATGATTCCCATCTTGCAAAACAAAATAAAAAATAATCAATACTTTCCTTTTAACGTTCTACTTTGGAAGTGGTTTTTCACTTAGAAAGTCTTGCAGATCTAAATATTTAAAGAGCTTTTATTTTCAAAGTCCTTTCTTCTAAAAATAAAGAATGAGTAAAAAAAAAATTGAAACTATATCATCATGGTTACATACCATTTACTCCTCACCGCTTTCTTCTCTCCCTTTATTTTATCTTATTGTCTTAGTATATTTGTGTTTATTTATAAATAAAAGAATAATTACTGGTCACAAAAGAATATGGCTAAATTTGTGTTTATTTACCAAAAATAGAATAATTACTTAAGGTATTACTGCAGGGAAGTAGAAAATTCATGAAATATGCATGTGAAATGTATCTATATATTTTTCAAGGCTTCTGTTCTCTTTTCATTTGCATCTCTATGTAAAAGATATTGTATTGCAAAAACAAATAGCCATATGAGGCACTCAGCACTGCTGCTGGGCAAGTTAAGTTGATTAAAACCGCAGGGTAGATACTTAAACAACATGCTCTACCAATGAAGTAAACTATATATTTTCATTATGTCTTTTCTAATTCACACTTTATTCAAACTTATATATTTTCATCCACCATATATAATGAATTCTACAGTTGCCAAATGCAGAGTTGAGATGTCTGTATGTGCATAATATATGGAGCAATTAAAATTGCAAGTGAAATGTGGGCAAAAGTTAACCAGAAATGTTTTCATGCCAAAAGCTTCTATACATTTTTAGTTTTCTAGTTTTTTTTAAGGAGGGGGTAGGAAGCAATCACTCCCAAGTTCAAATATATAGACCCAAGCAAAATTTTAAAATTGCAAAATAACATTTTAAATTGTCATACTGAAAAGGTTTCACCTGGTTTTAGCAACTTCTGAAAATTGATTTAGAGAAAATAACTTAGTCACTTCCTCAAAGTGATGAGCAGTTGTTCAGAATGTAGCCTTGGAATCTGAGCTGGGACCCAAAACATCACAGATGAAATATGTACAGAAATTTAATATTTTATGTATGTAACACTCCAAACTACTACTAGTTAACATTATTTTTGTTTTCATGATTAGAGTTACATCTCCATATATAGTTCTTTGAGACAATATTTATAAGGCTTTTAATTACATGCATATTTACCAAAACAACAGGCCCACAGGTCTTCCCCCTGATTTGCCTGTGTCTCGCACTTTTGGTATTCTTAAATCTTGCTTCTCCCCTGTGGTGCAGGACATAGGATTCCAGTGTTGGAATCTCAGCTGTGCACTTATCAGTGGTATGATCTTGGGAAAGGTCTCTGGAAAGATCTCTCTCTCACTCTCTATTTAATATTTCATCTATAAAGTGGAGATAAAAATAGTAACTTATTGCTAAGGTGTCTGTAAGGATTCAGGGAGTGAATATCCATGAGGATGTTGGTGTAGTGCTTGGCACTGACCACAAAATAGCTCTTAGCTTCTTTCTGATTGCACCTGCTCCACACCCTGAATTGCTTCTTTCATCAAGAAAGGTGACAAAGATGAAGTGATATGTATAAAATGTTACACATATGACAACTTAAAATTATCTGCATTGGCCTTGGGCTGTTTTCCCGTTAACTATGAATAAAGAACCTCACACTTGAATGATGTTGGTGCCTGTGCATAGCATCTTTAAATTTCTCTATTGCACAGATATGTAAGTGGATTAATAGAAGGAAATAATTATTTTATGCACAAAGTCACTGTGGAAAATATTTTTAGTTCTTTGAAGTGTTTTTTCCCCTCTTGACTGATTATCAAGTAGCAGGCTGATTACTGATGATTGACGGCTGATGAAGAGGAAGTTCAGCAGGTGCTAATAGTTTGGTAACCATCAGTGGCTCTGAGGAATGAGCAGCACAGCTTTGAGACAGGCAGAGCTAGACGCTTCTCTCAGGGGTGGTGATTTGGAAGGTGCATGTGGAATTTGTCTTAGAAATTGAGAAGAGTGGGATCTGAAGATTATCGCAGATGTAATTGCTAATGATAATAATAGTTCTGCTTCTGAAGATGATGCATGAGAAGGGTCTCTATTTGAAACTTTTAATAGACAAAAGAAAGTCAAGAAAACTTCAACAGCGATAAATCTAACCTCTCTAATCAGATTCTTAAAACAGAAAACATTTAACAGCATACTTTTAAAAATCTGACTCAGAACCTAGGGCTGTAGCTTAGGGGTAGAGTACTCGCTTTGCATGTGCAAGGCCCTGGATTTGATTTCCACCACTTCTCAAAATTAGAAACAAACAAATAAATGAAGGTTGAACTTGGATGGTAAGTAAATAACTATTAAAATTAAAAATAAATCAGTTATAACTATGTAATTTATTTTTCAATGAGACTGTTTCATGGTTTTATTGAATAAGTGATTATGTTAAAACATTTAAAATTTAATTTTCCATTAAATAAATTAATAATTTCATTGCTTTTATATTACTATATAGCACACATGAGAATATATTTGACACTTTTTAAATAAATGATGATAACCAGGGATTTTTTTTTATTTCCAACTCTATTATTTGAAAGGAAGCCTATAAAGTAAAATTGTACCACATGCATAAATGTTCTCAGAAAACGTTTTAATCTGCTCACTTGTTTTAGACACCCTGAAAGAAAAAAAATGAGAATATCATAAATGTAGGAGATGAATGTCTCCCCAAATCCAGAGGGCCAGCCAACAGCAGAGAAACTTGGATCACTTTTGAGGCTGGGGGAGCGTGCAGGTTAGGAAAGAGCTCTCTCTGCCTCTCACCATCCCATGCTTTCTGAGAATACTTTATCCTAAGGGGATATTCCCAGCTGGCTGCAAGGCCAAGGCTGAACTGATCACATGCATGTGATGCACTCCACACAGCATCCACCTCCTCTGGGACCAGGACAGAGTTCAGCCCCTGTCTTGATGCTTTTAGGGAAAGGTAAACAAACAGAACCTAACAGGACAATGTAGAAACCGGGAAAGAGCAGAGGACAAAATGACCTCAGATACACAGTCCTGCAGTAAGCTGTAAGACACAGGAGAGAGAAGAGAGAAGAAAAAAAGACGACTTTCTACCCCACAGCTCCAGCCTCCTCTAGGTCTTCCTGCTGGGCAGAAGGCACAAGTCCCACAGGCATCCGTCCACCTGCCCACCAGGGGAGATGCTTACTGGTAACTGACACAACTAGACTCTGATAAACTGGGTCACCAATTCCTCTCCCTGAACATGTTTCTGAGATTAATCTAGCTACAGTCATCCATGGTGGCCCCTCCCTAGTGGTTGAGCAGAGTGCTGCTATAGAATGCATGCCTCCCCTCATGCCATCCAAAGTCCTAAGTGGGGCCAATAATATGATCAACAAAACCCAGCTGAAAGTTTTATATTGCAAATAAATTGCCAATTTTATTGTCACAGTGGCTTCCCTTGTGTCATGATTATCCTACATAACAAATAATCAAATGCTACACAGCTCTATTAAAGAACTTGGTTAAAGTTTTTATACCAAGTGGAGAAGGTAGCACTGAGTCTGAATGTGAAGTCATGTCTTTAGAAATTAGACTTCTCCGTGTTCTGCATTTTCATGGACTTAACTTAAGCCCTGGGCCCTGTCATAAAGCTACTTACCAATGGGCATCTTATCGTCTTCCTGATGGAGTTGTCATGAGAATTGTATGAAGCCACCTACGGGTCCCGTCTCAGTGGCCATTCCTCCCCACAGCACTCTTAACCCCTAAGGGGGTCCTGTTTGCAGTTCCGTGACCCCACAGAACGTAGCTCATGTTACTCCAAAATGTTACCTTCTTCTTGGTAAATAAATATTTCAATTCTGTTTCCCTCTTCACAAACACAGTCATTTTATCTCCTAATTTTAACTGAAATGTATTAACCCTTTAGCATTCTCCAGTTAAATTTCCTTTTTTTTTTTTTTTTGCACTCCTTCACATGAAGTTCCACAACAAGGACTACAGGCAGAATTCATAGCACATAGGAATTTACATATTTATGGGAGAGACTATATGGAATAGAATTCTGTATTACACTATATTCAATACATAACTCTATATTTTTATTTTTGGTGTTCCCAGAGGTCAAGAAAGACCATGTTATTATTACATGTTATGGTTTGGGTACCAGGTGAACTCTAATGCTCCTCTAAACATGCAGAGGTGAAGCTATTAGATCATGAGATCAGTTACATAACCAATAGATCAAACTATGTGATGAATTAATAATTTGAAGGACCATTGTACCACTGGGTGGTAACTAGACAGGCGGGTGTGGCTGGAAGGAGTAGGTGGCAGGAGGCCTGCCCTGGGCTTCATGTTCTGCCCTGACGCCTCTCTCTGTGCTTTCTGGTTGCCATGAGCTGAGCAGCTCTCCTCCACCTCGCCCTACCCACATGATCTCTGCTTCACTACAGGCCCCAAAATAATGGATATGGGTGGCTGAGAACTCAACTTCTGAAACTGCGAGTCAAAAACCAAACAACAAAACCCTTTTCTTCCTCTAAGTTGTTCTTGTCTGGTATTTGGTCACAGCAACACAAAGCCAAACAAAACACTACATAGTTGTCTGTTGTGTTCACCAGAGTATCTGAGCCTAAACTGGTGTTTGGCCCTTTGTGGTCCTAAAAATACCTCTGTTAAATGATGAATAAAAAAAAAAGTGAATCTTTAGGCAATGAATATTTTTCTGCTGTCAATACTGAGAAGGAAAAATCAGGAGAACACGGACCACTTTATGGCACTTATCTCCATAAACATGTAGAAATCCCAATAGTGTTTAAAAGCTCAGTTTGCTTCATCTAGCAAAGCAAAGTACACTGGCATCTTTGATACTACTGTGCTTCCAATCTTTAATTTTATGAAAAGCACACCTAGGTCTAATTGCATCCAATTAAGATAAAATCAGAATACATTGTTGATGTTATTGACTTCATAAATCTAATGCTCAATTACAAAATGACTCCAGACCACTGCCAAGATCAAGACAACTGCTGTCGCTTACAGAATTTATTTTGCAAGAACAGTCTACATTATAAATCACTTTGTACGCAAGGAAGGTCAGCTGTCTATGGCTAATGGAATGTTTTCTAGCAGGTTAATTTATGTATATTGTCTTTCTTTCATCTTTTCTGGCTACATATGGCCTTATACTGAAGCATCTCCATATTTCTCAAGATAAATGTCTTACCGGAGATAGTCTTGACTGAAAAAAAAATTTGTATATGCTTTAAAATTAAAGTTTAAATTTAAAAATTATTATTAACTATATGTGAACAGAGGAAATATTCTTACTTCGAAATAAAAACATTTAAGACACATTTTTAAATGACTTAAAACTGGGCAATGAAATATTTGAACTATGGATTGGGAGAACTTTAGTTTTCAAATAGAAAAAAAAAATGAAGAACTCCATCTAATAGATTATAAAATGCCTGTTAAAATTTTTATTTCAGAAATCCAAACTATGGAAGTTTTATGAAAAGAAGCCATCTCTTCGAATCTCATTTAAGTGAAATACACACTCATTCTGATTATTGCAGTGTACTCACTTCAACCAAGAGCCGATTTCTGAGGACAGAATCTGATCAAATCTTGCATGGGCCACTTACTGCTTGTGAGGGACTGGTCAGATCTTCCTAACCTCACTTGTAGAATGCACTGTTTACCTTCTCAGTCTTCATGAGGATTAAATGAGTTAATACCTATGATATGTTCAAAATGGTACCTGGTTCATGGCAATTAGTCTTTACATGTTGGCTTTATTTTGTTTTGATTGCTGAGAAATTTGTTCATGGCATAAACAGGTGGACACTATACTCACAAACATCAAAGTCATTGTAGAACTATTCCAAGCCATTTCTTAATTTAATTCAAAATCAGCAATGGTTTCAGAGAAATAAAGATAAATATGTCATTGCTTGTTTCACTGTTTATTAATTTATAAATTGGTAATTTAGACAATCTACAGATAGTACCAAAGACTCAATTTCTATAGCTGTAGGTATGTACATGTACCATTATTTGAGAATAAAAATATGTAAACTCTCTTTACCTTTGTTGTAAATTCCAAACAATATTATAAAGAAATAAATCAATGGAAATAGGCTAAACTGGTGTGGTAGAGAAAATGTCTATTAGTGAAACTTAGGACTGTTCATATTCCAGTGATGTATGAAAAAATTTCTAAAAACTTAAAAAAAAACTTCTAATTTGTAGTATGTGACAATTTCTGTGGTATGAGTACCTCCATTGTGGGTGATTTTCAAACCACCATAATGATATGGATGGTCATGACATTGGGAAAACAGGCACCCAATTGACTCTCTTGAGCCAATGAGAACTGGCTTAAGCACATCACTGTTTCTACCCAGTAAGAGAATCTTTTATCAGTTTGTGTTCCATGTACAAAGCAACTTTCATCAACAGAATCAAATAGACCCTCCCTCTTCAAAGCACCCACAGAAAAATCTATGCTCAAGAACAATCTGCAAATACCACAGTGACCAGTTACAAAATGGCACAAATTTAGCTCTAATCATTTAAAGGATATTTTCAGGATATCGTGAGGTGAGGAGATAGTATTCTGTAGAACTTAAATGCTGAGAATCTAGGTTTAAAAATATTCTCCTTGGAAAAAGTAAGGAAGAGATAAAGAGTGAATGATAAGAAACTAAGCAAAAATCGGGCATCAAAGCACATAGCAAAGAGTACATAACAAGACAAATATAAACTGGAGAAAAGAAAAACACAGCTTGCAATATATCAAAATTTGATATGAATACAAATCACCTGAGACTCTGATGAACTTCAAATTTGGACTCACTACATATATAGGGAGTCTGAGATTATGCATTTTTAATCATTAATATTACCTAATTCCCCCTGGTCTCTCTACCACATTTTGAAGAGCAAGGTACTAGGTTATTTTAGCTAACTCAAGTTCCTTGATGATAACAAAATGAAAACTTATATCCGGAAAAAAAAAAATGTCACACACTACTGCTTTACCTCCCCTTTAGGGGGTGAAAATTTAGCCAGTTTCAAGGGGTGTGAGATAGAGAAGCAGCTCTGTAGTCATCAGTTTGCTTGATGACTTATCTAGAAAGCAACACGCGAGCCATTAAGTGTGGAGATTCCTTATTGGTTGACTGCTGTATCTAGTTTATGCTAATTAAGATAAGCTGTGTGGAATGTATAAATATCGCTCCGGTCCTACAATAAAGGGCTCCCACTCCTGCTGTATCAATCTACACAAGTTGTTCGTCACCCCCCAGTTATTTTGCTGCAGCCGGACTGCAGCAGGGAACCCGGATCAACTGTGTTCAGGCTGGAGAAGGAGCCAATCTTCTCTGTTTTATGGAACTTTGATGCCTGTTCTGTCTCATATTGGAACTTACCAGCACAGCAAGGGTGAAGGAAGGAAGTCTGGGAGATGTATGACATGAATCCCACCCCCACCCCCCCACCCCCCCGCCACCGCTGCTCAATGGAAACATACATGGGTCAGCTTTCCACACCTCACCTACCACCCAAACTGGAGTTAGGCTCTGTGAGCCCTTTAGACTACTGTGATACAGCAGGTCTGTCTCAAAGCCATTGTGTTCTCAGTCCACCTGTGGCATTTATAACAAGGACATCTAGCAGTAGCCTCTTTCAAAGAACATGAGGTCTCAAGCTTCTCACCAGGCTTCAACAGTGAATAGTAAATATTTTCAAATATGATTCATCCTACCCGGGAATTTCAAGAGAATCTACATAGTAAATATAGGAATTCAGGCTGCAGTTCTCAATGAATCATTCACCAAGGAACCTCATCTCCTTATTGAGCTAGATAATATTTTGATTGTTAATGTGCCTAGTTTCTTCTCTTCTTCTTCTCCTATGTAAATAAATAGTATATGTTGTGTTTCTTTAACCCTGGGAATAAAAATGGCTGGCAGCACTGTAGAGTCTCACATTGTAGCCAGGAGAAAGGAAAAATCAGTAATGCTGATCCTATCTTTAAGACTTGGACACTTTGTTCACTCTGCATTAACTGACATTAATCTTGATTTTTAGAAATTGTCTTAAGTATAATTAATTTTGATTATTGAGATTTTTGGTGCCCCTCTTAAATTTGGAGACCAAGGCAATGATTCCTCCCCCTTCACTACTGGCAAGACAGAAAAACTACAAGACTTCTTGATTTGGGGTTTGCAAAAGCTGAAACCTATTGCCTAAGAAGTAGTTTGAAGGAAGATATAGGGAAGGTATGGGAGAATGCCCTGAATGAGTAGGAAACAATTCTTGAGTTGAGTGATGAGATCTGTGTCTGCTAAAGCAGCTGGGAGATGGGTTTTAACTCCAGCAGTGTTCCAAATAACAGGCCAATCCTAATACAGAAGGTTGCCCGGGGTGTGTCAATACTTAGTACTGTATTCAGTACAGGGAGTACAGTTAGTACTCAGACAGGTTACAGTACTATAACTGCCCTAAGGTACAGTTAGAAAACACAAATAAGAGCCAGTTTTTCATTACTAAAGGGTTACTATTGTTAATATATTGTTTATTTCAAATCATCTAGAAGATAGAATGGTTTCATCACAATGATATTATAAATGTTTGAAGAGGTAGATATACTTCCCCCAACATTATGCAAAATATACAAATGCCTGAAACAATACATGGTACTTCATCTATATGTACAATTTTTATATGTCAATTACAATATTTTTTAAAGAAATGAATTTCACGATTCTACAATGATGAGGTTTTAGCCTTAGGGATTCCATGGCTTAGGGGAAATTTCTATGTCACAAGGATATGTGACTTCTGTGTCACAAGGATAATATAGAAACAGAGGGAAACCTTGAATTAAGGAAAGTCTATGGAGAGCTGGTAAGAACTTAACATGAATCTAAGATTGTTAGGGAGTTAATACGAATAAAGTTATACTATTTTATGATTTCAGCAAGCTGGTTGCATCTACTTGTTTGCTAAATATGATGCTTAGAAAATAATCAAATACTTTATTTCTTGTACATCTTTTATCAAAATTCAAACCAGACATACATGGAGACAGAGACATGATGGCCTTGCCTTTCCTATAGCATGTGATAGTGGGGCATGTTATTGAAATGCCTGGACATGCCCAAAGTTGTTTATCTTATGGAATATTATTTGGGCATGGATATATTAATTTCTAATTCTTGTGTCTTGAACAAATCTACTTCTGAAAATATTATTTCCACCACCTAATTGAAATAAAGGGAAATGATGCACTCTGGCAATATTGGAGGACTATAACTCTCAGACCTTGAATAATTGGATCTAAATGGGCCCTGCATCCCCAATGAATTAATTCATAACTAAATTGATGGCATGGAATTATATTGAAAGTTTGCAATTAGGACACAACAACTGAGGAAGTTAGACTGTTAGAATGTGGACAGGCTGGAATCCAAGGGTCATATAGGATCAAGAATAAAGTTAATGCTATCACTCTAGAATCTTCAGTATATTTACATAGGATAAATTTATGTGGGAGAAATAGAAGTTGACTACAACTAGAAATTCTATTCAGCAGAGAGACACAGAATTAAAACATATATAGAAGGAACAGAGACACAAGACTACACCAGAGAGGTAGGAGAAGCATCTTCCTACTTCAGGGTATATTGCTATTGGTTGAAAGCTGCCTTGGAGCAGTGTTGCTTGGTTAGGGCTTAGGTCCCACTGCACCTGAACAGATGTAGAGGACAGGGAAAGTCAGGTGAGAGCAGTTGGAACCTGGGCCAGCATGCACACTGGTGTAAGCACCAGGCAGAGGGCTGGATATGGGTATGAGATTGGATTTTCAGTTTTTCTCCAAATTCAAAAATTAAATTATTTTTAAAATCATATTTGCCTGGGTCCGAAGAGGGAATAGCCAAAAAGAGAGAGAAGACTGTTTATACCTGGGACCAGTGAAAACAACCCTTGTCATGTTCTGAGGGCTGTATGACAAAGTTGTAAAAGGGTTGAACTTGATTGTATAGAGAACTAAAGAGGTCCACGTTACATGGACTGTGTTTACACGAGGCCCTAAACCACAACCCTGCCCCTCCTGTTCTTTCTAAGGTACAAAGTATGTTTCTACTCTCAACTGAGCCAAGCATTATTACATTCATTGGAAGTTATGCCTATCTCAAAGGGAAAAAGTGCTCTGACCATGAAAGTAAATTTTCAAAGATGAAAGTCTGAAGGGCTACTGGGAGAATGAAGTTGGCAATCTATGCAAAATACGAGCTGATCTGAAAATCCGTCCACAGCCAGCGACATTCTGGACAGCTGAACTGTCCCATCGGGAAGTTTTAAACCAGTTACTGTACCAACTATGTTTCAGGTAGGAAAAGATGTTTCCCAGCAGTCAGTGGATTTCTGTACAAAATACAGACGTTCTGAAAACCATGAGAAGGTGCAGCTAGAACACTTATGGCCTCAGAGAGTAAAACTAAAAATGTGGATGTGTAACCGATGTGATTCTGCAATCTGTATTTGGGGTAAAAATGGGAGTTCATAACCCACTTGATTCTAATGCATGAAATATGATATGTCAAAAGCTTTGTAATGTTGTGAACAACCAATAAAAAAATCATACTTTAAAATCTTAAGAAAATTTAGGGAGACAATACTCAGTAAATTTTTTTTAATTTTAATGCTTTATTAACATAAACAATACCCTAGATGTTCAATCAGAAATTTACTAATTAAACTAATAATGCCCAAGAAAAACATTTAAAGTCATTTCCTTAAAGATACAATGTCTATTATGTTTTGCTCTGCATAAAGGCAAATATTCACTACACATTCAATATCCATGAGGTAAAAAAACTAAAAGTAAAATGCTTAAAATTTGTAGGCAAAATTCAATTCAAAATTTTTGCAACACTGAATTTTCAAGACCCAAGATCCAAGAGCAGTATAAGCAAAAGAAATATAACTATTCATTTAGATATAAGTTTAGCAAAATAATTCTTCAAGCTCTTGATCTCAAACTATTATGCATTTTATTATAAACACTTAAGTGTGAATAACTTTTCTGTGTTTTGATCTGGTAGCATCATAGAACAATTTTCTTTAAAAAAAAATCAGTACAATAGGAATTCTAAACGGTTTCCCCCATTGTTGTTATTTAAATTATTATCTTTTATTCATTCTCAGTAACTGAAATTGTTTCTCATGTTTATGAAATTTAGACACTTTCTCTCCCCATATTGCAGAAACATGTGGGTGTTTTTTATTTGTTTGTTATTGTTTTTCAGTGATCCTTGCCCTGCCCTGGCCCCCATTGATCTTCAGTGTGTAGGACTCTGCCTGCCCCCAAAAGTATTTTAGGTAGATCACTGAGGCTAGACTCTGGCAAGAGAAATTGAAAATGAGAAATTCTGTGATCCAGAAGACCAGCGAGGAGTACTGAAAGGATTCAGCCTGATAATAGTAATAATCATAATAAATAAAAATTATGGAAGGGGACCTTTGTGAGACTGCAGGGGAGTAGATATCAGAACCCTGGTGACAACTCTGCATAGGAGTGAGCCTGCATCTGCAGAGGTGCCCAGATTTATTCCCTGGGCAAATGAATGGAGCCACTCCTGGAGACAGGGACAAGGACAGGACAGAAGTACTTCCTTTGGCTCTGGGAGTCACGGAGAGAGCAGGAGTGGCCTTCTCTCCATGTGCATTTCATTTGCTTTGTAGATTTGTAGATTAACTACACTGAGCCCAAAATAGTTTCCCTTTAATCTCACATGTATCCATGCCAGGGAGAGCAGCACACATGGCTACTCTGTTTGTAATCCCAGTGGCTCAGGAGGCTGAGGCAGGAGGATCACAAGTTCAAGGTCAGAACAGACCTTCAGGAATACAGTGAGACCCTATCTCAAAATAAAAGCTAAAAAGGACTGGAGTGTAGCCCAGTGGTCAAACACCCCTAAGTTTAATCTCCAGTAACAAATAAATAAATAAATAAATAAAAGGTATTGTCCTTATCCAATATGATAGGATTGTCTACTCCATTACTCTAATTTCATTCACAATAAAGGCCAAATGTAATTATTATTATCTCCAGAAATTCCATATCTCTCTATATGTAGATATAGATATGGAATTTCTGGAGATAATAATAATTACATCAGTAATTATACTGGACATCAGTACCATAGATTTAAATCTGATCACATTTTCTAGGCAGGCAGATATATATATATATTTTTTTTTCTTAAGTTTGTTATCACAGATAGTATAAAGCTTTAGAAAATTTCGACAACTTGAAACAAAGTCGACCAAATTCCAATATAGAGAGGGCTTCTCAACATAAACAAGATCTTTGACATGTATCTAATAAAAGTCACATTCCCACACTCCACCCAGAAGCAAATCAAAAACTGCCTTTCTTCAAATTCAAACTCAGTTTATCAAACTCCAAATTCACATGGTCAAACTATGGAAGTGCAAAGCAACAAAACTATTAAGAAAAGGAAATTGGATAATACACTTCTGTGAAGTATGCAGATCTAGAGTAGCCAAAAACAGACAAAATAGCCCCAAAAGTTCTGTGGTGAGACCACTTCAAACACAAATCCAAGGTCTAAAAGTAATAGTCATGTTAGTGTCCAAGTTTTTTTTTTTCAAGTTAGTTTTCTTATAACCTTTAAACGTTAATTTTTCCATCTGTCACAATGAGACAATAGTAATATCTACATCCTTTGAAACACTGTGAGGCTTAAGTGAAAGTAATGTAAATTATCTTGTATTAGTAAGTAAACACTAAGCGTCACTTATTCTATGAACACATCACAAAACCATAAGCATATTATCATATCTTCATTGTCATATGCCCATTAATAGAAACTTGAGATTTGATAGATGAGGACATTGTCAATTATATAGATGTGGTCAAAATTTTTCATGCTTGGCTTGACCCTTTACCCTCTTATTAGTCAGCTTGATGAGCACGTACAGAGACAAATTTCAGTGAAATACCTTTCTTCAGTGTTTTTCTTGCCCATCTCAAGGTCACAACGTGAAACTAAAGAAAATGGAATAATTCATGGAGATGCATTTATAGACTAGATGGAGAAGGAGAAATCAAGAATGGCATCTGGGTTTGTGGCATGAATAGTCATTTGATCAGTAATAGCTACTGGAATGGGGGAAATTATAAAAATTGGAGACACAAACTCAACTTCTATTTTGAATGTGTTAAGATTTTAAATAACCCTGTCTATTTTGAAGATGACGTAATTAGTAGTTGGATATATGCCTCATGTTCTTGGGGACATCAGTACCACAGATTTGAATCTGATCACGTGAAATCTAAGGATATGGTAGTGGATGAGAGTTCTTAAGAAATGAGCATCCATGGAGAGGAGGGCTTAGGAATAATAATGGAGTGAACCTAAATTTAACCTTTTATAGGGAGAAATTTGCAAAAGAAACTAAGTAAGGCAAAAAATCAGGACCTCTGAAGACATGAAATCTAAGAAATGAACATGAGGCAAGGAGAAGTTCGTGAAATGTAAAAAAAAAAAAAAAAGATAAAATGAAGTGTCACTGGACTCAGGAACACAAAAGTTATCTTTCATCTCAACTAATGTAGTTTCAGTGTATTGCCTGGAGAGGTGGAAATTGAATGGTGAGGAAAACAGAGACAATGAGAGCAAAACAAAATTTCAGTAGAATATTCTGTTAAGAGGGAGAACAATCAAAACAGAGAAGTTAGAGGCAAATTGGCAATCAAGGGATTTTTTCTTTTTTCATTTGACAAAAAGAGGACACGGAGGTTCTGAGACAGCCAAGGATACTGAGCTCAGTGAAGTGAGATTTAGCCCTGTTGTTGAAGGGACCCACCAGTTATGGAGGGAGCCCCAGTATGTAAGCATGGGCACAGGTTGGATTGGAGGTAGAACAGTGACAGGACTGGATTTCTATTTTACAAAAATCTCTTTAGTTTTTTTGTGCTCTCTGATGTGAAAATGAAGCAGAATGGTCGTTTTGATACTGGATGTGAGATGCGTTGAGAGTCGGATCTCAGGAGGAGCAGAGACAATGGAAAAGAGGAAGCATGCAAGAGAGATCCCGAAAACAGGAGAGGCTGGTGTTGATGGTGGAAGGGAAGTCAGGGGCAGTAAAAGGCAGAATCTGGACACTTCCTGTCCTACAGAAGAGGGACAGCACCTTATTATCCAATTCAAGAACACTAGAAAGAGCAGCAAGAGGTAAAAGCAATTCTACTTTGATCACATGGACTTAAGGTGCCCAGAGACACCAAGCAAAGATGTTCAGCTGTTAGATGTGAGCTCTCCATTGAATCCTGTTACCTTAGATCTGGACACATCTACACACAATGAAAGCTATGATGCTTTTCTTAGGATTAAAAATTAGATCCATTAACTCACTTTCTTAGTTATGATTTATTTAGTCTTCATATGCACCTAAATCAAAATCCATTCAACAAATAAGTGTACAAGTTGTTTATATTAAATTGAACAAACATAAAAATACCTAATGTTCCACTTCAAGATAAGGTAACCAGGACTTGTGCAAAAGTAAAAGAGTTAGTCCCATTTGTATTAGGCCACAGTTGTTAAAATAATTGTGATTATGTGGGTTACTTATTTAAAACTCTTCAAAGATGTAAAGTGCATCTTACGCCTGTAATTGATAATGTGACCAGTCTGTAAACAGGGATATATTTAAAATTTCTATTTCCCATCTTGATAGTCAAACATCTATTTTCTATACATATCGCATATCCATTTCAACTGTATGCAAATGATAGCCTAGAGAACATTTTCGTAGAAATTGGAATTTTTTGTTGTTGTTTCAAACATGTTTAATATTGGAATGAATGTAACACATTATAATTTCTAATGTGATTCTTTTCATTTTTCAGAAAGATTGTATCTTGCCCAAGGAAGATAGGTTCCTTCATATGGATATTTATCTTTCATGAATTTATTTATCCAGTTTCACCAAAGTTTAGAAAATAGCAATGCATCAGAAACAAACTTATCTTTGCAATTGCAGTGGAACCTTTCAGTTAATTCAAAGGTAATTGTTCTTTCAATGTTTCAGTGGTATTGCCTTCCACTCTTAATTAGGCAACAAAATAGTCTACAGGATTTTCGTACTCAGTTCCAAATTTCAAATTGTCCTCACTACAATATGAATATTAACATTATCCCATCTTTTCTCCTTTTCCTGGCACAGAGAAGAAAGTACATGTGAAAAGACTGTGCAGAGTGGGAGGAGCAAAATGTCTAGTGCATGCTAGACCACAGTCCTGCATGATTCCATCTAACAGGAGCATCTCTATGGAGCTGCCACAGTCATTGATTGCTAAAGTGAAGTTCACAATACTAAACCATTTCCCCACCTTTGCCAAGGTTACCTACTAAGCTGTCAGCCCTGGTCTATACAATATGGGAACTCGAGCTCTACTGACTACACCCTGCCCAAAGCAGGTGACTCTGGACTTGTGAAGGGAGTGCTAACTGGGCTCGTTTCTGTGGTTTCCCAGGATTCTGAAGATATTTTATAATGTGTTGTATGGTTTTTCTCTCCAAGTCCAATTTGTTTGAAAGTAATTCACATTGAAGCATAATGGGGCTTACTGGGGAGAGCAGATTTTTCATCTAACTCAACAACAGGGCAAAGAACTGAGTCACATGAAAGCGAACTAAAAACAGAAACCAAGATTATATTCTCTGCGCCCCACACCCAGAACCACAAGGCTTCTCTCATGACTCATTTTCTCTTCACATCATCTGTATTCTTCTTCCATTATCCTCTTGACTCAGTACATACTGAGTAAATTTCAGAGAATATCACATAGAGAAGGACTACTCATCCTGACTACCACTATGCCACTGACCTCTTCCAAATCTTTGCTTCCTACTAAGGGAACTGCTAGCTGCAAATCACTAAATTGAAACAGTGCAATAAAATTTATAAATTCAGTTCACCCACCTTATTCACCTCACTAGCCATGTTTCTATTATTAAAGAAATGTCTTTCTTATTTTATTTTTTTCTTGCAGTGCTGGGGATAGAACCCAGGGCCTCATTTTGCTATACACATGTTCCAGCTCTGAAGTACACCCCCAGCCCCATAGAAATTCTTATTGAGCAGCTGTACTTAAGCTGCAGTTTTTCTTTGCCTATCACACGTTATTTTTAATTTCTATGTCTCTTGCTTCAAATTCTCAATCCAATTGAGACACTTTGCCTAAGTTTCTGATCCCTTCCCAGAACTGGGTGTCCATCCCTGCTCCAGTGATTTTTGACCAGGAAGAGAAAAGGTCACTGTCTAATTAGGGCATGTGAACAGGAGGGCAAGGTCCAGTGCTCACCCTTTTCTCCACTTTCCATTTACAATGTTCATATTGCATAGGATTAAAATTATCTTTTGTTGGGCTGGGGATGTGGCTAAAGCGGTAGCGTGCTCACCTGGCATGCGCAGGGCACTGGGCTCGATCCTCAGCACCACATACAAATAAAATAAAGATATTGTGTCCACCGAGAACTAAAAAATAAATATTAAAAAATTCTCTCTCTCTCTCCTCTCTTTCTTAAAAAAAAATCTTTTGTTTGTCAGTTTTCCTCTACAAAGGAATACAGACCTTAATTCTTTGGTGCATGTTATTCCTTCTGTTCTTATATAATTTGTATTAGGTTAAAAATGGGTAAGTAGTGAATGTATGATTAAGTTGGAAAAGACCAAAATAATTTCTCTGTTATTGCTTTTACTTTAAAATTAAATAAAGAGTCAAAAACAGGACATACATAGCTTAAAATTAAAAAAAAAAAAAAAAACATTTTCTAACATATCGGGAAAGTCAAAACAATCCATTTTCTCTGTTTACTTCTCTATGTGATATTCTCTGAAATTGCTCTCATGAGCAAACTATTGTTTAATATTTTGGGCTAAAATATTTGCTTGTTAATGATAACTTAAGGCAACTCAACATTTTTTTTTCTCATTGGGGCCACAAAGGTCAACTCATTGACCCAAAAATGAGTATCAGGAGGAGGTGAACTCTCTTGCTATTCCACTAGGACCTTGGAAGACATTGCAGACGGCTTCTTTAGCAGCAAGAGAAATCGCTGTTCAAATGGAAACTCAAAACTTGGGCTTTGCTGATTACAGAGAAAATCGGCTTCTGATTCTTAGTGTGTATTAGTGGACGTTCTCATTGTAATTCTAAAAAAGGATTTACAAAGACTGTGAACAATGAAAAATTGACACCATAAAATAAAATTCCCCATCAGCTCCTCTTTTATTGAGACTTATGTTAAGCTTTTGCCTCAAATTATCTGATTAGCAGATGTATTGTTCTTTAGCACATTACTGATAAGTGATCCTATCAGATAGGCTTACCTAAATGAATCTAAACCTCAGAGACTTTTAAATGTAATTAACACTCATGATACCTTTGAGTTCTTTGAATAAAAGGAGCTTTTGAAGTAAACTGCTTATTGATGTCATTGTGTGGCTAAACACTCATCTTAGAATATTGCTTACAGGAGGAACATTGGTACTATGATTCTAGTGTGTGAAGGGAAACCCAGAGATTTTACCAAGCTTACTTATAAAATCCCACCTAAATTTGCTTTTATGTGACTAAGATAAATACAATAGTCATTTGAAATTTTTGATTGAAGTTAATATTGAGTTTAATAATGTTATACACTTTTCATCAATTTGAAACTCAATCATCAATGCCTCTTGTCACCAATATATTGAATATTCTTTAGAATAAAATGTAGCTGCAGAAAAGTCGTTCACTTTCAATCCATATAGAAACAAAATTTTTTATGCTCATTCAGTTTTTATTAAAATGATTATCTCATCTAATATGAGCTATTTCAATACCTCCCCAGCTATCCTTCCTGTTCTTTCTCAGTCTCTTCGCTCTCCAAATCATTTTGCACACTGCTATCTTGCCAAGATAAGATAGAAGAAAATCTGGTCTATAGGAAATGGAATTTCAGATCTATTTCAGCATGGCTTATATGTATTACTTTATTTCTATAATACTGACTTGTGTTCTTTTAAATGAGATTATTCTTGTTTCTCAACGTTATCTTAATAATTAAATGATGTAACATATGGCCAAACATCATGCATACTTTGGGTTCAGGTCTTCCTTTGTAGAGATTTGCAATATCTCCTATTCTGACTAACCTGGAAATATTAGGGCCTGATGAAGAACAGCTGTATTTCTTTTTCTCTTAAACTGCAACTCTCTACGAAGGCACACTTTCACATGTGCAGAATTCTACCTGCTACAATCCATCCATCACTCACTTAATCTAAATCATGTTTGCATTTCATCTTCCACACACTGTCCTCCAGGTACTTCTGAATTGCCACAGAACAAATCTACCCTCTCCTTCTCTCTATTCCCGAGTTGCCAAATACCCAAATCAATTTTAAATATGAAGGTCATAGTTATTAAATGACATGAATTGTCCAATGATGACAGGAGGATGTCTTTAAAATTAAGCCCTATAAATAATGGGTACCTTACTGTGAGCTCTCTTGTTTTACAGGTTGTCCCTTCTTTTTAAAGAAACTGTACATTAGACTGAACCATTATCCCTGAGCAGGACACAGAGGTGAGCTGGCAAATCAGGGAAACAAGATCTGAAGGAAGACCCCACAGATTCAGCCATTATCCCTGGGGACACCCCTTCACAGTTGGAGGTATGCAGTAGCATCCAGAGAAAGAGACGGAACATCTAGGAGTGCATTTGAAAACTGCACAGTAAGTTGCTACATTGTGGAAATCAATCCTATGGAAACAACTATAAGAAAAAAAATATTAAACAGAAAACCATTCTCTTTATTTCAATATTAGGATAAATTGTGATTTGAATTACAATCTTTGGTATTATAACACAATTCTTCTTAATTTGGATGAGCAAGAACCAGACACAAAACTTATCTGTTATAGATAATGATGTTAATATTAAGGAGGAATATGAGCGGCAAATAAGATAATTTCATATATTATGAAAGTATAACAGCAAATATAAAATTGATAAAGCACTGTTATTTTAATTACAGATACAACCAAGTTAACAAACCAAATTTATCATTTTCTATATTACCTAAATTCTCAAAATTGTCAAAAAAAAAAAAACTAATAAAAATCTTCTTAATGGGAAAACAGAAACCACTTTGTATTTGATAGTGCCATGTGGTCAAGGTTGCCCATATTTGTAACAATGTATAATATTATATAAAGAACAACATTTGCACCTTAGTGTGCAAATGCATAAAACTTAATTCCCCTTACTTACTTTATTCCCCCCGGCCTGAGAAAATTGTTTGTATATTCAATGAGATTTAGTCATTAATTTATTAACTTGAGAAATATTTATTGAGCACTTTCTATATAATAAGCATTATATTGTATGCTGGAAATATAGTAGTGAATAACATTTAAAAAAATCCCTGCTTCATGGAACTTTCATTCTTTATGCAGCACCATTAAAAAATAGATGGATGGATGGATAAATAGATAGACAGATAGATAGAGACCCAGGAGGTGAAA
This sequence comes from Urocitellus parryii, assembly GCF_045843805.1. Taxonomy (NCBI): domain Eukaryota; kingdom Metazoa; phylum Chordata; class Mammalia; order Rodentia; family Sciuridae; genus Urocitellus; species Urocitellus parryii. Next base: position 8,471,079 of record NC_135540.1, on the reverse strand, counting down.
AGAGCAAAGGAAGAAATAGAAGCAGATAAAGCACTCAGAGCTTGTGATGAGTTGTGTTATTTTAAATATGAAGGTCATAGAAGGCTACTTTTTAAGGTATCTTTTAAGCAAAACTCTAAAGGAAATCAAGAGAGATAGGGGTTCAAGGACACATGGGAAAGGGACAAGCAAATACCAAGTATGTCACACCACCACCCTGAGGCTGGAGGCCAAGGCTGGTCTGCTGCTGAGTTTGAGGAGAGGGGACTCGGGAGGCTGAGGCAGGAGGATAGCAAGTTCCAGGTTAGCCTGCAACTTAGCCCGACCTTTTCTCAAAATTAAAGAGGCCTGGGGAGGTAGCTCAGTGGTTAAGTGGCCCAGGTTCACTCCCTGGTACAAAAGAGAGAAGGTGGGGGAGGGAGTTTACAAAACCCTGTTAAAGATAATGGTGATTTTGGCCTGTTATAGTGGGGCTGCTAAGGAGTGGTTTGATCCTGGATTTTATTTTATTTTTTTATGTGAAACTAAAAGGATTTGCTGTTTCTGTGGGACTTGTATGCAGCAGCAAGAGAAGAGACTCTAAATGAATTTAATGTATACATTTTATTTCAATGAGTAAAGCCAGAGATTTTATCTTTTATGAGACTTGAAAATAATGGTATTGACAACATACTTGAATTTTCCTTTTAACCACATTAAAAAAGGAAGTATTTTCTCTTGGGGGTGAATTTGCCCAGATTGTTAGTTTAGGTGACACAAAAGATTAAAGAACCACAGTCATGGTGTTAAATAAAACTCAGGAAGCAGATCTGGGTGAAATCACTGAAATGGAACAATGACCCAGCCTTGGACAATATTTTAGTCAGCCTTTTTGCTGCTGTGACAGAAAGACTTGACCAGTACAATTGCAGAGGAGGAAAAGTTTATTTAGGGACTCATGGTTCAGAGATCTCAGTCCATAAGTAGCTGGCTCCATTCCTCGGGTCTCGAGGTAAGGCAGGACATCATGGTGGAAGAGTATGGCAAAGAGAAACAGCTCACATGATGATCAAGCAGCAGAGAGATAGGTCTCCACTTGCCAGATATAAATATATACCCCAAAGACCCCCAATTCCCACCTCCTCCCGCTGCACTCTACCACTTGAATTACCACTCAACCTAATTCCTATCAGAGGATTAATTCACTGAATGGGTTAAAGCCTTCACAACCCAATCATTTCTCCTCTGAACCTTCTTCCATTGTCTCATATGTAAGCTTTTGGGGGACACCTCATGAGCAAATCATAACAGACAAGTGTGAATTTAGAATATGTGTTATAAAACCAACAAGTAGAAATAAGGAAGCAATCAAAGGTAGAGTGATGCATTTTGGAAAACTCTCCATAACTTTATAGAAGAATAATAAAATGCAATGAAATTCCTAGAGTAAAGATGTTTTACTAGAAAGCAGAGGACTCATACTAAAACCTTTGAAAACTTGTAATATGTGAAATCATTAATAGATATGGAATCAATGACATAAGTGGGAAGAGAACCAGAGGATAAGGTTTATTACATATACAAGTAAAGAGCTTTATCAAGAAGTGCATGAGGCCTGGCACCCACTGGTCCATATCTGTAATCCCACAGGCTGGGGAGGTTGAGGTGGGAGGATCTCAATTTCAAAGTCAGCCCAAGCAACTTTACAAGACCCTGTGTCAAAATTAAAATAATAAAAATAATAATAAGATGAAGAAGAAGAAGAAGAAGAAGAAGAAGAAGAAGAAGAGGAGGAGGAGGAGGAGGAGGAGGAGGAGGAGGAGGAGGAGAACTGGAGATGTGGTTGAGTGGTTTAATCCCTGGTACAAAAAAAAAAGTGTATTTAAGTACAAACAACATATAAACTTAAAAATACTTTCAATATAAGTGACAAGACACATGATACATATGACAACATTGGCTGAATGAACCTTTTCCTGAGAAAAATACTTAGTAGGAGATAAATAGATAGAGATTGATTATTTTAAGAAGTGGCTAACATGATTACGTAGGCTGAGAATTCTGACCATCAGCCATCTATAATTTGGAAGATCCAAGAGAACCAGTGGTGTAGTCCTAGAAATTGGTATGAAGTCCTGGTTCAAGAGCAGAAGAACAATAATTCAGTTCAGCACTTCAGTAGAGAGAAGAAAGTGTCTCCTCCTCCACATCTCGTTCTGTCCAAGCACCCAGCCAATTGCCTGTCCCCTGCCGTTGCACTGGGGAAGGCCCTCTAGAAGGTATTCAATCTCCCAATACCAATGCTAATTTCATCCTGGAACTTCTTACAGACATACCTAGAAATGACATTTAGCCAAATATCTGGATACCCCAATGATTCATTCAAATTGATGCATAAAATTAACCATCACATTGACCATACACCACTGTCAAATATAAAGTAAATTCCATTTTCCACTTTAGAAAAGCCACTAAAAATTTTGTAAGTCAAGGTAAATATATAAAGTCCAATGTTTTAGATAAAGTTGGAAATAATTATTCTATTTAATTTATTAATTTAACTATAAACTTTTTTAATCAAAATATTTTTTAATATTTTAGTATTTTTAATATTTTATTATTTTTTAATACTTTTTAAATCAGTTTTAAACATCATTTGTTCTCACAAACTCCTCAGATGAATAGAATCTGCTAGGAAATGGTCCTACTCTTCCATGCTGATTAAGTTGGAGTGAACAGGCAGAAGGTATCTGGACATTTAAGCATAAGAGTAAACCCACTGAAGTGCTTTTGGAAACAACAAAAGAAAACAAAACAGGAAAAAAAAAAAAAAAAGAGAGAGCATGATGAAAAGGCTTCTCTCTCTCTCCTTTCCCTCCTTTGAACAGAGCTGTTTGAGAAGCCTGCCTGGAGCCTCAGCAGCCATTTAAATTGAATATAAACTTCCCATCTTGAACCTCTGAGGGCTCAAGGCTAAAGACAAAGCAAGCATAGGAATGAAACAGCAAAAAGAACAAAGACCTTAAGTCTTTGATAACATTATTGAGTTACCAAATTAGAGCTGGTACTGCAAACTTTTGACTATGTTGTCATGGGACCAATAAATCCTGGCTCCGCAGAAAGGACGCCAACCTAAAGCTTGGGCAGGTCTTACAGTGGAAGCCACATGCTTTCAACATAGAGGTGCACTGAGACATGGAAATGGTGACTGACGCTCAACATGAGGCAAGTACAAATGCTGTTGTTTTACGCAGCGTCCTGTTTAGTGTCTTAGTAACTTGTATGTTTTCTAAGTAGCTTTCAAGACAGGTAAACCATAGATGATGCTTTGTTAAAAATGCAGCTAAGGGCTGGGGATGTGGCTCAGCCGTAGCGCGCTCGCCTGGCATGCGTGCGGCCCGGGTTCGATCCTCAGCACCACATACCAACAAAGATGTTGTGTCCGCCGAGAACTAAAAAATAAATATTAAAATTCTCTCTCTCTCTCTCTCTCTCTCTCTCTCTCTCTCTCTCTCTCTCTCTCTCTCCTCTCTCACTCTCTCTTTAAAAAAAAAAAATGCAGCTAAATATGCTTGTTACATGTGGATTTACTAGCCTTATCTCAGAATTTAAACTCACAAGGATCCATGAATTTGCATTTTGAACAACAATCCCTAAGGGATTCCTATGCAGATTAGAGACAGTGTTGGAGAGAGAGAAAGTCAGGATGCTAGTGCAAAGCCCCAAGAAGGGACTGCTAGCCAGGAAGGCCAAGCACTCAGACTGTAACGTGGTGTCCTGTGACTGCTTAGGGTTCATATCAAAAAAGATCCAGGGCAGGTAAACTGGACCTCAAAGACCAGAGGGTTGAAACTGTGATGATTACCCCGCACAGGAGGCCACTGAGGGGCTCAGAAACGGTGAGGAGTGAAACTTTCAAATGGGCCAACAATTCTTCCCACTTGAAAAGTTATAAAATGCTGGGGACAAAGAGAAATGTGGAAGTTTCAAGCAATACAATATTTGAAGGGTAACTTTCATCTTGATGATTAAGTAAAATGAGTAACTAAGAAAAACAAATAACAGAGGTTGGGCACAAGCAAATGGGTAAGAGTAAAGAGTGGATCATGTGAATGTGCAGATAGTGGGAAGAAGGGCCTTTCCAAGAAAGGCAGATGAGGGGGAGAGATTGACATCAACGCGGTGTAGCTACCCCGGTTCCTGAAGACACTGTTTCTAGTAATTAAAGGTGGCAAATAATCCACCCAAGTATTTTGTGTTATTATAGAGAAAATTGTGTGGTGTTTATTCATGGAAAAAAAACGGCCCTGTTGCTTGGCTCTGTTACCCATTTCAGAAAAAAAATAGAATAAAATTTCAGAATGAAAGAACGGGTGAAAGAACAGCCTGTTTAATATCAATAACTCAACAATAAATGATATAAGTACTACAAAACTCATCTTAAAAGTCATTAAATTTTTGCTTTCAGTAACTGAGAGGCCAGGGAGATCCTGGGTGGCCTGGGGTCTCTGGATCTCATCCTCCTTCTCAGGCTTCCTTTAACACCTTACCTCCAAAGAAATTTCTCAATAAAATTATTTTTGGCTTCTCCCCAAAATAATAAAATTTTAAGACAGGTGAAAAGAAAGGTTAGAAACGTAGCAAGAATATTCTGAACCAAGAATAGGCTGTGAATATATTTCCTAACTATAGCAGACAAAAAAAAACAACCCCTAATTTTCTTATCCAAATGGAGAATCCATACCCACCTACCCGCTGCAAGTCAAATGAATTGATATCAGAATTGGGTCTAATCCAGCCATCTACTCTTGCTAGTTTTTATCTGATACATGAACTATAAATTGACACATCATTGAATAGCCTTATTTACTCTCAGTTATCAAGGATATCATAATTTGTGAGTACTACAGTTTTATCAACATGGAAATTGGTGACCACTAATTAATATTGTATTTTCCCTCTCTGCATATCCACATTCTTTTATCAGGAAATTTATTTAAGATAGAATTCAAAGTATTCCAAATTAAAAAAAAAAAATAGGGCCCCTTACACTTTCATTCTTCTAAGTAGATTTTAGTCATGACTATCACTCAGCTGTTCAGGACAAAAATACTGCATAGATCCTCTAGGAGTGGAGCCTACTTTCTGAAGCATCAATATCCACAAGTCTTTAAAATGAGTTAAAAACAGATTTGATTGTCGTGGCTCCATTGCAAAACAATGGGCCATCTGTTTCATTAAGTCTTTACTTCCTCTTGGCTCAATAGGTTTGTTGTTGTTGTGGTTGTTGTTTTTAATCTCCCCCCCACACCAGAATTGTTGCAGTTCAGCCAACCTAATTCACAGCCCTCTTCAAGATTATCCTCTTGCTAATAACTGAGCATCAGCTGGCTGAGCCTGTGAGTCACTACCAGAAGATGACTGCCTCCTCCGCCCCACTTTCCCCTTATTTAGAAGTCCATTTTCCTACTAGATTGAAGCAGCTGCCATAAATTGGAACAAAAAATAAGGTTTTATATAAAGTAATGTCTTACAAAGTACAGAAATCACAATCATCTACTCGTGTCTGTATACACATATGTGTACATACGTGTGTTTGTGCGTTTGTTATCATTTCAACATCATGGATAGTCCACAAGTATTCCAGAGTTGGCATTACTTGTGGCAGGTACTCTTGGTTGTCTTTGCAGCACTCTCTCTCCCACCCTTTCTCTTCCCAAAGAGGATCCTTACTTTATGAAGCTCGACACTTCCTTTAACTGAGCTCTTGTCTTGGGCTTTCACTGCAGTGGAGGTAGTCCTGATGAGATCTCAAAGTCATTTTATTTTTGTTTTTTGCTAGTTTTTTTTTTTTTTTTTTTTTTTTACTAAGGAAAAAATGATTCAGTGGAATTAATCCTTCCTGTGTCAAAAAAACGGTAAATGAGGTCCTACTGCCGCCAGAACAGAGCTGTCCTCTAAGCCGCGGGGTGTGGTGCAGGGGAAGCCTCTGTGGCCGGCAGTTATCATACCTGGGTGCAGATAGACCTGAGGGTGATGAAACCATGGGGGTTGGCTGAGGATGAGGGAGAGGGCGGCAGGGAGCGGGCCCTCCTGTCAGCAGAGTAGGTGTCTACTGGACAGAAATGGGAGAAAGTCACTGTGCCCAACAGAACCCAGAGTCACTAACATAGTATGACATAGCTCTTCAGGGGACTGTCCTTTCCCTTGTACAGGTCAAGTGCAATGGAAAAGGGACATCAGTGTAAGGAAGGAGGAGCATGAGTGAAGCCTGGACACAGATCCAAGGACTCCATGCCAGGAGGGGAATTAGCCTTCTTCATGTTGGTGTTAGGCTGGACAGTTAGGGGTAGGCACGACCTGGTAATATTGACGATGGAAGGAGGTCAATGGTTACTAACAAGAAAGGATGAGTAAGTAGCCGAGGCTGTGACAGAGGCATGGAACTTGTCACTATCCAGAGTGGATGGGATCACAATGGAAAGGTGGTGGCACTGCAGACAAGCAGGAGAGGACTGATTTCAAGAATGCATGGGAACCAATTGATAGATAAGTAGTTGTGGAAAATTGGAGAGGTGATGTTTTTGGGTAAATTCTGTTTTCTAGATTTGGCTCTTGATGGTAGTGTAGCCTATAACACAAACTTGAGATTCTGTGGGTGTAGATTTGTAGAGTGTAAAACTGAATTCTTTGGGACATTGAATTTGAGGTGCTTGAGGTACATTTAAATAGACGATTAGATTCATAGATTTGGAGTTCAAGAATGAGACAAAAGTTGGGGATAAGAGTTAAAAGTCCACAACCTAAATAGTAGTTACAAATATAAAAATCAATACGAGTGTCCAGTGAGACTTGAGAAAAAGAAGAGAATCCTATCCATATAAGTGGGATACAAAGAGATTAAAATTCCAGGAAAATCTAGCAAAAAGACATTTTGAACAGGTGGGAGACAAACTAAAATTATACAACAAAGTGGAAATCAAAAATTTGATGGGAAAAAAATAATGATAAAATTAAAAACCATGCAATGGTGTTTATTAAGTCATAAAGAATGATTTTACATCATTTTCAGAAAAATAGCTGGAACTGGAGAGAATCATATTAAGCAAAATAAGCCAGATTCAGAAAATCAAGGGTTGTACATCTTCTCTAATACGTGGAAGCTAGAAGGAAAAGGGATCTCATGAAAAAGGGTCAGTAGGATAGAGCACAGGAGAGAGGGAGGGAGCAGGACAAGAAAGGGCAGATACTGGTACTGAACTGACCAAATTGTGTCAGGTACATGAGTAAATGTGTCACAATGAATCCTATTATGTATAATAATGCACAACTTTTTTTTTTTCTGGTACAAAGGATTGAACCCTAGGGGCACTGAATGACATCCCCAGCTACTTGTTTGGGTTTTTTTGTTCTTTTAAGAAAGGGTCTCACTAAGTTGCTTAGGGCCTCCCTAAATTGATGAGGCTGGCTTTGAACTTGTGCTCCTCTTGCCTCAGCTTCCCAAGCTGCTGGGATAACAGGGGAGCACCACTCCACCCACTTCCATATATATTTATATATATATATATATATATATATATATATATATATATATATATATATATATATATATATACATATATATTAAATAGATAAATTTTGTGCTGAAAAATTTAAAAGGTGATAAAAAAACCAAACATTAGTTTGTTTTCAATCTTTCCTCTAGAGTGAAAATGTAAAGCAGGCTTTTCAGTCATCAAGTGCTACATATTGCATTTAACAAATTGTCTCCTTCACATCTGAACTTTAGTACTAACCCACCTGCACCCCTCTTACTGCTCTTCTCACCGACTACCTGGAATGATGGAGTCCTCTGTGCACATTTTTCAATTCACATCTACATAAATCTTCTGGGTGAAGTTCATTACTTGTTATCTGCACATTCTAAAGCACTGATCTGGTGTTTTGCATGAAATATATGCACCATCAATTTGATTTTCACACACACCATACACACACACACACACACACACACACACACACATACATACATACCTTAAATCCACATGGATGAGTATTGGATGAGAATAACTTGAACTGCTGAAATCACTGAACTTGACCAGCTCCAAGATCCAGGAAGAATACAGAACTAGAAGTACATGGTGATGGGAAGAGTAGGTTACATGTGATTTAATGATGTGGAAAAGATAGATCACAGGTTCATTCGTGCAGGCTTGTATAATGACACCTTGGCTGAGCCATTTCTCAATGAGTGAGGATAATATTAATAGCATGCAGTTCTACTCTTCTTTGGAGTTCCTGGAATCTGCCATAAGCATGAATCCGTTTGTGCATTGGTAGGGAATGAATTCCTCCTCGCCTTACAGATTAGATCACTATTGACAAGACATGTGACCCAAAAGATTATAGGCTGAGCAGAATATATAAAGGGTAAAAAGTTAAAAGGGGTACCTTTTATTCTTGTCAATTTTGTCAAATCTTACTTCATTGAGACTTTAGAATTTAGGTTGTCTTTTTAGTACTGGGGATGGAAGCCAGGGGCACTTTATACTGAGCTACATCCCCAGTGCTTTTTTTTTAATTTGTTTACTTTGAGACAGAGTCTTGCTAAGTTGCCCAGGTTGGCATTGAACTTTACATCCTCCTGTCTCATCCTCTGAGTGTCTGGGATTACAGGCATGTGCTACAACACACAGCTAATTTTGCTCTTCCTACTGGCTGTATGGATTTGATTTTTGTTGTATCACATATTTTGATAGTCTGAGCTCATTTAAAAGTATATTGACAAAAGCTAGAGAGGTGACTTTGCATTTTGCTCTACAACTAAAATATTTCGGTTTACATCAGAAAGTATTCGGGTTTTTTTTTTTTTTGCAAGTTTTACATTATGGTGGCCTATTTATTATTTTTAAAAATTTTATTATTAAAATCTAGGATAAAAGTCGGATTATAGTCATACTTTTCTGATACCAATGCTTTGAAAAACTTCTACCATTTTATTTTGGCAAGTAATTACTCTTCATGTTCAAAGTTCAAATAAGTGGCTCAGCTTTAGTTATCTACCTTAGGCAGAAAACTATCATGAGAAATGACAAATGGCCTGTGAAATCTAGATTCACAGAGATCAACATATTTGCCTCATCAATCAATCAAGCAACTCTACTAAAGGGAAGAAAGGCCACATAAAATGTCATCATTTACTTCTAGATAAGGCACATCTCTCTTCTCCCTCTTACACTAATAAACTTCTATTCGTCACTACTCAGGCTGCTGGAGCTTCATTGACCATTCTGTATCATCACCATTTTTGGTCTCCTTTGTAAGAATCCTTCATAGTAACTGCCTTCTGAGCAATACCAGGTGTACAGTTTCTCTCTCTCGCTCACTCCATTTCAGCCCACAGTTCCCATCAGACGCTTATTCAAGGCCCCTGGCCTGTGTGCTACCCTGCCTTAAGCTATCATTACATCGCCATGCCCACTGAAAACACTTCAGAGCTTCATCCCTTCATACGGCCATTCTGCCTACCAGATTGTAATGATTTGAAATATTTCCATGATTTTTCCTCTTTCCCTTCTGCACCTACACTAAGTTTTGTGGCACAATAAGGGCCAGGTGGGGGGAGTAGTTTCCCTGGATGTGGGCAACAGGTTTTGAAGTGGATGTTGGGTGTGCTATCTGTAGGGCATTGTTAAATAATAATAAAACCCAATAGAAATCTGCCTTCTATTTTTTACCACCTACTCCAGCAATTCTAAATGATCTCTGAAATAAATACTCCTCCAGGGAAAATGCTTGTTGATCCAAGTTCTAAAGAGTTGCTACAGTTATAGTTGGGTTTTAATAATACATATGTAAGCTTCAAATTAGCACCATTTTGCTTATCCTGTAATGATCGTTTTCTTGAAAAAGTTAATTTCTATATTGTTATGTTGTCATCAGGACACACATGGACTCAGATAAATGTGTTCATTCTTAAGAACAAGTGTGTAACTAACTATTTAGGATGGTTGAGCTTGCTCTGGGCACAGGTTCCAATACTCCTGGGTGTCAATACTAGACTCAAAATAAGTAACAGCACAGTAATTATAAATACAAAGAAACAACTGCAGTTACTCAAGTTCTAGCAATTTGTATAACCACTTAGAGGTTTTTATTTGTATACAGATTTAAAACAGTGAAGCAGAGAACTGTAAAGTCAAATATGTTTGTTTAGCAAGCACAAATTTTAGTGGAACTTAGCAAACTTTATCATGAACGAGTAGTCTTTTTACTTCTGAATGCTATTGTATTTTATGCATCATCACATTGTTCCAAATATTTTCTGCCTTATATTCTAGGTATTTGTGTATATTCACTATTATTTCTCTATACCTATGCACTTCTTATTAGTAGCTAATATTGAAACTGGAGTTTGACACAAAACCACATTCTCTGCTTCTGGTGACTGGTGGGATCTGTTTAAGTTGCAGTCTCTCCAGCTGAGAAAGGCCATTTGAGTGTCTGCAGATAATGACAGCAGGGGTTGCCTGACAGTGGGCACCGGAGTCTCCACCATTACTATCCAGGGACATGTTACAGTTCTCAGGAGTGCCTTGTCTCAACACCCAGTGTTACAGCAGACCCCAGCAGCTCACCACCAACTTCTTTCTGGGTTCTTGTCTTATGAATTTGAAGAAGGCAAACCACTGATGACAACTGAAGGCAAGAATTAAAGAAGTAAAGTTTATTTTAAGTGAGAAAAAGAAGCAGAACTTTCAGTAATCAGGAAGGGACCATGACAAGTTACCATTTAGGTGTGCTAGTCTGGGGTTAATTTAGTTACGCCCTTCATGACGTCTAATACCTAAAGATGTTGGTCAATATCTATGCTGATCAAGTATTGGGAAAGTACCAAGGCTATTGGTTCCGCCCATAACCTTCTAATAGGCTATGCCCTTTCGCCCTTGAGTTTGAACTTTTCTGTAACTTCCACTCAGTTCTGCCACTGCTTTCCCTTTTCCCAGCTCTGGAACAAAGAGTTGGCTGGAGTTTTTGTAATGTTTATCCAGGTAATTTTTGTGGAGTGGCTTTACATTTGGAAAAAAGTCTCAATTGGGGCCCATTACCCTGAAGGCCTGACTGTTTTGCTATTTTATCTTATTCAGTACACCTGATAATATCATGAATCCTTCAAAACACAAAGCTTCTTTCTGGCAAAGTGTTTATTTGTTGACTACATTCAAATAATGTTTTTAAGTAAAAATTAGTATTTATGTCTTTCAGTGTATCACCAATGATAAAGTTGATAGTTATAATTTAAAAGTTAGTAATGCTGATTTCATATTTGGATTAGATTAACATGACACATCACAATTCTATGTGACCAAAAAAAAAAAAAAAAAAGGAGAAAAAGAAAGGACAACCTTTATAATATTTTATATAGTAAGTGAATTTGCAAAATTTCTCTACATTCCTTAATCAACAAGTAAGGATTGAGTAAGGGAATGTGCCAGATACTCTTGCATATGCAAAGGAAAGTCCTGCCTCATGGGAGTCATGAAGCAATAATGAATAGTGAGTCAGACAGTGATAAGGGTAATAAATACAGAACAAGAAATGTGATATTGTGTGATAAATGATGAGGGGAAGGTAAAAGTAAAATGGGTAATAACACATTTGGAAAAGGGCTAGATAAGATAACATGTAAAATTATATAGTACATATATTATGGAATACATACATAAAATTTTTATAAATATACAATTATCTAATACATATATATGCAATTGTATATGTATCAGAATTATATATAATTACATCTGGGTAATTTTATGTACCATATATAATTTATCTAGTATGTAAAATTTATCTAGCATAGAAAATATCTGGCTTATATGTTTTATATATAGTATATATGATTTACATATTTTATATACTAAATTATAGTTTTGTAGGTATCTCTGTGTCTCTCTAAGTCACAGCATCAAAGAAAAGGAAAGAGTGAAGACATTTGGAGATGATGAAAGGGGGAGAGATGGCTACAACAGTTCCTGTCGCAGACACCAGAAAATTGGCCCCAGACTGAGAGGAAATATTTGTAAAAGTTGATTTTGATAAAGGACTTCCATCTAAAATAAACAACTCCCAAGACTCAATAATAGGAATATAAGTAACTAAGAAACAGGATGAAGAGTCAAATAAACTTACCCCAAAAGTCATGCAGATGGCAACTAAGCACAGAGGATGCAAGGTAACAGACATCATGAAGGAACTGCAAATTAAAGCCACATCAGTGTTTGTAGCAGCACAACTCACAATAGCTAAACTGAGGAAGCAACCTAGATGCCCTTCAGTAGATGAATGGATTAAAAAATGTGACATATATACACAGTGGAATATTACTCGGCAATGAAAGAGAATAAAATCATGGCATTTGCAGGTAAGTGGATGGCGTTGGAGAAGCTAATGCTAAGTGAAGTTAGCCAATCCCAAAAAACCAAAGGCCTAATGTTTTCTCTGATATAAGGAGACTGATTCATAGTGGGGTAGGGAGAGGGTGTGTGGGAGGAATAGATGAACTCTAGATAGAGAAGAGGGGTGGGAGGGGAAGAGAAGGGACATAGGGTTAGAATTGATTGTGGAATGTGATGGACATCATTCTCCAAAGTACATGTATAAAGACATGAATTGGTGTGAATATACTTGTATACACCAGAGATATGAAAAATTGTGCTCTGTATGTGTAATAAGAATTGTAATGCATTCCACTGTCATATATAGATTAAAAAGTAATAAAAATATAAAACAACAAAGAATAAAAATAAACCAAGTATTTTTTTAAAGTATTTTGAAAAGTGTATGGAATGTAGTAAACAATAAACATTAGTTATCGCGCACACACACACACACACAAAGAATCTTCACTGCACACCCACTGAATGCCTCCTTGGGACACTGACCACCAAACACTGCTGAGCAGTGGAGCAACAGGAGTGGTTAGTTCTGGAGGGAATACGAAAGGGGCAGTGACTGGTAAGTTCTCAGGGACCTACACCCCCTTCCCATCCTATGAGGACATCATACTCCTCAGCATCAACCCAAGTGACTGGGAAGTTATGTTCACACAAAAAGCTGCACACAAATGTTTTAATAACTTTATATTATTTTATTTTTTATTTTTATTTATTTATTTATTTATTTGATACCAAGGACCGAAACAAGGGGTGCGTAACCACGGAGCCGCTTTCATACACAAGTTGCCTTGGGCTTTGCTAAGTTACTGTGGCTGGCTTTGAACTTGTGATCCTCCTACTTCTCCTACAGTCTCCTGAGTCACTGTGCCAAGGTCAATAACTTGATTTATAATTGCCAAAATTTAGAAGCACACAAGACTTCTTTTGATAGGTGAATGGATGAACCATGGCATTTCAACCGAGCAGGATATTGTTTTATGTTAAACATAAATGAATCACCAAGCCCCCCAAAACATGGAGCAGACATAAATCCATGGTACTAAGTAAAACATGTCCTTACACAAGGCTACATGTGGTACTGTTCCAACTATGTGGTACTCTGACCAGGGCCCTACTCTGGAGGCAGTGAGAAGATGAGTGGCAGGAGCTTTGGGGAAAGGAAGGATGGATGGACGGAGCAAAGGGAGTGCTTGGGAACAGGACATTGTGTATGACACGATCAGCTATACACAGGCCCGTCCACATTGGTCAAAAGGCAGACTGTGCAATACCAGGAGTGAACGCTAATGGAAACTACAGACCTTGGGTGATGAGAATATGTGCACGTTGGTCCACTGATCATAACAATTAGACCATACTAACACAGGATTTAATAACAGAGGAGACTGTACAGAGGAGGGAGTATATGGAAAATTTCATATTTTTTGCTCCATTTTGCTATGAATGTAAAATTGCTCTAAAAACTAAATCAATAATTCTTTTTTTTCATGGATGAAGAATGACTTAGCATAATGTCTACAGTAGAAGATGCAAACGAGTATTTAACTATTCATGACCACTGCAGAGCAGGTGTTTCATCCCCTGAAAAGAAAAAGCAATGCAATTAAAGTGGGAATCCAGCAAAAAAGAACTTGCAGAAATGAGATAAACCATTACAGTAGAAATTGATTGAAGTTAAATATTAAAGTTGAGAATACTCCCAGAGAGTGGAATCAAAGTAAAAGAGGTCAATAAAAGAAAAGAAGTGTTAAGAGGATTGATCTAAGAAATGTGTACACAATTATCAAGAATCCAGCAAAAGGAATAAATGATGGAGAGGAAATTACCAAATAAATAAAGTATTTTGATAAAATATCAATTTTTAAATATCCTAACCTCCATTCCATAGACTAACATGGTAACTCTGAATGATAACAGATTTGTTATATTTTTTTGTGATAATCATGACCAAACGCGTATGTATAGAAAACCACATGTAATATATATACAATTGTTATTTGTCAACTATACCCCAGTGAAACTGGAAAAATATTTTCATGAATGAATGAGATAATTCACCAATAATCTAGAAATGGTAAATGATAACAGGTTCAAATGGACTAACAGGGACAAGGAAAACTTCTAAAGTTGTTCATAATTAATAAAACAGAAAGTTTCATGAAAAAGATTTTTGAGTGTAAATTTTTTAACACTAGAAATTAGAAGACTATGAAATAAAGCCATCAAAATTCTGAAAAAAAAAATGATTTCAACCTAAAATCTCTGCAATTTTGACAAAGTAGGACAAGAAAGCATAGAACAAAGAAATTTCAAAATGATACGAAACGTTTGAAATTTTTACCTACTGTACATCTCAAGATGCGAGTAAACATGTTTCCTAAGTGTAAATTAAAAAAAAAAATAAAAAATAAAAGGCCTAAGATCCAGAAATAGTATGTTCTCCACAGGCGAGTGGCAGAAAGAAGTCCAATGTGGAATAGGAGAAATCCTTTCACGAAGGCTTTTCAGCTGACACCAGACTCAATCTACCCAGACTGAATTAAGAGGACAGATGACCCAGAGGAGAGGTATGAAAATAAGTGTATCAATTTTGTCATGTGTTTGACCATGTGGAAAATGACATAAGGGAGTGTTCCCACCCATTTGAATAGGTTTTGGAAATTACAAATGATAGATACATCCCAAAATACATACTTTTGGGATTTCGTTGTTGTTGTTATTATTCTTTTGTGCTGGGATCAAACCCCAGACCCTTGTACCTGCCAGACAAGTGCTCTACCACTGAGCTGTACCCGAGTTGAAAAGCACACATTTTTTTTTTTTAAAGAAAGTTTTATCTACAGGAAAAGAAAAAGGAAATTCAATAAGTGTAAAAATACAGTATCCTGGTAAGACACAATATTTTATTCAGTAAAGAATATTGACTTAATTTAATCATGACATTGTTTTCGAAAGATGAGGGGAAGAAACAAGAACCATAGTTCATAGTTCGGAGTGGTAATTCTTTAATCTTTCATACAATGGTGTCAGTCAATAATTTCTGAGGTTCATACTTCAATAAAGAGCAGTAGAAGACATAATTTTAGAATATGGAAATACACAGAGAAACTTCTTTTACAAAGGTGAATCACCTGTCCACGGGAGTCAGGCAGAGAATGGGATCAATGAGGCAATAGCATTCTAATATTTATTATAGCCTTGTAGTACTCGCTGACTCTTTAATCTATGTGCATTTATTACTCTCATAAGAATAAAAAATAGTTAAAACAAAAGATTAAACAGAATAATAGGATGAGTAGGAGTAAAATTTTTCAAGGTTTGACGTTTTTGACAATCCCCCCGTTCTGGTGCACTACGGCAGTCACAGGTACTGTATAGCTATTGTTGGAACTGAGACAGGCTCCCAACTTTTCTCTAGGCAGAATATTTGAAGAACAAAGAAATTTTTAGGTTGCCATAATTATATTTAATAACATACATTGTTTTTTTAGCATGAAGTGATGTCCCTCAATTACTCAAACTTTTGCAAAGTATTTTAAATACTCGATGGAACACACACTCACTCTCTCTCTCTCTCTCTCTCTCTCTCTCTCTCTCTCTCTCTCTCTCTCTCTCACACACACACACACACACACACACACACCTATTTCTGTGGCTTATATTTGTTTTACTAGTTTTTCCATTCCATCTGAGCTAAACTTATAAGTAAAATAAAATTTGATTAGTATTATATTAGTCATTATATTTAAGAAGGAACTTTATCTGTTTGCTCTTAACAGATTATCATTCTTGAGTAGCAGTTTTCTTCTACCTTTCGTAAAATCACACCTATCAATTAGTCCTATGTCTTTTGACAGACATGTGTCACACTCCAACATGCACATATACACAGCTAGTGTCCATTTAAACAGATTTAGTTTTCATTTATATAAAATAATTACATCACCTTTTCAAAAAAGACTAAATACATAGTAACATGTGAAACAAAATGAAGTAAGGTGATATTTTAAAACACATGAACATATAAAATATTCCAGTACTGAATTATCTTTTTCTCAATTGAATAACATAGATTCAATATAAAAAATACATTACCTGGGCTGGGGATGTGGCTCAAGTGGTAGTGCGCTCGCCTGGCATGCGTGCAGCCCAGGTTCGATCCTCAGCACCACATACAAATAATGATGTTGTGTCGGCCGAAAACTAAAAACAAAATAAATATTAAAATTCTCTCTCTCTCTCTCTCTCTCTCTCTCTCTCTCTCTTTAAAAAAATACATTACCTTTTACATTTAAAAATCAAATCCAAAAAGTTACATTTAAAAAAAATCAGGAAAAGATGCAGTTAAATGATGGTTGCTTCATTCCAGCTTTAAAACATCGCAAACTTCTACAAGTATTATATGCTCAGGAAAAAATGAAATAATTAACATTTATAACATTTAACTGCATGCAAACAATGAAAAAAAATGTGACAAAGTCCAGATGCAAACTACAAAATAACAGAACAAATAATGAAAAACCATTAAAAACCAATAGTAGTATAAGGTCTTTTGGTATAGGATGTAGAGCTAATTGGTTGATGTACACACAAATTCAACAAGTATTTATTGAAATCCTATCACATGCTAGGCACTCTTAAGTGCTAGAGAAGTAGTAGTAAATAAAGACATTTCTAAAATCAGAGATGACATTGAAGTCGGGTAAAATGTCAAAACTAAATAAGTCAACAAACTATTAGAATTGACATTATGATTAGTAATAAGAAAACACATTGATGTGACAGGTGCAGTTTTTTAAAATTTATTTTTTAGTTGCAGTTTGACACAATACCTTTATTTTATGTATTTATTTTTATGTGGTGCTGAGGACCGAACCCCAGTCCTCAAATGTGCTAGGCGAGCCACAACCTACTAAGACAAGAAAAGTTACAATGGAAGTCAGCAATCATATCCTTGGATCAGTATGCACTCACACTATTCTGTACTTTGAGTTTAATCCATTTTTTTTCTACTTGGTTGCTGGTGTTGTTCCAGTTCTACCACTGAGATCTCTTCGTTGGCTCCTGTGTTCTTTGACATACCCCTGCTGTCTTCTTTGCTTGTTTTCATACCTCCTTATTTTCTGGCATTATGAGATGATCCAAGCTCATCTTGAAAATTTGCTGCCCCCCTCCTAGAATCAGCCATGGATTTTTGAATTAGAGAATAACATTAGAAACAATATTGGGTGGTAGGGGCCTTAATTGCTATAGATGTGTCCCACTGAGTTATTATTTTATTTATTTTTAGAACCATTTTTGTTTTGTAATTTATACATTTCCTATTTGTCTAATATATATTTATCACCTGTTTTGCTTTAACTTATAATCCCCTGTCAACATTTTCCTATGTCTGGGAACAGTGCAAATATAATCATTTTTAAGTCACCATCTGATAATTCCAATACCTAGAGTCCCTGTGGAGATACATATTGAGTATACTACCAGATATTCAGACTGGTTAAATGAGATTTTTTTGTGACTTAAAATTATATCAGGCACTTTATTATTTAATAGTAACCAAAGAAGTCCTTGGAACTGTGTAGGTTTTTATCAAAGCACTAGATAGATACATAGACAGACAGGTAGAGATAACTTAGTCCCATATAGTAAATTTAAGAGAGCATAAAGACATTAAAAATTAAGTACAGAACAACCATCAATATATGATATAATCTTATCATATATTTCCAAGCAGACACTGGGCAAGTTGGTAAAGAGTACATTTCTCTTGTAAGGATCTTCTCTTGTAAGAGTAAGCAGCTACTTTGACACCTGAATAGTATAAAAAATAATTGCAACTAATTTCTTGAGAGCTAGACTATGTAAACAATAGTAGATTGACACTCATTTTTTAAATTATTTTTATTTGTCCTAATTAGTTATACTTGACAGTAGAATGGATTTTTATTATTTTTTATTAAATGCCAGCAGAATGTTTTACAATTCTTATTATATGTATATAGCACAATTTTTCATATCTCTAGTTGTATATAAAGTATGTTGGCACCAATTTGTGTCTTACTACATGTACTTTGGATAATGATATCTATCATATACCACCATCATTGCTAATCCCCTGCCCCCTCCCTTTCCCTCCTACCCCTCTGCCCTATCTAGAATTTATCTATTCCTCCCATGCTCCCCCTCCCTACCCCATTAAGAGTCAGCCTCCTTATATCAGAGAAAACATTTGGCATTTGTTTTGGGGGGATTGGCTAACTTCACGTAGCATTGTCTTTTCCAACTCCATCCATTTACCTGAAAATGCCATGATTTTACTCCCTTTTATTGCTGAGTAATATTCTGTTTTGTATATATGTCACATTTTTTAATCCATTCATCTATTGAAGGGCATCTAGGTTGGCTCCACAGTTTAGCTATTGTGAATTGTGCTGCTATAAACATTGATGTGACTGTGGCCCTGTAGTATGCTGTTTTAAAGTCTTTGGGGTATAAACTGAGGAGAGGGATATCTGGGTCAAATGGTGGCTCCATTCCCATATTTCAAGGAATCTCCATATTGCTTTCCATATTGGTTATACTAATTTGCAATCCCACCAGCAGTGTATGAGTGTACCTTTTCCCCCACATCCTTGCCAACACCTATTGTTGTTTGTAGTCTTAATAGCTGCCATTCTGACTGGAGTGAGATGAAATCTTAGAGTGGTTTTGATTTGCATTTCTCTAACTGCTAGGGATGATGAACTTTTTTTTTTCATATATTGTTGATTAATTGTATATCCTCTTCTGAGAAGTGTCTTTTCAGGTCCTCGGCCCATTTGTTGATTGGGTTATTTGGGTATTTTTGGTGCTTAGCTTTTTGAGTTCTTTATATACCCTAGAGATTAGTGCTCTGTCTGCTGTGTGAGGGGTCAAAATTTGCTCCCAGGATGTAAGCTCTCTGTTCATCTCACAGGTTGTTTCTTTTGCTGAGAAGAAACTTTTTAGTTTGAGTCCATTTATTGATTCTTGGTTTTAATTCTTATGCTATAGCAATCTTATTAAGGAAGTTGGGGCCTAGTCCACATGATGAAGATTAGGGCCTACTTTTTCTTCTATTAGACACAGAGTCTCTGGTTTAATTTCTAGATCCTTGATCCACTTTGAATTGAGGTTTGTGCATGATGAGAGATAGGGCTTTAATTTCATTTTGTTGCATGTGGATTTCCAGTTTTCCCAGCACCATTTGTTGAAGAGGCTATCTTTTCTCCAATGCATGTTTTTGGCACTTTTGTCTAATATAAGACAATTGTAATTTTGTGGGTTAATCTCTGTGTCCTCTATTCTGTATCACTGGTCTACCAGTCTATTTTGGTGCCAAAACCATGCTGCTTTTGTTATTATTGTTCTGTAGTATAGTTTAAGGTCTGGTAAAGTGGTGCCACCTGCTTCACTCTTCATGCTAAGTATTGCTTTAGCTATTCTGGATATCTTATCTTTTCAGATAAATTTTATGATGGTTTTTCTATTTCTGTGAGGAATGCCATTGGGATTTTGATGGGAATTTTATTAAATCTCTACAGTCCTTTTGGAAGTATGGTAATCTTGATAATATTATTCTGCCTATCCAAGAGCAAGGTAGATCTTTCCATCTTCTAAGGTATTCTTTGATTTCTTTCTTTACGGTTCTGTAGTTTTCATTGTATAGATCTTTCACCTCTTTGGTTAAGTTGATTCCCAAGTATCTTTTTTTTTTTTTTTGAGGTTACTATAAATGGTGTAGTTTTCCTCATTTTCTTCTCAGAGGATTTGTCACTGATATACAGAAATGCCTTTGATTTATGAGTGTTGATTTTATATCCTGCTACTTTGCTGAACTTATTTACTAGTTCGAGAAGTTTTCTGGTGGAGCTTTTTGGGTCTTCTAGGTAAAAAATCATATCATTAGCAAATAGTGCTAATTTAAGTTTTTCTTTTCCTATACATATCCCTTTAATTTCTTTCACCTAATTGCTGTGGCCAGTATTTCAAGAACTATGTTGAATAGAAGTGGTGGAAGAAGGTATCCCTGTTCCACCACTTCTATTCAACATAGTGTTTAGAGGGAATACCTTTAATTTTTCTTCATTTAGAATGATGTTGGCCTTAAGCTTAGCTTAGAGAGTCTTTACGATGTTGAGATATGTTTCTGTTATCCCTAGTTTTTCTAGTGTTTTGAACATGAAAGGGTGCTGTATTTTGTCAAATGCATTTTCTGCATTCATTGAGATGATCATATGATCCTTATCTTTGAGTCTATGATGTAAGTAGAATGCATTTTGACACATCATATATAAATGGAGTATAACTACTCATTTTTCTGGTAGTACCTGTTGTAGAATCACTCTGGTCATGTAATCATATATGTACATAAGGTAATAATGTCTGGTTCATTTTATTATCCTTTCTACCTCTATACTCCCTCCCTTCTATTCATTCCCCTCTGCCTAATCTAACATATCTCTATTTTTCTGTAGGCACCCCTCCCCCTTATTGTGAATTAGCATCCTCATATCAGAGAAAACATTCAGCCTTATGATTTTATGGACTGGCTTATTTCATTTAGCATGATATTCTCCAGCTCCATTCATCTACTTGCAAGCACCATAATTTCATTCTTCTCTAAGGATGAATAATATTCCATTGTGTATATATACCACATTTTCTTTATCCATTCATCTGTTGAAGGGCATCTAGGATGATTCCATAGTTTGGCTATTGTGAATTGAGCTGCTATAAACATTGATGAGGCTGCTTCATTGTAGTAGGCTACTTTTAATTCCCTTGGGTATAAACTGAGGAATAGAATAGCTGGGTCAAATGGTATTTCAGTTCTTAGGTTTGAGAATTTTCCATACTGCTTTCCATATTAACTGCACCAATTTGCAGTCCCATCAGCAGTGTATGAGTGGGCCTTTTCCCCTACATCCTTGCCAACACTTATTGTTGTTTGTATTCTTAATAACTGTCATTCTGGAGTGACATGAATCTTAGAGTAGTTTTGATTTGCATTTCTCTAATTGCTAGAGACGTTGAACAGTTTTTAATATATTTGCCAATTGATTGTACATCATCTTCTGAGAAGTGTCTATTTAGTTCCTTGGCCCATTTATTGATTGAGGGTTTTTTAGGTTAATTTTTTTTGAGATCTTTATATAACCTGGATAGTAATGCTCTGTCTGAGGTGTGTTGCAGTGAGACTCATATTTCTAATGTTTTGTTTCTTGAATTTCAATAATGAGAATTTACCCTTTAATGTTTCATCTGGTTATATTTTACCACTGTGGATAGCAAAAAAAATCTGACTGTTAAAATATTGTTGCAAAGCACTATCAGTTTGTACAGCAAAATAAGTAAGCCTTCAAAGGGGCTTTTCTAACCTGGTAGACATCATCTTAACTAACTAATGAAAATCAACATGAACAGTAAAGGGACAACCCACCTCCATCTGCCTTCTGACACACTGCCCCAGGAAAGACTCGGTAGCGCTTTTGCTAGTATTTATCTCCAAGGCAAAATAACCTGAATCAAATCATAAGAAATACCAGAAACAACCAAATTATGAAATGTGCCATCTTGTTTATTCCACACTAGAGAACACTATAGAGATTTGACAAATGTGTGTATTTCATGAACCCTGGACTATAATAACAAGTATTATTAATTGCTATGAAGGGCATTATTGACATCATTGGGAAAACCTTCTTAAGCTTTGTACACTAGCTATATAAGAGAATACACTTATTTTTATACAGGAATGCTGAAGTATTTAGCATTATCTCTCTTTTACTTTCTACCCACTAAACCTGCCTCTTTCCATAAATGTTTTTCTTTTCTCTCTTTCTCTCTCTCTCTCTCTCTCTCTCTCTCTCTCTCTCTCTCTCTCTCCTCTCTCTCTTTTTGATATCCCAAAATATTTAAGAAAGGGATTTGGGTACATGAAGAGGAGAGAGAGGGGTGATAAAGAAGGAGTGAGAAAAAAATGTGGTAAACTTTTAATAATTGGAAAATATAAGTGAAAGATACAGGAATTCTGTGTACATAAAATTACTGTAAACTTTAAATACATAATTTTTTTCTGTGATTCAAAATTTAAAAATGAAAATTACCCCAAAACAAGAGTGTTTTCTGCATATGAAGGAAATGTACTTAAACAAATTGATTTCTAAATTATTTGGGTTTTGAGTTAATATGATGAAAATGAGGTGCACATTTTTAACAACTTGTAGAATTAACAAAATCCCACAGAGCAAGAAAACTCTTTTCTCTGTTATCATGCTTCATGTGACTCCTCATGGCCCTGGGGGGTGGAATCCATCATGTTTCCCTGTGCTTTCAATTTTCTCTTTCCAATTAAAAGAATTATGGTTATCTGTTTACTCTTTAGGCCAAATTAAGTTGAGCTTCTGTCTTTGTCTTGAGGACCTTTCAGATTTCATATATTACTTGGAATATACAAGAAGTCTTTGCATTATCATTCAAAGATGACAGACATAATTTATAGATTATAATGTGAAATGGGAGGATACATCATTTTCTGTGACACAAAGTGTCTACATTACAGCACTCTCTGAATGCTTTCCAGAAGCTCCAAAGTCTGACCAAGTCTCCTGGATGGTGAGTTGTTCTGAAGAGATAAATCTCAAGGTGGAATTTTCCACCAAGGCATGTATCTCTCTCATTATTTCCAACTGTATCTTTGACTTGATTTTTGATACATTTTACAGGGTTTTTGTTTTGCAATGTTAATGTATTTAGAAACTTGCTAAACTGGATGTTGTCACCAAAATCAAAAATACTATATCCCATTTGCCATTGAAAATTCAGAAAGAAAGTTGAGCCAACTCGTAGGAGCTGTGGCTAGGAAGCTGAGGGTGGAAGGAGAGGGGGTTCTGCTAGAGGGAAAATGCAGCAGCGCATCTCATCTGTCTCTCTGGGAACTGATGCTGGCCTCCAGAGGAGGCTTTCCAAAAGGGATTAAAAATCTCACTTCTAACCATTGAAGCTCTTCTGGCTGGTCTGATGAGAAGGCTTGGATTCCCAAGCACTGCAACTGGAATAGAGGAGAACTGCGGAATGCCCAGGCCAGAGGACTGAGCAGCCAGCAGAGGAGGGAGACGCCCACCAGGACCATGTCCCCCATGGACAGATGAGGGTGGAATCTATCAGTTTACTTATTTAAACAAAATGTCTCTGGAGTTGCCTTCACAGACTGGTTATGACGGACCTGTTGCTTATTTATATGAACAATTGTTGTAGGAGTATGTTCTGGAAAGTCATCAGCCTCTTCTACAGAAATGTGATCCTAGTAGAGCGAAAACTCCACTTGTACGATGAGTGATTTTAGATTTGTCTGTGAGAGGCAGATTTGTAGGAAAAATAGAGCATTATCAACTTTGTGTAATACTCTAATAATACCTAATTAAAGGTGCCAGTATAAATTATTCTTTAATAATTCAAAAGGCATTTCAAATCATTATTCTAAGTTAAATTATATATGCTACTGCTTAGATTATGTTAAGGGATCCTGAGATATTTTAACAGCCAAACTGCACCTTTAAATAGAATAGGTGACACAATTTTCAAAAGTCTTAAGACGTCCATTACATGAAAATGAGAGTTAAATGTAAAAAGAAACATAAATGTAAGGTTTTTTTTTTTTTTTTTTTTTACCGATTTCTATAGTTCATGCAATTTATAGTTAATCAGACTGAAGAGACTTCTTAGTGCATCTCTAGTATCTCAAAGGTCACGGTCTTTTGTCACTTTTCTGATTGACTGAGTCTAATAGAAACTTGAGTTGGAGGAAGTACTTGTATTTATTTAACATGGACTCATGCTGCCATCATTTTCTCTTATCTTTCAGAGTGAATATATATTGAATCCTTTCTCCATTTTGCTAAAAACTTAAAACTATCAAAGAAATAAATTATTTATATTACTAAACACAACATAATAAGTTAATTAAACAAAATGGAAATATATATATATATATATATATATATATATAGCCTATACCACTTAACAATTATGAGGATGACATCTGATACCTTGTGATCCTCCCCAAGAATTCCCAATACCAATTTTCATTTTCTTTTTAGGAGTTAATTTAAGAAGAAAAAAAATAAATTCAGGCTCTCAAACTAATGCAAATATTCCTCTAGAGTATATGGGACTGGAAGGTGCTACTGCTAAAGAAGGTCAAGGGGAAACATCCTCTAAAGGCCCCAGGTGAAAAGAAGGCCAACAATTAAGCAGAATCAGCTTACTGAGCCCTCCACTCTCACCCAGGCAGACTCCTGGAGCAGCAGTCAATCAGAAGGGATTGCAAAGGATTGTGCTTACCTTAACCTGGGCATCAAATCTTCCCCACTGTGTCACAAGCCACAGGACTCGAGATGTCAGTGTGTACAAGATTTTAAAAGGGGCAGGGGACATGAAAGCAGGAAACCCCATCTCTTTCCTCTGAACTTTAGAATTTGGATTGGCTCAGCTGAACACAGGGGACCAATTCTATTGTTAGCAGCTCAGTAGACAGTGGGAAATTGTAACTTATAGCTGTAAAGGTTAGTCTGTGTTCAAAAAAGACACGTAAAGACAGCATGGAGTCTGGCATTATTTATCATCTGTAGACGCAGTCACTACATAATGTCACTGACTTCTGAGTCAGTAGAGCACTCGGAGCAGCCCTGCTCAGCGGCAGCCCCCTGACACAGCACAGGTACCCTGGGCCCCAGCAGAAGATGAATCAGACTGACGTTTGCTTGCAAGTCAGCCACTCTTATGAGCAGTCTCTTCTATAGCGCAAGTGCTTGAAATTATGCAATGACAGACTTCTCATATTTTTTAAAGGAAAAATACAAAAATACATAAATATAACCCAAGGGTTCCTAGAAACATTACAATAACAACATTTTAAATTTTTTCTTCCTTTCTTTCCAAAGAAGTGTTTCAAATATAAATGAAAACTCTGATTAAGATGTATCCAATTGAACATTGAAAAAGACAAATAAGAAAAGAACATTTACTATGTATCAGGCACTTTGCAATTTGCTTTGGATGGGATAAGCAGAAAAAAAGATTGATTACAAATCTGGCTATATAGTGAGAAAAATAAATGTAGAAAAATAGAACATAAACACTTTTTTAAAATGCAATATTAGGGCAAAGAAATAAGAGTGAAATCAGAACCCCAAGTAATGAATCTGGCCAAGAAAGAGTCATGAAGCGTTTGAAGTATCAGTTAGGCCTTGAATGTTACCTGTTACTGTTACTGTCCACAGGCAGAGAAAACTATGAAGGAGATTTGCTATAATTTGTATCATGACTGTCCAAAGGCTCATGCATTAGGGGCTTGGTCCCTATCTTGATGCCACTGGGAGGTGGGGGCAACTTAAAGATGGGGGCATTTTCTGGTCAATGGAGGCAGAGTGGGAGCCCAACATCTTCTCTTCCTCTTCCCTTCCAGGCTGTGAGGTCAACAAGTTGTTCCACCATGAGTTCCCACCATGATGGTCCAGTAGCAACAGGGACAACCAGTCTCGTGAAGCCTCCAGAACTGGGAGCCAAAGTAAACCTTTCTTTTCTTTAAGTAGACTCTCCCTAGTGTTATACTGACAGAAAACAGACCAACACAGATTTTCTAGAGAAACAGAACAGAATTATGGAGGACTGAGTCTGGTATCCAATTTACAAAAATTTGAGAGTGATTAGCAGGGTGTTTTATTTGATTGCAGACTTCAAAGCTGGGGTGCACGTAATTTCTTACTCCAACAAGGCCTGTCACCTAGCACTCACACCACCAGACCTGGCCCTCTTCTTCCTCCTCTCCCTACTTGCTGACAACCAGAGATAGGAGAAACTTGTGCTCTATATGTCTAATATGAACTGTAATGCATTCTGCTGTCATATGTCTATAAAAAAATCAATTAAAAAAGGAAAAAAAAAGAAAAAGAAAAGGTGTGTTGATGCTGACCTTCCTCTTCTTTCTGCCTCCAAACCCTATTTATTTCAGGGTAAAATGTATAATGGATACAAATACCTGCCTGTATTAGCAATTTACAAGTTAAAGAAGGGAGAGTATCTGAGCTCCATATAATCTACCAGCCAGTTTACGAAATATCCAGTTTTCTTCACTTTTTCCACTGGCGTTCTCTCTGTAGTAAAGGCTTCTTTCAGAAGCAGGATGACATTTATACTTAGGAGTGATGCATTAGAGTCCTACACAATCTGAGGTTGCTAATTGTCTTGTTATTGGGCACATGTATAGGTTTTCATTCGTGGACCATAAAAGTTCAGTACCTGTGGATCTATTCTTTGAGGCTGCTTATTAATTTTTTCCAGAAAACATTCTCTTTTCCTATTGGGGCAGTGATGGCTTCTGCTTGTGACAAGGACCAAGAGAATGAAGAGGTGGTGTCCATGGCACCATGTGGCAGACCAACCTGTCCTCCTTCTTATGAACTAATAATGAAATCCAATCGTTCAGACTGTTGTTGGTCAATATTTCGTTATTTCCTGCTGAGTGTTCCTAACTGATGTATCACACCTAGAATGATTCGGGAATAAAATGAATGCATGAATTCTGGAGAAAAACTAAACCTCCTCCCAGCTACCTTTACTTTCTACTGCAAATAAGTAACATCCCAATTTGTATCTGAGAAGAGTTACTAAAATTCAATGTTTTTCATTTTGTCTCAGCAGGAGATAGGATAAGGACTGGAGAATAAAGCAAATGTAAGAGTGTCAGATGAGATGGGAATAGTCATCACAAAACGAGGACATAATGGGAAAGTTAAATAGTTGAAACCTAAATAAATCCATCGGAAATGAACATAGTTTGCCAAGAAATCTAGACTCGTGCATTATAGAAAAAGATGTTGTTCATCAGATAAGGTCAAGAAGTGCTGTACAGAATTGGGGGTGAGGTGGGGACAAAAACAGGTCCATTTAGTCCTCAACCCCCAAATATATGAAAGCGGGTATCAAAGTCACCCAGCTGGAAAGAGCAAAGAATTCAGTCATGATTTTAGAAGCTGACAACAGACCCATATTATCTCCAAAGATAAACGTGCCAAAAGGAAACCAATGAAGCCAATGTGATATGGAATACGTAATAATAAGTAAACCAATAAGAATAGGAGAAGACAATTTGGAAACTACAGATAAAAGGCCTGTTTGGGAAATCAATTTGCATCCAATGTCAAGAGATAACAAAGAATACTGATTTCGTGAAAGGAGGGTTCAGTGGTGAGATGTTAGGATGATGGTAGGAAATTTAAAAGAAGCTGTCAGAAGAGAGGTGGCGAAGGGAAACAGAACTTACCAGGAAAGGCAAGAAGCCAACACCAAGGAGTTCTGAGCAGAATAGGGTTAGGGAAAATCTGTGCTGGAGGAGATGCTGAGAAGGAGAGTCACTGAGGACAGATGGGGAAGACGTTTTGTCACAGAGTGACTGTTCCTGAAGAGGAGAGCACACAACACCCCAAACACTCCAAACCTGAAATACAAGAGAGAGGAGCCAAGTCAACCAGAGAAACTGGTTACCATGTTCTAGGAGATTTAAAAGAACATGATTAAAAAGCAATTTACTTAAAGGAAATTCCCCAAGTCTAAGAAAACAGAATAATAACAAAAACAGTCAATTATCGCCAGGCCCATGAATTATTTCACTTCAGCCATCAAAGGAAAAGAAAACCCTATGTTGGAAATGGTACTGTTTCCTTATTTTACAGAAGAGTAATGTGGCTAAGCTCACCCAACAAGCGAGTGACAGATTTAAATGTTGAAGGCAACATGGTGCCACTATAGAAGTTGTGTTCTTAGGCATATTTCTACCAATATTCCATAAGAGAATAGAAAACAAACTCATCTACTACCCATCTAGTTGACCTCAGAGTCTTTTTTAGTTGTGACACATATTTCCTCTTGAGAAGATGTTGTCTGTTTTCTGTGTTAAGAAGATATTGTCATTTCCTCCAGGAGCTGCCGAATCCCGAGGAGTCAGGAGACCCCAGGAAGCTGATGCTGCTCCCAGCCCCAGGGGTGGCCTAGTGTTGATGACTCGGCCACAGGCAGCCTGGGTCCTCCACCAGGAACAGGTCAGCAATCTTTTTTTTTTTAAAAAATATTTATTTATTTTTTTTTATTGTTGGTCGTTCAAAACATTACATAGTTCTTAATACATCATATTTCACAGTTTGATTCAAGTGGGTTATGAACTCCCAATTTTACCCCGTATACAGATTGCTGTATCACATCAGTTACCCTTCCATTGATTGACATATTGCCTTTCTAGTGTCTGATGTATTCTGCTGTCTGTCCTATTCTCTACTATCCCCCCTCCCCTCCCCTCCCCTCCCCTCCCCTTTTCTCTCTCTACCCGTTCTACTGTAAATCATTTCTTCCATTTGTATTATCTTGTCTTACCCCTCCTTTCCTCTTATATGTCATTATGTATAACCCTGAGGATCGCCTTCCATTTCCATGCGATTTCCCTTCTCACTCCCTTTCCCTCCCACCTCTCATCCCTGTTTAATGTAAATCTTCTTCTCAAGCTCTCCGTCCCTACCCTGTCCTTGTTTACTCCCCTTATATCAAAGGGGTCATTTGGTATGTGTTTTTTAAAGATTGACTAGCTTCACTTAGCATAATCTGCTCTAATGCCATCCATTTCCCTCCAAATTCTATGATTTTGTCATTTTTTAATGCAGAGTAATACTCCATTGTGTATAAATGCCACATTTTTTTTATCCATTCATCTATTGAAGGGCATCTAGGCTGATTCCACAATCTTGCTATCGTGAATTGTGCTGCTATGAACATCGATGTAGCAGTGTCCCTGTAGCATGCTCTTATTAGGTCTTTAGGGAATAGACCGAGAAGGGGAATAGCTGGGTCAAATGGTGGTTCCATTCCCAGCTTTCCAAGAAATCTCCATACTGCTTTCCAAATAAGCTGCACCAATTTGCAGTCCGACCAGCAATGAACAAGAGTGCCCTTTTCCCCGCATCCTCTCCAGCACTTATTGTTGTTTGACTTTCTTATGGCTGCCAATCTTACTGGATTGAGATGGTATCTTAGGGTAGTTTTGATTTGCATTTCTCTGACTGCTAGAGATGGTGAGCATTTTTTCATGTACTTATTGATAGATTGTATGTCCTCCTCTGAGAAGTGTCTGTTCAGGTCCTTGGCCCATTTATTGATTGGGTTATTTGTTATCTTATTGTCTAATTTTTTGAGTTCTTTGTATATTCTGGTTATTAGGGCTCTATCTGAAGTGTGTGGAGTAAGATTTGTTCCCAAGATGTAGGCTCCCTAATTATCTCTCTTATTGTTTCTTTTGCTGAGAAAAAACTTTTTAGTTTGATTAAGTCCCATTTGTTGATTCTAGTTGTTAACTCTTTCGCTATGGGTGTCCTATTGAGGAATTTGGAGCCCGATCCCACAGTATGTAGATCATAACCAACTTTTTCTTCTATCAGATGCCGTGTCTCTGATTTAATATCAAGCTCCTTGATCCATTTTGAGTTAACTTTTGTGCATGGCAAGAGATAGGGATTCAGATTCATTTTGGTGCAAATGGATTTCCAGTTTTCCCTGCACCATTTGTTGAAGATGCTATCCTTCCTCCATTGCATGCTTTTAGCTCCTTTATGAAATATAAGATAGTTGTAGTTTTGTGGATTGGTTACTGTGTCCTCTATTCTGTACCATTGGTCCACCCGCCTGTTTTGGTACCAGTACCATGCTGTTTTTGTTACTATTGCTCTGTAGTATAGTTTGAGGTCTGGTATCGCTATACCGCCTGATTCACACTTCCTGCTTAGCATTGTTTTTGCTATTCTGGGTCTTTTATTATTCCATATGAATTTCATGATTCTTTTATCTATTTCTACAAGAAATGCTGCTGGGATTTTGATTGGCATTGCATTGAACTTATAGAGAACTTTTGGTAATATCGCCATCTTGATGATGTTGGTTCTGCCTATCCATGAGCAGGGTATATTTTTCCATCTTCTAAGGTCTTCTTCTATGTCTTTCTTTAGGGTTCTGTAATTTTCATTGTATAAATCTTTCACCTCTTTTGTTAGGTTGATTCCCAAGTATTTTATTTTTTGGGGGGATATTGTGAATGGAATAGTTGTCCTCATTTCTGTTTCAGAGGATTTGTCGCTGATATACAGGAATGCCTTTGATTTATGCGTGTTGATCTTATATCCTGCCACTTTGCTGAATTCATTTATTAGTTCTAATAGCTTCTTTGTAGACCCTTTTGGGTCTGCTAGGTATAGAATCATATCATCTGCAAATAGTGATAATTTAAGTTCTTCTTTTCCTATTTTTATGCCTTTAATTGTTTTTGTCTGTCTAATTGCTCTGGCCAGTGTTTCGAGGACTATGTTGAACAGAAGTGGTGAGAGAGGGCATCCCTGTCTTGTACCAGATCTTAGAGGGAATGCCTTCAATTTTTCTCCATTCAGAATGATGCTGGCCTGTGGCTTATCATAGATTGCTTTACAATGTTGAGGTATGATCCCGTTATCCCTAATTTTTCTAGAGTTTTGAACATAAAGGGATGCTGTACTTTGTCAAATGCTTTTTCTGCATCTATTGAGATGATCATATGGTTCTTATTTTTAAGTCTATTGATGTGGTGAATAACATTTATTGATTTCCGTATATTGAACCAGCCTTGCATCCCAGGGATGAATCCTACTTGATCATGGTGTATAATTTTTTTGATATGTATTTGAATCCGATTCGCCAGAATTTTATTGAGGATTTTTGCATCAAGGTTCATTAGAGATATTGGTTTGTAGTTTTCTTTCTTTGAAGTGTCTTTGTCTGGTTTCAGAATCAGGGTGATGGTGGCCTCGTAGAATGAATTTGGAAGTTCTCCCTCTTTTTCTATTTCCTGAAATAGCTTGAAAAGTATTGGTGTTAGTTCCTCTTTAAAGGTTTTGTAAAACTCTGCTGTATACCCATCCGGTCCTGGGCTTTTCTTACTTGGTAATCTTTTGATGGTTTCTTCTATTTCCTCTATTGTTATTGGTATGTTTAGGTTGTCTATATCCTCCTGACTCAATCTGGGCAGATCATAAGACTTAAGGAATTTATCGATGCCTTCACTATCTTCTATTTTATTGGAGTATAAGGATTCAAAATAATTTCTGATTATCTTCTGTATTTCTGAAGTGTCTGTTGTGATATTGCCTTTTTCATCCCGTATGCTAGTAATTTGGGTTCTCTCTCTTCTTTTCTTCGTTAGCATGGCTAAGGGTCTGTCAATTTTATTTATTTTTTCAAAGAACCAGCTTTTAGTTTTGTCAATTTTTTCAATTGTTTCTTTTGTTTCGATTTCATTAATTTCAGCTCTGATTTTAATTATTTCTTGCCTTCTACTTCTTTTGGTGTTGTTTTGCTCTTCTTTTTCTAGGATTTTGAGATGAAGTATGAGATCATTTATTTGTTGGTTTTTTCTTTTTTTGAGGAATGAACTCCAAGCAATGAATTTTCCTCTTAGAACTGCTTTCAATGTGTCCCATAGATTCCAATATGTTGTGTCTGTGTTTTCATTTAACTCTAGGAATTTTTTAATTTCCTCCTTGATGTCTTCTAAAACCCATTGATCACTCAGTAACCTATTGTTCATTCTCCAAGTGATGCTTGATTTTTCCTTCCTTCTTTTATCATTGATTTTCAGTTTCATTCCATTATGATCAGATAAAATGCATGGTATTATCTCTACCCCTTTGTATTGTCTAAGAGTTGCCCTGTGACATAATATATGGTCTATTTTTGAGAAGGTTCCATGTGCTGCTGAGAAAAAAGTGTAGCTACTTGATGTTGGGTGGTATAGTCCATATATGTCAATTAAGTCTAGGTTGTTAATTGTGTTATTGAGTTCTACAGTTTTCTTATTTAACTTTTGTTTGGAAGATCTGTCCAGTGGTGAGAGAGGTGTGTTGAAGTCTCCCATGATTATTGTATGGTGGTCTATTAGACTCTTGAACTTGAGAAGAGTTTGCTTGATGAACACAGCTGCACCATTATTTGGGGCATATATATTTATGATTGTTATGTCTTGTTGGTGTATGGTTCCCTTGAGCAGTATGAAGTGTCCTTCTTTATCCCTTTTGATTAACTTTGGCTTGAAATCTATTTTATTAGATATGAGTATGGACACTCCTGCTTGTTTCCGCAGTCCATATGAGTGGTATGATTTTTCCCAACCTTTCACCTTCAGTCTATGAATATCTTTTCCTATCAGATGCGTCTCCTATAGACAGCATATTGTTGGGTCTTGTTTTGTGATCCATTCTACTAGCCTGTGTCTCTTAATTGGTGAGTTTAAGCCATTAACATTTAGGGTTATTATTGAGATATGGTTTGTTTTTCTATCCATATTTGTTTATTGATGTTACTAAACCTGATTTGTTATCCTCTTTGACTACTTTCCCCCCTTTACTGTCCTACCTCCCATTGTTGGTTTTCAATGTTATTTTCCATTTCCTCTTCCTGTAATGTTTTGCCAAGGATTTTTTGAAGAGATGGTTTTCTAGCTGCGAATTCTTTTAACTTTTGTTTATCGTGGAAGGTTTTAATTTCATCTTCTAACCTGAAGCTTAATTTCGCCGGATACACGATTCTTGGTTGTAACCCATTTTCTTTCAGTGTTTGAAATATGTTATTCCAGGATCTTCTAGCTTTCAGAGTCTGTGTTGAGAGATCAGCTGTTATCCTGATTGGTTTACCCCTAAATGTAATCTGCTTTCTTTCTCTTGCAGCTTTTAAAATTCTCTCCTTATTCTGTATGTTGGACATCTTCATTATAATGTGTCTAGGTGTGGATTTCTTATGATTTTGTACATTCGGCGTCCTGTAGGCTTCTAGGATTTGGGATTCTGTCTCATTCTTCAAGTCTGGGAAGTTTTCTCATATTTTTTCACTGAATAGACTGTTTATTCCTTTGGAATGGAGCTCTGTGCCTTCCTGTATCCCAATGACTCTTAAATTTGGTCTTTTGATATTGTCCCATAATTCTTGGATGTTCTGCTCATGGTTTCTTAGCAGACTTGCTGAGCTGTCTATGATCTTTTCCAGTTGAAATACTTTGTCTTCATTGTCTGATGTTCTCTCTTCTAAGTGATCTACTCTGCTTGTAGTATTCTCAATTGAGTTTTTAAGTTGGTTTATTGTTTCCTGCATTTCTAGAATTTCTATTTGTTTGTTTTTTATTACCTCTATCTCCCTGTGAAATTGATCTTTTACTTCCTGGATTTGTTTGTCAATGTGATCTTTCATTGTCTGATTTTGCTGTCTCATGTCTTCCTTGAGACTCCAGATCATCTGAAGCATATATATCCTGAACTCTTTATCTGATATTCCATCTGTTGCAGCTATTACCTCTTCTAAAGTTGAGTTGACCTGCATTGCTTGTGGTCCTTTCTTTCCTTGTCTTTTCATACTGCTCGCGTTTCTTTCTGCTTGGTGCAACTGTTGTGTTTTTGAAATTTACCCCCTATTTATTTATGTTGCTCTTGTATAGTTGGAAAGTCTCCCTTGCAGGGCGGGTAGTGGCTGTGCTCCTCCTCTAATTATGGTGGTCTGTCTACCACGCCGATCGGTCGCAGGTCTGCCCCCCCTGCGGGAACGGGAGGCGGCTTTGCTCTGCCCCCACTCCAATTGTGGTAACGTAACTACCACGCCCTGGGGTCGTAGGTCCTGATCTGGATGTTGGTGGCGGCTCTGCTGGGTCCCCACTCCAATTGGTGTGACGTGTCTACCACGCTGGTAGACCTCTAGGCCGGTGGGTCGCAGTTCTGCACAGCCCCCACTCCCAATGGGGGTACCTGACTACCTCTCCAATGGATCGCTGAGCCCCCTCCGGACTCGGGCGGCGACCCTGCTCCACCCCCACTCCAACCAGTGTGACGCGACTTCCTCGGTGTTATGTGTCCACCACGCTGGCAAGCTACCTGGCCTGACTTGCCAGTGGGCGGCAGGTCTGCCTGCCCTGCTTGCTCAGATGACAGCTCTGCACAGCCCCTACTCCAAATGAGGTTACTTGACTATCGCGCCGCGGAGTTGCTGGTCCTATTCTAGGCGTGGGCTTCTACTCTCTTCAGCCCCAGCTGCATTTGGGGTGTCATGATACCACGCCGGCGGGTCACTTGGCCTGCTCTGGGCGCAGGTGGAAGTTCCACTCTGCCCCCACAGCACCCAGCAGGACCCTGATTGAGAAGCAGTCACCGCCGGTTCCCTAGCCTTGGGCCGAAGCAGCTTCGGTAGCCAGAACCCCACCTCTAGGATCCCGATACACTCTCCACTGGGAGCTGGCTCCAGCGAGCGACCCCCACGGGTTCCCCAGCCCCAGGCCAAAACTGTTCCGGGAGTCAGAACTCAGTCACCCCAAGCTCAGCGCACGCTCCACTTGGAGCTGGCCTCCACTGGCAGTCTCAGCAGTTTCCTCAGACCTGGGCCAGGTTAGCCCCGGGAACCAGAATCCAGCTGCTCAGCGCCCAGCGCACGCCTTGCCCGGCATGAGCCCCTAGGAGTATTCTCCACAAGATCCCCAGTCCCGAGCCTGAGCAAGAAATCTGTCTGCTAGACGCAGGCAAGTACCAGCCTGAAATCACCTGTTCTGTAGTTGAATGAGCTGAGATCGGTAGAACTTGGGGATGATTACATCATCTCTCCGAAATGGCGGCTGCTGTCCTCCTCTGTGGTCCGACTGGTGTCTGGAACCAGGCTGGACCGCTTCTCTCCTCTGTCTCAAACCAGGAACTCAGCACTAAGGGCTGCCAATATACCACTGGTGGGAACCCCCCGAATCTGTATCACTGCTCCCCCGCTCCGGCACCCAGCCGCTCCCCGGGGCGCGCCACAGACTCCAGCCGCGGGGCTATGCGACCCTCCGTGCGGAGAAATGGAGCTCCCGCAGTTGAACTTTGCATGATGGAAATCTGTCCACTAGATTTTGGAGCACCTCAATTTCACTGGAAATTCCCAACAAGATAGCCTTCAGCCTTTTCACAATGCCTTTCTCCCGCTTAGTGAAGCAGCGCACTGGGGTGATGCACTCCCTTCGCCGCCATCTTCCACTTCAATCCCCCGCCATCTTCCACTTCAATCCCAGCAATCTTGACATACAGTGAACAGGGTTCTAATTTGGACACGGGCAACTGAACGGGAGTTTTATATTATATGGTTTCTGGGACAGATTTTTTCTTACATTAGAAGAGAAGAAGGAAGCTTGGGGCCTTCTTTCTGCTAACAGCCGTGGTATCACCTTGGGAAAGGACAGCGTGAGAAAGCAAAACACAATGATGCAAAAAACTCCAGCACACCAAAGACGGAAGAGCCTCAGGATGCAGGTGGAAGGAGTTGGAGCCTGGAGCCCTCCTCCTTTCAGGCTTCAATACAGAGAGATCAAAATGTCCCTGCATCCTGACATGGATTGATGGATTTGAGTCCATCTTCTGGCACTTACCTGAGAGACTATTTGCGTTGATAACAAACATGCTTATGCACACACACACACACACACACACACACATATAGAAGGTAATCATGCTGTAGAATACCAACTATCTAAAGAAACAACTTTCCCCCCCAAAAAATTTAAAGTTAAAATAGCACACTGAAAGTAGTATACATTTCTGAATTAGGCAAATTGGAAAAAATCAACTCTTTCTTGTCAATTGCAAATGCCATTCCAGACTTTTGTCAATTACTGCAAAGCATAAGTTAAAAAAACAACAACAACAAAAACAATATATCAGGCAAAAAGCACACTGTATTTCCATTTCTCTAGCTTCTCTGTTCTTACGTGATTTATGTTGTCTCACAATCCTGCTGTGCTTCCAGGATTCATTACAGATGATATCATCAATGAAAGATAAAACCTGACCAGCCAACCCCAAGCTTCCTGGACTCTCCACATCAGCATCTAAGGTGGGCCTCACTGCCTTTGTCTTCCTTGCCAATGCAGCAAGTGACTTTAGTAATGTCCCAGACTGCACAGTAGGTAAGCAGAGAGAAGGATCATTTTGAGTGTCAGCCTCTAGTTTAGCAGAATTTACAAAATTAACAGACAAAAGACATTGGTTGGAACTACTGGGGTTAGGACTCAATTCCCCAGTCACCTCAACAGCAGGACAACCACCTGTGGTTTCCTTGTCTCTGGAACACTGGCTGAGCACTGTGCCCAGGCTGATGTGGAAAGAGTGGCAGTGAGTGACAAGAGGTTACTATTTTAGGGAACTTCAATCTTACTGAACTTGTAGACCTTATGAATGGAGTATCCCTGTTTAGAAATTTTCTGGCTAAAAGTAATGTATTTCCTCTTGCTTAAGCAACTGAGACAGAGATGATTTTGTTTGCTCTTGGCAAATTTGAGCAGGAGAGTCAAGATGGGATTAGATCATGTCAGGCCAAGTTGAAGATTTTGGTTTTTATCCTAAGAGAAATTATAAATAATGCATAAGTCATGGCATGCAAGGTAAGCTTTGGGTTAGATATGAGTCTTGGGAAATCACCCTATAACAACCAGACAGGCATTAGAATTAGAGGCTTGGGATTTTAAATAAAGACCTCTGCATTAGCCCCAAAGATATGAAACATTGTAACAAAAACTAATTTTAAAAAGATAAAAGTGTAGGTTATTTGAGAAAAAAAGAAAATGCTCCCATTTTGTTCTACACCAGCAATGCTATAGTTTAATTGTAGAACTGATATATGACTCAGGAATTCTACTACCTTCCAAGAAAACCCTATTCATGCTGCAATCCAATAATAACCTAGACATGCACCCAAATAAAGACATGCATTATAAGGATAAACGGCAAGCACTAAATCTCTGCAAACAAAAAACCAAGTCTAAAATTTCCAGAAATTATATGTAAAATAGAGAATATAGATTTTAAAGCTCTTGAATTTAAAAGAAACCCTATGAAATAAAAATAACAAAATGCATTGGGACAAACATCATAAAACAGACCAATAAACATCTGGAAGATAATTGGAGGATGCATGAGAACATAACTTTTTTTTCTTCATATAAAAGTAAAACAGTAAAATATGTTGCTTTAGGTAGAAAATTAATAAGTTAATATATATGAATCAATTGTTTTATTTGAAGTTATCAAAATTAACAAATATATTATGTATCTCAAATTTCCAAAGTAAACAAAAAATAAATAAGAAAATTGCAAAAGATAAAAGTGGAAATATTAATTCAATCTTTCAGTACACACTGATTGAGCTACCACCATATCCACACTTTGTCTAGCGAGAAAACCATGTACCTGTTCTTTGGGAGCTTAGAAATTTCTTTTGGAGGAAAGCTTTAAACTGTTCTTTACTACTGATTACAATCACATGATGATTAAGCCGCATGATGAAGGTAAAGTCTAAAAGCTCCTACTTGGGAGATGTGACTTGACCTTGGGATGGTGAAGGTCTGAGAGAAGAGAGCAGTGGTTTGATGGTGAAGAGGGAGAAGGATTTCCGTGTGCGCAGGTGACTTGAGTGAGAGCCCCGGGGGAAAGAAAACAGGGCGATGAAGAAACCCAAAGGGCATCTAATTGCTACAGTGCAGGAACCAGGGACAATAGTGACATTAGATCTGCCAGGAAAAGCAAAAACATGCAGAGGGACAAATGCCTGCTGCAGAGGGTGTCATTGTGCTTGGACCTGACTTTCCTCCGGCTAAGGAGAGGCCCTCGCACTCTACTTGAGGCCAGATCCACCCTGTGCTGTTCTGAGGGGAGGATCCTTCCTAGCTCACGGTCAGCCCTGGCCAGTAGATGGGATAGGAAGTGCTCATACCTCTTCTGAGCGACAGCTTTAGGCTGGTTTTATGCATCAGTCTGTGATGATGAGAAGAGCAAATTCCAGACACAGCTGATCCTCAGCCTGGGTCCCAATATAAGGAGGTTCACTGACAGGCCAGCCAAGAAGACCTGCACGACTGATTTAAGGCAAGAAAAAAAACGTGTTCATGTGGATGCCACGAGGTGGGGAAATTTCCTGATAGATTTTACTGAAAGATGATGTAGTCCATATTTTGGAGAAAAAATAATAATAATTTCTTAAAGTTCAATGAGTCATGATTATACACACACAGGTTTAAATGCACAGGGATGCACCTAGAAAATGCGTTAACAAAATGTTGTCTGTGGGTTACACTGAATGTCATTTTCTCTGTCCCCTTTTTGTTATATACGTCCTGGTATCTTGATAATATGTGGACCTTTGTGAATTTAAAAAATTTTACTAATAAAAGAAGTTGTTAAAAGACAATATTTAAAATATATTCAAATATAATCAATCTAAAATGACAATTGTAATAGTGACCAGATAATTGGGAAAAAAAAAAGAAAATTTTATTGGAGATGCACAGTATAATACGAAAGATGAAAGTATAGCTTCTCATGCACCAAGTCTACCTGGATAGGTTCTTTGGCAGTTACTGTGCCCTACCTCCAAAGGCTCTGATTCCTCCAGTCTGAGAAGTCCACTCATTTTCATTTGTTTCTTTCCCCAGTGATACTGGTCTAAGAACACAATTTGAGAACTCATATTGAATGATCTGACACATGTATCTCTAGACAAGAATTTGGTTTTGGCTTCACAATTTCAAAAAATCTGTTGATGATTGTTCTTTTAGTCAAACAATCAATTGAAAATTACTTAATTGTCCATCTCTGTGATTTTGTTTCTTATACCTTCTTGGAATGTAAAAAATTGAAATCAAGTGTGTTAGCTCCAATTAAATTATTTTTGTAGGTATACATCTTATTTAAACTCACAGAGTTAGGAATTAGGAATTAGAGCACAGCACACAAGCGCGCTCGCACGCACACATACACACACACACACACACACACACACACACACAAGCTACCTATCCATGGAAAGTTGTGTTTACCTTGGGGATGCACTGATTTTGATTCTAAATAACATCTCGGCTGCTCTAATGGCTGCTTCCCTTCTCTTGACTTAGAGTTTTTCTGCAGACATTTAACATCCTTGACCTGGTTCATAATCAGCTCACAAGCATCCTACAGAACTCATTTCTAACTTCAGATCTTCTTATAGAAGAGAAGGACATCATTCTCACAGTAGTAGCCAGAGAAAGAAATGAGCAAATTGCTGTTTGAGTTTGCAGAAACTAGAATATGGTGAATTCTATTCTTCTATTAGCAAAGAATAAAAGAGGAGCAAAACAAGTATTTGGGTGGTTTTAATATTTTTCCAATGTATCTTTGTTAAAGCTTGAGACAACTCTGAAGCTTTATCCTACAGGGTTATTTTGGAAGTCAAGATCCGATACCCCATTAAAGCATTTTGCCAAAGAAAAAGTTGTTAGAAAGTATATAAAATGCTCGGTGATCTGCCTTTGGTGGAACTTGACTTTCAGAAACATCTGAAATGCAGTTGTCTTTTATTAAATTGGAATGGAGAGGTCTGAGCAGAAACCCTGTGGGGTTGGAACACAGCCTCTGAGTCAGAACCATACATTTCCTGTTAGCACTGAACAGTTGCCCTTGCAGCCAGCTAGCAAGAGCAGCGCTAATAGCTTTTGAAAGGTATCCAGTAGGATTCGCCTTGAAGACAGTTGTGCTGGCAAATCCGCGAATCTTCTAAGGGAAACTACAATTAAAACAGGGATACTCAGAGGGTATTTGGAAGTCACCGAATTTTACAAATGGAAAAACCTCATTTAGTCTCCACTATCAGAGTCAGACTAAATACGTTCCTATGCAAGGAAATTAGAAAAGGAAAATTTAAGTTGTAATCTCTTTCGGAAAACCTGGCAGAAGCTGATTGCAAAGGAGAAAGTTTTCTGTATTCCTTTTCTTTTTTTCTTTAATATATTTCCCCTAGCCCCCTGTGATGGGGAAGCAGCCTTCAATAAGCGTATTCGAGGTTAGAATTTCAAAATCCTCATTAATATTTTGCGATTGCACCAGGATGATTCACGCTACACTGCCTTTGCTAATTAAATTAATAGCTACAAATGCTTACCAAAGAGATTAACTTATGCACTGCCCTCCCAGGGAGAGCTGTTGCTAGGCAGCCCTGGGTGAAGGGTTGGCACCTAACTCCCTCTCTCTCAGGACAGGAACTGATAAGCATCCTTGACTGCGAGAATGAACGCCAGGCTGCTTTCACTAAGAGCATCCACCTTCGCTTTACATCTCAATTGCTCCACTTTAATTATTTGAAACGCTTGGTGCATTCTAGTGTTTCAAGTCTATTTAATCTGAAGGATATTTTGTCTCATGCTTTGTGGACCTGCCTTAATGTCTTATCTTATTCTTGTGTCTTTACAAGCATCTCTTCTAAATTGCACATGGCTTACCCACCATAAACAGGCACACTTCATGACTAGCTGAAGCATTTGCCACATTAGTAATAATTGAATTTTTTTGCATATTATTTCAGTGCATAAAATTCTACATTGCCTAGTACTTGTTGGATGTGTCTCCTGGTTTTCCACACTGTCCTGCTTTATATTTTTTGAGACTGCATCTTTTTTTCCCAGCTGCTCTATCTATAGATGGCACAGCCACTGAGTGTTCACACTCAGGATATCTGTGGCAGCTCTCTCCTGCTCTAGGATATACTTGCTACTGCTAAATTTGCTGCCAGCAAGTTTGTAGTTTGTGAAAGTTGGCCTTAACCCAAACTTGAGTTGACATTCTTTCTTTCTTGCAAACAGGTGGCTCTTCTAAACTTTAAACCAAATAGAAATGAACAGTGAGTATGTATTTAACCAAGGCTATAAAAAAACCGAGTGATGAATGCATGTTTATTAAAAGTATAGTATTTTATGAAAACATTTTTATCATTAAACCAACCTAGCTCCAGGACGGTGGAGGACATCTGGTGCAGACTGAGCTTTCCTGGAGAAACTTGGCAGACCATGATCAAAATAGCTTATTTAACTACATAACACCAACCAAAGGCCTGTGGCATAATGTCCAGGTCATGCCTACCTAGTTCTAAGATAATCTCAGCTGACCATCTTATGCCTTGTTCTTTTATGTGTGTGGGTTCATCTGTCAGAAAGAGAGAAAGAAGCGGGTAGAGAGAGAGAGAGAGAGCGAGAGAGAGAGAGTGTGTGTGTGTGTATATGAGAGAGAGAGAGAGAGAGACCTTGGTTCATGAAGCCACAGAGAGTCAGAGATTAGAAGGACTGTAGAGAAAAGCCATAAAATTCACAAGGTAGGGAATGTGGGGTCTAGCTCAGTGGCAGAGTGTGCACTTAGCATGGAGCGGGTCCTGGGTTTAACTCACAGCCTCTACAAAAGAAAAAAAAAAGTCACTAGGGTTGATGATATTCCCTGTGATATTCAGTACATGGCTACTTTTATGTAGCCAAGGTCATCTGTAATGCAACTTAAATGAACTAGAGTTTGACAGATGCTCATGTAACATGCCAGAAGCAAGACATCCAGGCTGTCAGGACAGCAGACCCCAGAGATGATTCAGTGACCAGAGATGATTCTTGCCGCTTTACCATCTCCTAAGACTGATCCTCATTTTTAAGGTAAAATTTGGGTCATCATTTGTGATATTTCGTACCACTGAACAGAAGGGAGAGAAGTGGAGTCCAGGTCAATTTGCCTTAAGTAAATAAAAGAAAAATTGTGTGTTTGCCCTTAGCAAAAAAAAAAAAAAAAATAGTTAAAGGGCCTGGTTTCAAGTAAGGCAACAACAACAAAACATATAAAACATTGTCTGTGGGAAGCAGTGGCATGCCCAGCTAACACTTGAATAATATAAAATAAGGAGAAATTAGACTTGTGTGAATGTATTATTCAGGGAACTATCAGAGCAGCGGATCATTTTGATGACTATAGAACAGAGATTTATACTAGAAATTTGACCCTATGCAACAGTGGAAGGAGGGAGGTAAGTGCAGGTTAGTGGAAGAGAAGTCAGAACTCACCTCCTGAAGGCAAGTCGGCGCTTGAGGGGAGCCTTGGGAAACAGGCCTGGGTCAGGAAGGACAGTGGGCAGGGAGCCACGCTTCTGTGGGGCTCTTGGTTGTGTGTCCATAGCCAAGTGTGTCCTGGTACCGAGGGGGCTGCTGGGCGGAGAGACCGCAGGCAGGGAGAAGCCCTGGGGGAGGCAGAGGAGAGCCAGGACCAGCTCTGACCAGCGGGGCCCTGCTGGGAGTGTCCTTTACTAACCTACCTGGAGGCCATTAGAGACCGATGGTGGGATATCATGTTTGCCTCTCAAATTTGTGCAAATTTACATTTTTCCCACTATAAAAACAGACTGTGAGGAAAGAGAACTGTGGAACAAGTAATCAAGTTGACAATAAAATAGTCCAGCTCAGAGAATGAGAAGTCAGGCACAATGCTCTCATGGGGGACTGCAGGACAGGAACTGACAGTCTGGCTGGTGGTGGTGGTGGTGATAGTAGTAGTAGTAGTAGTAGTAGTAGTTTTTCTTTCTTTTGTCACTGGGGATTGAACCCAGGGGCACTTTACCACTGAGCCACATCCCCAGCCCGGTCTATCTGTCTGTCTGTCTATCTATCTCTCTATCTCTCTATCAAGACATGAAAAGACATAGAAGAAGCTGAAGTACATATTAATAAGTGAACTAGTCAACCTGGAAAGGCTGCATACTACAGTATTCCAACTATATATGTTAATTTGGATACAAGTTGTCCACCAAAAGCTGCTGTATTAATGCAGAAATAGGATGTATAACTCAATCTGTCCATCCTAGACAGAGTCTTGCTAAGTTGATTAGGGTCACACTAAATTGCTGAGGCTGGCCTCAAACTTGCAATCCTCCTACCTCAGCCTCCCAAGTTGCTGGGATTACAGGTGGATGCCACACCCAGCATGGCTATTATTTTTATAACAAGTTTCACCACAGCAAGTCTTCCCCACACAAATGTGGTTTACATCCCTCCTACCTCTTTCTGATTCTACCTGTTCAAAATATTTTAAAGGGAAAAGTCGCAAAGAATAGAAAGAAACTAAGAGAAGTGATAGGAGAGGACAAGGGGAAGGAGGAGGGGGCTGCAGGACAGGAGGTGCCTGCTCTGTCTACAGTTGTCCATCTGGACTTTCTCAGGAGATAAACAGCCTTTTAAAAAATGCTCATGGACCAGTTGAGCCACTTCAGGGGTATCTGTTATTTTTGTGCCTTAAGTATTTAACCCTTAGTTTGTTTGTAATGGGGAAAGAATGAGGCTGAGATGCACAACAGCGTTCTGGAATTGCTTGGACTACACGAGTCTTATTAGAAACAAGTGGCAGTTACTCCAATTGTTTTATATTTGCACATTTTATATAAAACGGGATTATGCTGAGATCCCACAGCATTCTCTTCCAAAGTGGTAAAGAGAGGTAGCGGAGCAAGAGAGACTAGGAGCTTTGGAACGCCACTGTCGGTGCATTGACAAGGACTAACTCTGTCCTCCCTTCCACCCAGAGGAATCGGGATGTCAGTGCCTTGTGCCACCTGTAGGGGGCGCTTCCTGGACCAGGCCTTCCTCACTCTTGCCAAAGGAGCTTCCTGAGCGACTAGACTTCCTGGTCCTGAGTCTTCCCTCATTTACTCGGACACTCTTCATGTTTCTAAAGTCATCTTTAAAACTAATTAGAGCTTTGTTTTAAAGGGCAGGTTGAACTCAGTTCATTAACCTCTATCCTTAACCTGCAAATCTCCTAAAGTGACACAACTGAGTCCAAGACTGCATGAGCCCACCACAGAACAAAAGAGGTGCTGATAGCAACAAGCTGAAAATAAAAGCTACGAGCATGTGGCAGTAAATCAGCATGTT
This sequence comes from Urocitellus parryii, assembly GCF_045843805.1. Classification (NCBI taxonomy): domain Eukaryota; kingdom Metazoa; phylum Chordata; class Mammalia; order Rodentia; family Sciuridae; genus Urocitellus; species Urocitellus parryii. The sequence continues at coordinate 8,426,820 of NC_135540.1, read as the reverse complement.
GGTGTGTCAGAACAAATAGATGAGGTTCATTTCTTAATCCAAGAAGACAGAACTCTAAGGAGAGTGTGCGAAGTTCTGCAGTTTGGTATCACACCCTCCACCTGGGGCCCGCATAACTGATCTTAAAGCATAAGAAACTGCATCCTCAGGATATAGAGAAGTCCTGTGGCTGCGTAGAGACCCTCAGACGCCTCCAGGGTAGGGAAGGAGTTGACATAAGATGACATGTGGCAATATCAGGGACAGGAGATGCACAAAGCTCCCTGTGAGAGTGAAATACGTAAAAACAAAACAAGACTGCCTCAGGCCACCTGGTCCCCAGCAGCACTGACACCTGGAGAGTGGGAGGAAGTGTCTGCAGAACTCAGGTGGATCAGGGCCTCCGGCCTCCAGCCCCGCACCAAGGCCAACCAGGATGTGAAGCGCCAAGTGTTCCTCACGCACTGTTCTCCAGAGGGGGCATGAGGGAGGAAAAGGAAGACGTGGAACCCTGAAAGCAGGAGCCGGAGAGGAGCTGCAGGGGGCTCTGGGGACAGAGGACCTTGCCTTGCAATCACACTGAGGGGCTTTCCCACAGTACACCCTTCACCATCAAAGGTGTCCCCCTTTGTGTGAACAAAGACAAGATGGTCCTGTGAATTCCAGTGGGAAGCTCAGTACTCCCAACCGGAGCGCCAGGGGAGATTCATCATGGTTTTGTTTTGATCAGAGGTTTCCAGTTGAATAAATGCAGAGTCTATAAAAAATTCCAAAAGAGAAAAAAATATATAATTGGAGCATCATGGCTTTAGGATGAAATGATACATATAAGTCCATGTAATGTAAACAATAAACAATTATTAATTTCTAAAAATTATAATCGCACACCTGTATTGAAATACCACACTGTACCTCATAAATGTGTATAATTATTATCTGTTAATAAAACATTTTAAGTATGTAAAGAGATAGAAATGCTAACTATCCTGATTTGATAATAGACATTGTATACATGTGAAAATTATCATACTGCACCCCCATAACATACAATTACCATAGTAATAATTGGGAGGAAATTATTACTTCACTACAGTGGAAGTGAATACACATATGAGCTTCGTCTTCATATTGTGCTTCATGAAAACAGGAAAACTTGTATTATAATGTACAAATACATTATTTAAAAGTATGCACACAAATATTAGAAGAAGATAAAAGGGCAGAAGTGATTGACTCCCAGAAACAGATGTCAGTGATAGAAAGAATGGGACAATGAAACATTATTTTTCATTATTTATTTAAACTACACACAGGGAATACTTAGACAAATAAAGAAACCTGATATTTTGTAATTCCCACAAATAATATTCAATCTCCTTACCATGTAATACAAAGTCCTTAGAAATCTCTCTCCAGCCAACCTGCCCTGTTTTAAACCCAACCACACCAACCCTCCTGTCTTTCCTTGAGTCTCTCTCTCTCTCTCTCTCTCTCTCTCTCTCTCTCTCTCTCTCTCTCTCTCTCTCTCTTTCACACACACACACACACACACACACACACACACACACAAACACTTTTTCCTAATTCTAGTAGTATTTACTTTGCCTATGTACTGCATATTGTTTCAAGAGCCTATCCTTTAATTAAACTCATATGCCCAGAATGTTTTCCTATATATTTATTAGATTTTTTAAAAATAAATATAGAAGTCATTCCCTCTTTGAGCCTATTTGCAATCTTTAGGTCATTAGTTTTATACAAACTATGCTTTTAAAAAGCCTGGTTTGAAGTTTGTTTCACTTCATTTTTGTAACATATTATAATTGCGACATATCTGTGCAGATAAACCCTCCCAGTGAATCCTAGTGCTACAGAGGCAGTGGTTTACCATCTCTTTGTGGCTGTAAGAAAGTATCACACACTTACTAACCTAAACAACACAGATTGTTTCCTCACAGAGATGGAGGTCAGATGTGCAAACTCAGCTCACTAGGGTAAAGCCCAGGCTGGCCTGGGGAAGGATTCCTTCTGGAGGCTTCAAGAAGACTCTAGTTTACGTCTTTCTCAGCTTCTACAAGCTCTCTGCAATCATTGGTTAGTGGGTTATTGCAGTGGTGGGTGAGTGGGTTAGTGATCCTTTCCTCTGTCTTCGAAGCCGGTGGAGGGGCTGCTATCTCCCACTCCCACATAAGCAAACACCTATCCTCTGCTTCTATCCTCGATTCTTCTCCATCTCTCTGAGCTGACTCATCCTTCTCCCTCTTACAGGGACCCTGTGATTATGTAAGGCCCACCCACATCATCTAGGGAAATCTGCACATCTTAGTGCCCTTAACTGAATCACATTTCCAAATCCCTTTTCCCTGTTAACTAGCATATTCACAGGTTTTGAGGATTCAGATGTGGACACTTTTTTTTATTTTTCCAAAAGCAAGGAGTTAGCAAAGAATAGTTGGAGAACTATTCTGTCTACCAAGGGTAGACACACACACACACACACACACACACACCACTTCATAGTCAGCACTCATTTAATTAATGGATAAAGTTTCATAGTCTTTAGAGATATTGAGTGGATTACTCTCTTCACTCTCAAGGTAGCATAACCTGGTAGTAGAATACTCCATCTTTCATATTTCTATGTATTGAGATCTAAAAGTCTTGACTAAAGATTATTTAATTTCAACTACTTCTTTTAGGGAAGAGACTTCCATATAGTAAAAATTTAGTTGAAAATATCAGCTAATATGTCTCCAGGTAAATACATTTAAACTCATTTAAAAGTATATTTTCTCAAGTGGTATATTTAAACTCATTTAAAAGTGTGTTTTCTCAAGCAGATGATCAGAATATAAGTAAAGAGATTATGGGGCCAACTAAATGGGTAAATAAATAAAGACTGGGAAATTATGTAAAGCCACTTGAGACAAACCTACTCATATGTTATCTGCAAACCAGTTGGGATGTTAGAAACATTACTTTAGACAGAGCTACATGGTTCAACAACACTGGGAATGTTCTCCTGGTCCCTTTGAAGAATTTAGATAACTTTGCAATCTACCAGGCAGACTGTGAGACTTTGCGTTCTCGAAATATTTTCTTCAGGTTACATTGGGGTGAGTAAAATTTAGCAGAGGAGAATATTCTGCAGATGCAATCTCTTCTATCCCAAAAATCATGAGTCTTTTGTTTGTCTATTTATTGGCTTTAATTTGGAAGAAGGAATATAGAAGATACAAACTTCAGAATTTGACCAGGTAAAAGCAAAGTCTGACTTAAAAACTATATTTTCAAAATTATTATTTATGATACTTTAAAAAAATATTTTTTTAAATCAAGGAGTTAGCAAAGGGCATTCTTTACACATTCACATGGATGAATATTAGGTAGTCATTAAAAATATATTGTGTGGTTCTTGTGTATAACCATAATGTACTAACAAAAAATAAATAAATAAATAAGTAGAAAGGAAACCAGTGGAGTAGAGGAAGGGTACTGCAGGAGGAAGGAAGGCCAGGGACCAGGAAATACTAAGGAATGAATGGACCGAATCCTGTTATGTACATATCTGACTATGTCACAATGACCCCTACTATTGTAATGCACAAAGAGAAACATAATAAAGAAACAAAATATATATTCTGTAGTTATATTTATTAGTATAGAAAATTGCCATTAATTAAAGTTAAAATGAAAATTGTACAAAAAGTCTTGTATTATAGTTTTCATATTTAAATCTTCTATTAAAAATTTATTTTAGTATCAACGGTATAATTATCCTCCATCTATGAATTCATTCCTACTCAACATCTCAACGTGAACATGTCCCAGGCACATAAATGCAATCTACCGCTCTCCCAACTCCTTACTAGCTCCACAAATGGCTCCAATACAGACTCAGGCATCAGGATTTCTCCTCTTGGCGCCATCTTTTAGTCGGTCCATTGGTAAGGTTTTTCTACTCTACTGATGACCAAATGTCGGTTGTGTCCACTGCTCTTCATATCTACTCTCCCCACAGGGTGTGGAACAAGTGTGATTCGCTCTTTGTCACTTGATCAAGATGAGATCAAGCTCTCAATTCACCCCTCACCATCTACTCTGGCCCCACTACAGCCTTTCTCAAGAGTGATCCTTGCAAAACGTTGTTTAGATTCCTGTACTACCTGATCACTTGGGTTAAAACCTTCCACTGTCTTTCCATTCTGGATTTTTAAAAAGTCTGAATTTTTTTTTTCTTGATGTACAAACCCCCACATATGCTAGACTGTTCATGCTTTCAGAATATATTCTCAAACCATGCTTCTGGAATATATGGTCAAATTATGCTTAGCTTTTTATTATGTGTAAGCCATACCAGTTATTGTTTGTATTCCTTGACTATGTTGAACATTTCCTGGTATTTGAGCCTTTACTTTTCTTTCTTTTTCCTTCTCCTTCTCCTCTTCCTTCTCTTCCTCCTCTTCCTCTCCCTCCTCCTTTTCCTTGTCCCCCTCCCCTTCCCCCCTCCTCCTCCTTTTTCTTGTTCTGTTTTGTTGTTGTTTTTGTTTTTAATTGAGGCTGAATTTGGGAACCCATGGTCTGTTGTAGAAGTTAAAATCCATGAACAGCCAAGGCATGGTGGTGCACACCTGGAATCCCAAGGGCTCTGGAAGCCAAGGCAGGAGTATCGTGAGTTCAAAGCCAGCCTCATCAATTTAGCAAGGCCCCAAGCACAATAGCGAAAATCTGTATCAATATTAAAAAAAAAAACAATAAAATAAAAAGGGCTGGGAATGTGGGTCAGTGGTTAGGTTAGGCTCCCCTGAGTTCAACCCCTGGTACAAAAAAAAAAAATCTATGAACAAGGACTTGATGTTAGTGTACCCCAAAGAATTCTGCAAAACATCTTGTCACCCAAGATCACCATGATTTATCTTGTTTTTTTTTTTATTGTTGTTGTTTTGTTTTGTTTTTGTTTTTCCCATATTGTTTCTTTTCTTTTATTGGTGGAGATGAGAGATTTCTAAGAAGGCTGTGTGGAAGCTTTTAACTCATCTCATCTTTGAAGATGATCTCAGAGGCTTCTACAAAAAGATTAAACTAAAACATCATGATTGGACATACTGCATCCCAAATCCCACTTCTGTGAACACACCTACAAATAAAACTACAAAACAAGATTATTCTAGATGAGGGGTCTGAAACTGATTGAGGAGAAACAAGGTGGCCAAAGGAGTTCTAATCCACAAAGAATACTGTTTAATTCAAAATGCCTTGACTTAGTCTCCCTGGGTAGGCTCCATGGAGTTCTAGACCTCTTAAATCTTAAGCAAAATATTATACATGGAGCATTTCTTTAAGGGAAATTGTTCTTAATGTACAAAAGATGTACAAATGGGCTTTATCAGCCAATAAATAACGAACAAAACAATACTCTTACTGCTACAGAAAAATAAGGAAAAAAAACTATATAGAGAAAGATAAAATAAATCTGTTTCTTCCCTTTATAATTAGCTATAAGAACATTTCTAATAAAAATAATATACACAAATCTGCATATTAAAATGTCTATATTCTTACAAAGCACAAGGATTATGGTATCTTTTCCCCAAAGAAATGCTTTGATAACAATGGGACTCCCTGAATCTCAGAAGTATTTTTTCCTAAATGCAATGAGCTCATTGTAGTAAGTTTATTGCCAGATCCCGAATACATTTTTTGTTGTCATTGACATGATTATTACTATTCTGCTATAGCACACAAACTCAAGTTGTTATTCATGGGAATTTTAAGATTTTAGTTTATTATGCTATTTCTCAGACAAACATGCAAAAATAAGTATAAATGCTACTGATTCAATGTCTATTCCTATGCAAAAATTCATGTTTATTGAAAATTATAATGCAAATATAAGTTATGCAGCTCTGAATTGTGCTTCTTTAGTAACTGAGCACTTTTTTTGTTTGTAGCTATAAATGGCTACATAAATTAGAATAATTTCTCTATATTTTATCTATAACTGCCTCCATAAAATGTGACTAATGCTTTTAATGTGCTATTATGTTAGCACGGAAAAAGAACCCAAGCAAATCCTTATAAAAATAAAGAAAATAACTGCCAGGGCTTTAGTGGCAGCCCCTCTCTTTGGTATTGTCTGAATAGCACTTCTGAGTTTCCAGCCATGCATTTCCCTTCTCTGAAGTTATTCCTGTCTGTTCAAAGCACTTAACTTTTTTGTGTGCTAGACTTTGTCTTCTAATCCTTTCATTGAATCTTTTGTGTCCTTCCTTCGTTCTCTCCTTGAATTCTCACAATGGTTTCAAACTCATGACAGATGAACTCTAAAGTTGTTTGTGGGCTTACAAAGCCGCGCACAGCCTGGAGTGACAACACGGAGGTCACCTGGCCCAGGTGGAACCTCTAAGCCACCGCCTTGAAGGGGCAGGCGAAGGAAGCCATGAGAACCCAGCACGGGGAATTAATTATTACCTGATTATTCCTCACACCTTTTTATAGAAAATGTTTAATTTTACTTATGAATGTTGGGAGCTCCAGATGTCTTGATCTGGCCAGGTATCTGCCAGCATCATAAACCCTACCTGGTCTCTGCAGATGGATTTCCAGTCCCAGCCCCTACATGTCAATTCAGCACAGGATCTGAAACTTTTCTTTCCTCACAAAACGTTTTCCTGCCATCAGGTTAAGCTAATATTCCCAAGAATTTAGTTACTTAGGTCTCCTTCTCCCTACGAGCCCATTTTCAGCAGATTACTAAATACCATTTTTGTATTTCTCTGATATGTCCCCAATCCATCCCCCTTTAGCTACATCACTGACCTTACTTCCATCCACAATCTTAGCATATCTCATAAGCAATATTTTATTAACTTTTTAATTTTTGCCTTTGTTCCCAGGTTTAAAATTTCTTACAAGATCCTATACTTTATTGTCAAATAAATTGATTTAATATGCACATATAATGGTATCACTATAGTAAAAAAAAAAAAAGCAAAAACAAACAAACAAAAAAAACCACTTGTAGCAATCCTTGTGTCCAGATTACTAAAAGCAAATAACAAAAATCAATAAAGAGAACCCCATAGCTCATCTATGAAGCACACACGGCTGTAAGCTCTAGGGATTGAAAAAGAATGAAGAGGACCTTCCCGCCCTCAAGGTATCCACAGGCTAATAACTTTCCACTGTGAGTGGACTCAAGTCAGGCCCCTCTATCACAGAATACCCTCTGAGGTCTGAGCCTTTCCCCCTCTTGAGATAAACTTTAGATTCTGCAACTAAAACAAAACTGGTTTACTTGTACTTCCAGAAACACATATTGGTATTTGGCTCATTTGTTTCTGCTTAAATTCTTCCCTTCATCTAAAACACTCTCACCCTGTTCTTGCTGTGTAATTACTATTCTCTTCTTGTACTGCACACTTACCCCATAAAGCTTTTTCTAACCTGACTTTTCCTCATACAGACTTCCAAGCAACAATCTCTTTCTTAAAGTTATTATTATTATTGGCAAAATATTATTTTTTGTTTTTTTTAATATCTACCTGCCCTGCTATAGAGTGAAAAATTATCTTTATTAGGGGTAGAAAACTTGTTTTATGTTTGAACCTTCAATATTTAGCAATGAACCTAGACTATTACATATAGTTTAAATATATGGATAAACATTGGTAAATTGAGCTATTGTCCCAACTTCCATTTCCATACCATTTAATTACATTCATTGTATCAAATACTTATGGTTTCCTTCTGCTATGCTCAGAAGTATATTGTTTATTGTCACAAAAACAGATGATAGTTTAAATAGTTCTTTCTTTCTTATATCTTCTATTCCTATCAGAGAGAACATGCTGAAAACTTTAATAAATTAGGATCTAATAGAATCTTAAAATTCTTAGAAACAGTTTACTATATGGAAAAGTTCTCATTAGAAAAAGCAACCTTGATACTGTAGAGCTTTCTCATATATTTTAGATATTATTTTTCAGACTAGCATCATGGTAAGAAATTACAAAAGTTTAATTAGCAAGATGAATATGCAGTCTCTATATCTAAATCAAAGGAGCCAGTTATGATTCTTGGTAAGCCTTATTATTCAAAGCCTCTTCATTCAAAACAGCCACAGCAGCATTATAATTTTCTCCAAAGTATTACTTATATGTAAAATTTGGGGGTGACATACTTGGGTTTCCAGTCTCCCAGGTTTCCTGGCTCTGTCAAGCACATGCCAAGTCTTTACCTAGAGGAATCCTCAGCTGATCCACCCTGGTTTTCTTCTGATCATGGAGGGGCCAGCCCCTGGTTAGTCTATCTTTTCTGTTTCCAGTATCCAGGAGCCACATCATGCTGGATGATGACCTCAGTGCAGTTTCCTCTGCCCCAGGGACAAAGGTGAGGTTTTTCAGCCTCTCTAATAGCCAGCCCTAGAAGAAGAAAGACTTGACTTTGACTAGTGGTTGTTCTCTTGCTTTTCTCCTCCACTGGGCCTCTAAGGACAATCTGTTACCTTCCAATATTGTCTCATTAGTTGCATTTATTTCCTTCAAGGATTACATGGATTTTCTCCAGGGCCCTATTGCATATGGCTCAGAAAGGATGATTTCTATTTGGAGACAATATCATTGCTAATCAGAGAGTTAAAGATTTCTGTTTTCCCTATCTCTACATTTATTCTACATTTTGTGGCAGCCAAATTAGATTTAGCCCCAATGGCAGGGCTCCTCTTGGGAATAGTGTAGTGTCTAGCAGATTTTAAATGTCAATGGAAAGTTCATCAGAATACTCTCAAACACATTTCTTCAAACACTGAATTTGGACAGAGGGTAAAATCAATGTCAAATGTCTGTTTTTTTTTTTACAGACTTTATTCAAAACTGGGGCAAAGAGATGGAGGAGAATGGAGGATAAGGGGTGCTTCAAGCATTTTTACTTAAGTAGTTGATAGTATGAGTTCAGGCCTCCATGTACCCTAAGGACCTCTCAGCTTTGCATTAATAACAGATTAAGCAGGACTAAATTTCAGGACAGATCTTCATTCAGTTCACGAGGAAAAGGGCTGCCAGCCAAATAGAACAAAAAGTGCCTGTCCAAAATCCAAAATCTATTTGTATATCCAAACAAGCAAAGTGACTCAACAGAGAGATGCTATGAACTAATATTCTTAATGCCTTTGAAACAACAACAACAAAAGAGTTTCTGAGAAACATCCTTAAAATCACTCATTGGGAGGCCGGGCTGTAAGGAATGGTAGTGGGGAAAAGGGTTTGGTGAATTTCTTTCAAATAATCCAGATAGTTGTTCAAGTCAGAAATAAAGCAAAACTAAAACTTGCATTTAAAGAAACTGCCTGTTAAATATCTTTGTCATAGTCAAATGTGCTTCAGGGGATACTAATCACCATCAAACAATGATGGCTGCAGCAGTCTCAGACAGTCTGTGAATTATAACTAAGATGTTTGTGCTTGTTTAGCCAGAGCAAGCCCAGTCATATCAGTTGTCCTGGTTCAATAAAGTCTTCTTTCTCTTTTAGAAGTGTCACAATTTGCACAATAAGTAATATGATCTCTCCAGCTGTGGAAAATACCTGGACTTAGATACTGCAGTCCAACATGGGGTATCAGCCAACATCCCTTGATTTGCTCAGGTAGATCAATGCTAGGCTTTGTGCAGGGACAGTATGGAGGATAGGTCATACACTACCTGACTGCCTAGGATGTAATAATCAATATCAAGAGCTTCCTCTTATTTGTGTGATTAAGCAAGAGCTCCACAACTCATTAATTATTCAGCAAACAACACTTTTATTATCTTTGGCACAATCAGATCATATGGTGGCCCTGAGGCACAAAGATCAGGCAGACTGTCCCCAGTGGGAGGAATCAGGTAATTACATAGAGTATCATGGCTATGATCAGAGTATGCCTAAGTTGCTTGCAGGTGGAACACCGGGGAAGAGGTCCCTATTCTAATGTGAGGGTAAGGTAAGGGCTGTAAAGAGGGCACCAGATGCCAACAAGCCTCAGGGATGGGGGATTGGAAGGAGTTAGGTGCATATAGAGGAGGGACCCAGAAGAAACCTTGTTGCAAAAAGACCAGCCAGTACAAGGTGCAGAGACCAGGAAGACCGACCAGAGGAGCTCCTGGGCATGGCTGGGAGCACGGCAGGAGAGGAGCCCAGTGTGTCCACAAGCCTGGACCCGGAGGGTCTTTAATTTCCAGTAACACTCACTTAAGCAAAAACAACTTCAAGACAATTGAGTCCACGAAGAAGCTGAGGGCCTAAGTGTCTGAAAGAATTTTACAAAAGGTAAAGTGTTTAATCAGAGACGAGGGCAGGGAAGAAAGGAAGAAGACTGGGAGCCTCCATTCAGTTCCTCCACTGTGTTTCCATTCTTCCACTCCCCGCAGAATTCACATTCTCCACCTTGTTCCTCACCACAGAACCTACGTTCATTGTGGAAGAGAACATCATAAACGGCAAGTCGAGGAATAATGACCTGGTCGTAACCAGGGAGGTGGGGAGTGTGGGGGCCCCGTGAGAACTAGAGGAATCTCCCTCGGGGCCACTGGAGACTGGGCTTCTCCCACACACGGCTTGAGACCCCCCAAGACAGCCTGCACGGCAGAAGGGCGAATCCCGGGGGAGACTCAAGGTGCCGTTGCCAGGGAAATGAGGATGGATGTCATTCCCATGAAAACAACCGAGAGTCCCACTTTGTGGAAAGTTTGAATTTCTGTCCCATAGGATTTCAGACACAAAGGGGACACATGGCAACTTTGTGTTTTAGAAAATCCTCTATGAGAGCAGAGTAAAAATAGCAGGTGAGCTGTCAAGACTCAGGCAAGGGCAGACCACCCACCGAGTGCTCCCAGCTATACAGGAAAGTACATGAAAATGTGTCCCCCTTCATGCCACCCCAAGGAGCATACATAACATATGCATAATATAGGAGTTATGCATGCACCCCCATGTCCCCATGTGTACATGTGGGGAGCCCTTTCTTTTCTCAGGAGCCTTTGTTGCCTGTATAATGAACAACTTTTCAGATCCTGGAAGGCAGATGATACTACCGACGACATGATAAAATGCTCCTAAAATACCCTTATAGAAAATCATTTAATTATCTATTGATAAAACTGGAGCTGCATTCAAAGGAAATGTAAAAGGAAAAAAAAGAGATGGGAAACGTAACCAAGACGCCAAGTTTAACGTTTTCCTGGTTTAATAGTGAGTCACATTCTCTGCACGGCCTTCTTCTTTAGAGCAAAAATAAAACTTCAAGCTTTTTATATTAAACAAAAAAGAAATCACATTTTGATAGTCTTGTAGAAGACAAAGAATTCTACCCCACTTCTAACATGACAGCTAAGTTTAAATTTTTACCCAATGAAAACTGATAGTGTCACAAATTTGAGATTTCTGGTCATCCAGTCTCATGGCCCATTTATTTTCGTTTAATTTTAATATGTGAAACTAAGGAAAAAAAATCATAATCACTACACCCAGTATTCCTCCTTTATTCTAATACACATTTGAAGGTATATCTCCTGTTTTTAGCTCTTTGTGTAATTTTGAAGTTAAAGGTCATTAGGGTTATGGAATGCCAGCACAGTGAAAATAGATTTTTTTCAATTAAATTTCGTAAATTTCTTCAATTTAATATGACTTCATGCATAAAATCTATTTATTTCAGAAACCACAAAGCCAGATGTTTATTTAATCATTTTTAGACATATACATATTTACTTAAATATGTATTTACATACAAAGAGTAAGCTGAAACTCTAGGTCACAAAATGAGAATTAGGCAGGACATGGTGATGCATACCTTAATCCCAGTGGCTCAGGAGGCTGAGGCAGGAGGATAGCAAGTTCAAAACTAGCCTCTGCAAACTCGGTGACTCCCTAAGCAACTTAGTGAGATCCTGACTCAAAATTTAAAAAATGAAGAGGGCTGGGAATGAGGCTCAGTGGTTAAGACCCCTGAGTTCCATCTCTGATATCCTCCCCACAAATGAGAACTAGATGCTTTTTTACTGTGCAGTTATCAAGGATGTAATTATACACAATAAACTTGAAAAAATGCTTTGTCTTCAAGTGCTCGTGAGAGGAGTTTCTGTTTTGAATTGCTTTTTTTTGTGACTGCTTCTTATCTGTTGCTCTTTTAGTTAGAGGTAATCACTGTTCAAGATTTCTCAAATCTTAGCCCTCTCTACATGTACATTTAAAAGTTTTCATTTTTTAAGATCTTAATTTCTTAAAATTTGTTTTAAAAAAATTCTCTCAATTGTATTGATAAAGGATACTTTTTTTTCTATATGCCAGAAAATTCCTGTACAATGTAGCTGTCTCCTTTTTCTATGATATTTAAAAGACAATTTTGTATTTCCTTATTAGCAGGAGGATAATCTGCCCCCTGGAATTTAATCTACTTGTATTGAGTGAATATTATAATAAGCTTCTTTTAATAATGGATAAATAAATACGTTTACAGCACTTATATGTTTCTTTGGAGCCTGGGAGTCTAGGGGTTCAGAAAATGATGGATAGAAAATAATACTATAAATTTAGGATCAAGAAAAATTGTTCTACATAAAATAGGAGAGATTTTAGTGATTGGCAATTTGATAAAAAGTGGACAGAAGGAGAAAGGACTACACTATTCAAAACCACTGATACGATTTTGTGTGTGTGTCTAGAAATAAATTCTTATGTACCGCACAATGCAAATTACCTAAATTTTCCCCATGATGTATGTTGCTAAAAACCATATAGCTCAGTAACCGGCTTGTGCAGAGGCTTATATTTTGGAGCAATCTAAGGACATCTGTGTTGTGCAAAATTAGCGGCTACCTTTGGGTGAACAGTCCTACCTAGCTATTTGTTAAGATCACAGCTAAGATGCATGGAGTAACATGCAGGATTCAGTGGCATTTTGCTTTAGATCACTCCAACTAACCAGGCCACATCTTTCACTCTGACAGCCTGCTCTCAGGTGAGTGTCTGAGTTGAACAATGGTCCTTTGAACAGGATTTGAATGTCAGAAGAAAGTTAGGGAAATGACTCTGAATTAGCGTATCATTGCTTCGGGGTCCAGGGGAATGCATTGTTGAAGCTATGATGTTTTATGGCTCATTTTGTAAGCTAACCCAGGAGTATTCTAAAAGCTCCCATGAAATCACAGACTTCAATCCTGCTTTGAATTTGTCCTCAATCTGGCTTTGAAAGACTCAAATTTTCCTAAGATTTGGAGTATTTCCCTCAAAGGGAAAACATGCATAAGACCTGTGTTGTCTTCCTTTGCTAAGGAAGGACAGTGTGACAGAGTTTGGATCTGATGATTGTAACTATATGCTATCTTGAAAAATCTGAGCCAGGACTAGAGATAAAGAATAGGTTGTGGTGACAGCATTCACTTCTTAAGAAAAAATATCAGGCTGCAAAATCCAGAGCAGTGGTATTTAATAAAAAAGTTCCGCGTTCACCATTAGGAGAACTTATGTTCTCAAATTCACAAATGCCTGTGTTGCTGTGGCTGACCGTGTTTGAATGGTTCTCCGTAACAAGAACTATTTCAGGAACTTGTATGTCAAGTTTCTCACCAAACATTAGCATCAAAAAGAGAGAGGACCTGTATATATGTGTGGAGTAGTGAAAGGTTGTTTTATAGGGAGCAGTAGGTAGAATATGAGGAGTAGAGGAACTCAGAGCAGGCAGCACATGTTGATATCAGTGAAGACTTTGTGAAGATCCCTAGATTCTTCCACAGAAAAATGACCCCTCAGATTCTGAGTATTAATTACACTATTTTGGAAGTTCAAAAGTAGAAGTCAGCAAAACCAAACAAAACCAAAAATTTTCAACTGGACATATTATTTCACATCAGAGATCTGCTAAGGTGTTCTTTCTAACCAATAGATCCACCACTTGGAAGTCTAACAGTGTAGGATCCCTCCCAAAGATCATGAATTTGATTTTAGTGTGAGCAACTTTGTCCCAAATAATATTTGGAAATTTCAGCTGCCATATAAATTTATGGAGGGCTTTAGCAGTATCTAAGAGATCCAGAACAAAAAATATATCAAAGGAACATGCAAAGTTTTATGCATTTGCTTTTATAATATTTTAGATGGGCATCTCATAATATATTTCACTGTTGAGGGAATTTTTGTTTTGGTTTCCCAATGAGGAAATAACCAGGACTGGAGGTGCTATGTTTTGGGTGGTCCTGGGTCCATCAGTGGAGAGATGGGAAGTGAGCAGAAGGACCCATTCCCTCCAGACAGGAATTGGAGACCCAGAATGCAGTGTACCCTGGTGACAATGTCAGGTGTCTCTTTGGGGTCAGGAACGTAGGGTTCTCCCCTATTTCTCATTAGGAGAAGCGGTGGAAGAAAATCAAGCTATGAATTCCTCCGGCTCACCCAGGCAACCTTGGCATTCTGACGCTACTGACTTTGGCCACTTTTTATTATTTATTCTTTAAGTTCCAAAGAAAATTTTGAAGTCTTCACTGGCGCAAAAGAGCGAGTGTGAAGAGGATAAGGTGCCCAGAAAGGAGAGCCAGAAACTTACCAATGCTGTAAGAAGTGAACTAGGTAATGAGCTCTCAGAGGACACTCATTGATGGCCTATGTCCCCATTAATAAATTAAGGAGCTAGGGAAGAGGGGAAGAGGGCTAAGTGCTGGAGTGTCTGGGAACAAGTCATCATCTCAAGTCTTCTCACTAGTGTCACCTGAAAGAGAAGGCGATAGATTTGGCAGAAAGTAGAACATGGCACCACTGAAAGTTGGGACAATACAGACAAGAACCCCACTTTTTCTTACGAGTTGGTGAGAGAATCTAACTACCCCTCTGTTAGAAGACACTGTGATACGGGCCCAGAATGCTCTCCTTCAACACGAAGACACTCCTCCCCCAGGTCCTGAGGGTGACGCTGGCTGACAGCCCACAGTTAGTCTCTAATCTCTCCTTTCGAGTGGGTGGTCTTAACAGAAGGATGTCCCCGTCTCAGGTTTCCCATCTTCTTGAGGTTAGTACATCCAACTGCTGGTCCATGGCAGTTATTAAAGCTCAGTTCCCTTCCACTGACTCCAGAGCAGAAGGAAGAGGGCAGGCCCCGGCTACCCTGGGACAGACTGAAGACTCTGGTGACGACTTCTTTCTGCTCTGGTGCCTTTAATCCCCCTGTTCTAAAAGCCTTCTCAAGCAGCCTCCCACGAAAACTCCTATTTCTCAGGTGCTTGCCAATCTCCCTGTGATTATACCTGAAAGACTCCAGGATTTAATTTGTGACACTGAAGGAATCTGAGTTTGGCTGTGTGGAAAAGGGAAAGATCTGTAGGCCATTATTAAAAAAAAAGGGGAGGGGGCTAAAAGAAATGTCTAATTTAAAACGTTAGGGAACCATTTCTTAATCTCTCTTAGACAATTTATCTTAGAACACTTCTGCTAGCTCAATTCCTTGTTAAATAGATTCTATGTGGTAAAAAACTAAAGACCTGAGATCCGCTTTGAAATCATCACATACTCCATGGGGACCCCAACAATTTCTGATTGAACAGAGAAAGCTCCAGTTCTCTGTACCCTGAGACTCTGTCCTCAGGTCCTCTGGGTGTGCTCTGGTGAACTTCATCTGTGGGACATTTAATTCAGTGGGCTTGTTGGGGCTGGAAATATAACTTCTTTATTTACCTGTGAACTGGAAATTAATTTTCCCAATCCCCTTTTCTCTTTCTTAATTTAACAATTAAGCAAAATTATAATTTATTTTTTTATTTCTTTGGAAACACCACAGAGCAGAGAACGTGCATGGGTTTTGTTGACATCAGAAGTTCCCCTTTCAACGTGCCATGCCTTGGTGTGGACTCTCTTGTCTCTGCAGTCAATTGTTATAACTCCTCCTGTTTCCCTTGGTTTTGTCAACGGACTTGTTCAAGGTGTCCAATGAGAGCAACGGTTGGAAGTCTGAAGACACCAGAGGGGGACCGACGCCAGTTATTTTCTGTGTTTGCAATGTCTCCCTTCATTAGTGGTCCTTCCAGCTCCTCTCAACACCCTTGTCATTGATTTCCTGAATTAAACACTCTCTGCACAAAATGTCTAGTTTCTATTTTATTATTGGATAATGAATCTTACAGCACTGAATATACAGAAGGAGTAAGAGAGCGATTACTTACGAAGTTAGCTGTCTTTCAAGAAGGCATTTTGCTGGATTAATGGGTCCAGACTTTTCATGACGTAGTCAAGGTCTCCAATTCACTGACCTCACAGAAGTCCCTTAACTTTTTTACATTTATGTTTTCTTCAGTGTAAAATACAGGGCTTCAGCTTCAAAACTTGAGGATGTTTTTTAACTTTAAATTTCATGAATCCCGAGAATGCGGAAGTATTGAATTCTCACTAATCCTTAATTTTTTTTCATGTTTAAAGGTCAGACCCAAGAACCAATGGTGGAAAGGTCAGAAAACGATGTACTTGAACGTGTAATTATATCTGGGGATGCCTGATGTGTCAGCTTTTCATTGCTGTGACCAACACACCTGACAAGAACAACTTCCAGGAGGAAATTTATGAAGGGTTCATGGTTTCAGAGGTGTAGTCCATGGTTGGCTGACTCCATTGCTCTGGGTCTGATGTGTGGCAGAACATCAGGGTAAAAGGGTGTGGCAGAGGAAGCTGCTCAGCTCCTATCAGCTGGGAAGCACAGAGAGAGAGAGAGAGAGAGAGAGAGAGAGAGAGAGAGAGAGAGAAAGGGGACAGGGACAAACATTGTCCAAGAGCACTCATCCACTGACCCAATTCCTCCAATCACAACCATCTGCCTTTCATTACTACCTAGTAGTACTTTTTAAATTATCAATCCATCAAATGGATTAATCCACTGACGAAGTTACAGATCTCATAGTCTAATAATTTTGCCTCTGTACCTTGGTGCAGAGCTCTTTGGGGAACATTCCTAAATCCAAATCACAACCCTTGATATTTTAACATGTGTTAGTAAACAATATGTCATACTATAATTAACAGGTTCAGGAATGTACTATAATTTAAAACTAACTTTACAAATTCAGTCATAAAGGATTGGCACTGGTTTGTTATAATATTAAAACATAAGCTGTGCATTTTTCCTGTAAGTGTAAAGCTAACAGAGTATAGTATTGCACTATGTTCTAAGACATTTCAAAGAGTCATCTAAGGTTGCTATAAACAGAAAATGTATCATGTCATAATCAATACCTGATGCAACTAATAATCAAGATATGCTCATTTGTCTTTTCGTATAAAATAACTTGCTCTGTTAATGTTAGGAGCTAACATTTAGTGTCTTAAAAAAAAAAAAGCTATTCTGTCATTTACAGACACAGCAAAATGTGGTTTAACTCTGCCATTTGTTTGGCATAGGTATGCTTTAGAGCATTGGGATCAGGGCTGAAGTCATATGTCTAGTGAAAAATAGTTCTTAGTTTTATAAATCTAAGGCTTTCCCCTCATCAGCTCTCTTTTGTCCAAATCATAATAATGCAAAATTACTGGTAGTGAGAGCTTTTGTTCTCGGCACTCACAGAGTAATTTATAATGTTGGAAAGGCTTTTGCCGTGTTCCTAATTGACACTCTAAGTCAGCACTGCATTTGGATCTATCATTGTCACTTGGTTGTCACACAGAGTCAAACATGAACTGTGCATTTTAAACACAGCACTGTATCTGCAGCTTCTTGTGTTTCGGTAAAGCAGCAAGCATATGTTTGGATTCATCATAGGCCTTGACAATGCATTCAAACTTTCAAATGTGTGTTCAGAATCTGAGTGCAGCATCTCGGAACCAAGCAAGACATCTTTAATTAGAAGAAGTGATGTTACCTTGAAATAAATTGATCTTCAATTTTATTTGAAACCTGGCCATTAATCCATGCTAATTCTTATCTAAAGACTATTTATAAAATATGAGATTTACAATTGTTCCCTTAAATATACTTCCCATAAGTGTAAATGGGATGGGACTATTGTAGAAAAATATGGGAGATTAATCTGTCATATGTAATATATTCTAAAGTATTATAAATTACATTAGAATACTAGCACATACATAAAAATAACATGAAAACCATGCATTTGTGGTATTTTTGCATCTCAAAGACTTCCATTTTTATCTTCAAATTAATTCTGTATTCTTAAAAATAATTTTTAAATATACTATGATGAAGTACCCTGTTACCTCTTGTACCTTACAAACAGGATAAAAAATACATTTGTATCTCAGAATATTAGCTATCCATTATTGCCCAACAAATTACCCTGATATATATGATTCAATTTCTGATAATAAAATTATGTATTCAAAGAGGCATGTACACTTTTTTAAAATCAATAAAACATCAATTAGTGTACTTCACAATGGAAACAAATTTCATATTTCAATTTCATTGTAAAATTGATCATAGGATTGAGTGTGATAGTTCTCATTAAATAAACATCAAAGCTAGTATGTGCATAAAACACACAGATGATAGCTATTGAAATATTAAGCTTGCTAATGTGCAAAATGGCTAATAAAACCTGCTTAGATATTAAGAAAAGAAATTCACGAGCCCTCACAGAGCCAGATTACAGGTAATGAGTCATTTGTTATCGTTAACTTGCATTGGATATGTGGGTGAAAGCCACGCTTAGGTGAAAGAATTTCATAACGTGTTGTCTGCTTATTCCCCCTAGACCTAGGATGTAACTTCAGTCTGAGGTTCCAAGGACAAGAGCCCATCCAGAAAGAAGTAGCAAGTTAAAGAGCTTGAAAGACAAAGAAGATAGCAGAGAGGGGTTCCTCTCACCTCACCTGAAAACCCAGCCTTTTCTCTGTACTTACCCAAACCTTCCTGGAAATTTGCAGTTTAGAAAACTGGTTCATAAAGTAATTGTTTTCTTTAAAGTAAGGTAAAGCCTATAATTTTAATGTGCAAAAATATGCCCATTCCTTATTATAACATTCATTTTCATACCAGAAGATTTTATCTACTGTGTAAATAATGTTTTTTTCACCCTTAAAACTAAACAAAGGATTATGCAGCTTGGATTTCACTCTCTATTCAGTGCCAGGGAGGCCTTTCTCTTTGAAGATCCAACACCACTCCCTCTGCCCACCCTCCCACTTCACATCATCACTTGGAACTCTCTTTTTTTAAATAACTCTCTTATTGATATACATTTTTTGTCAATATCTGGCACCAGAAAAATGGGGCTCCTTCTTCACTCTGTTCTGTTTCTTTCTTCACTTGACCTTCAAGGAGGAGGATTGCTCTTATTTGTCAAGTTCAAGAACAGAGATTAGAGGCCAGGTAGGGTGGTGCACACCTACAGGTTACATCCCAGTAGCTCCTCAGGCTGAGGCAGAAGGACTGCAAGTTCAAGGCCAGCCTCAGCAATTATCGAGGACCTAGGCAGCTTAGTGAGACCCTGCCTTAAAATAAAAAATAAAAAAGGCTGGAGGATGAGGGCTGGGCTTGTAGCTCAGTGGAAGAGTATTGCCTAGCATGCATGAGGCACTGGGTTCGATTCTCAGCACCAGATACAAATAAATAAAATAGAGATCCATCAAAAATTTAAAAATCTTAAAAAAAGAAAGAAAGACTGAAATATATCTCAGTGGTAAATTATCTCTGGGTTTAATCCCTAGAAGAAAGAGAAGGAGAAGGAGGAGAAGGAAGAGGCACAGGTGAAGAAGAAAGAAGAAGCTACTCTGGGCCTTTCAAGATGCCAGGGCCACTCTCACCTGAGGTCTCTTGCTGTCAGCCACGGTCACCTCCACCATGTTCTTGGATATCACCACCAATGGTAAGTCCTTGGGCCACATTTCCTTTGGGCTGTTTGTAGACAAGATTTTGAAGACAGCAGAACACTTCTGTGTTTTTGAGCCCTGGAGAGAAGTGACTTAGTTATAAGTTTCCTGCTTTCACAGGATTATTGCAGGATCCGAGTGCCCGCGTGGTGGTTTAGCACATCACAGGAAAAATTGGAAACATACGGGTCCCGCCACTTGCTCTTGGCAAATGCTGGACTAATCACAAATGGTTTCCAGTGCTTCCCCTGCTCTGTTGAGACTGAGTGGGTGGAAGGCAAGCACCTGGTGTGGGAAGGCAGAAGAGAACATAAACACCGTGAGCCACGGAATCCTATGGGTCCAGCAACAGCAGGACCAGCAAGATCACTGTTGCCAACTGTAGAAAAGGCTGACAGAGAGGTGTTTTTCTTAACCACAGACCATTCCCTTGTCTTCAGAGGGAACTCCTCCTCTACCTGCCTCCAGGATCCTGTAACATTCATGTTCCTGCGACTCTTCTCTGGGTTCCATATTTTCCTCCAAGTCTAGCTGGGTTGCAGAGTTAAGTTGGTGATTGTGAGAGAAAACTAAATAACAAAACAAAACATGTATGAGGCTTGGGAGCCCATGAGCTGATGGCGATTGCCTGTCGATTTTCTCTGGAATCTGAGACTACAGCTGCCTCTCCTGTCTTCATCACTTCTTTCCTTTCTCTGGCCCTTTTCTGTCCCAGGCCTCTAGGCAGTCAGATGGACAGTGGGACTGCACCCCTGCTAGGAGATGCCTGGGCAAGAACACCAGGGGGTCTGGACTTGGGGGTGCCCCTGGTGGTGCGGGTCTTGTCTTTTGATCCTACTAGAACTGTGGAACCCGTGTTGATTTTAGGCTGTGGAATTAGACTTGAGCTTACATTGAATTATCCAGTCAGCCTCAGTTCTAGACATTGGCCTTTTTTTATGATCTAGTTGAAAAGAATCCTCTGGATTGGTCTTATCCTGAGAACCCAGGGTGTTTGCTGGCCTGGCACATTGTCCTGGCACTTGCTTTCTGAACCCCAGGAACAGGATTTTGTTTTTTTGTGGTGGTGGTGCTTGAACCCAGGGCCTTGTGCATGAAAGTCAGCACTCTACCCACTGAGCTATCTTCCCAGCCCCAACAGGTGCTTTTTAAAGGATAGAATTATAAGCTTCTCTCTCCTTTCCTCTCTTTCTTTTATAAATATATCAAATAGTTATATAAATATGTGATATATTTTAATTGTTCTGTATACAAATATCGATATGAATTAGACATAGTCCTTTTAGCAAATATTGCAAAACTTTTACAAAAAAAATCTCTAAAGCTATTCTTTATTATTGACACATATTCAGTGTCCAGATTAACAGGTTTCACTGTCACCTCTGCATACATGCATACACAGTACATCCATTACGTCCACTTAACTTCAAATAATGACATACAAAAGATCCTTCTCATTAAGCTTTATGAATTTTAAACATCCAATGATGCAGAGGTAAAATGTGATATCTACCTTAATATGGGTGAATCCTTATTCTTCAATAAAGACCAAGGACTCTGAGGATTTCTACACTGGTGACAATGAAAAGAATCCAATGGCACTGTTTTCCATGCAAAGCTGTGTTTGGAAGTCCTCTCCACACAATTGCCTGGTGCTCCTGTCAGAAGACTTTGGACTCTCTGGACTTAGGAGTTTTCTTTTTGAACCGTACAATTATATATTATTTTCACTTGTCATTTTCAGTCAACTCCTTGAGAGTAATAACATCTTTTAACTGTCATTTCTTGGAACTAGTGTCCAGACATGCAAAAACTTGTTTCTTTAAAAAAAGTTTCTTTGGAAGAATATGATCATGATTCACATACACATAAATAAGATTCACCTGTTCAAGAGTACTTACCAAGTGCCAGACCCTGTCCTGGGCATTCAAGATACGTGCCTGAAGTGAATAAACACCCATCTCTGCCTTCCGAAAGCTTAAATTTCAGTGGGAAATAGACAATAAATTAGTCAGAAAGAGGAAGTTAAATTCGTTTAAAATGGGTAAGTGCAATGAAAGAAAAGAAAAATTAAGGTGATTGTGAGAGGGGCAGGTTAGAGGAGAAACCTCTCATGCCGTGTCAAGGTGATAAGCACTACGGGGCAATAAGGGATGTTCTGCCCTGTGTAAATGACTTACCAAATTTGGTTTACATAAAAATTCATAAAATTTTGGTTAAATTAGAACCCAAAGAAAACATGGCTAAAACAATAACTTCAAACTACTTGATGTGTATAATTCTAAGACAGAAAATTTACTCAGGCTTCCAGAGTATAATGTTGGGTTTTTTTGTTTTTTTTTCTATAAGAAAATCGTAGCAAGTAACTCTTCTAAACTCTCCTCAAATTAAGAACCCAAGAACAGACTGCTGTGCCATTTCTTTAAGAAAGCTGACTATTATTTTATCTACCAAATTCATATACCATATGAGAAATTTTGTTAGCAGGGAAAAAAAATAGTGAATTTAATGCTTAGCAAGCATCCATAGCAAAACCTTTTCTGTTTTTTTTATAAATGTCCTTACTAAATGAGAAGGCACACTGCTATAATGCAGAGGAAACCTTAGAATTAAATTTAAGGTTATTATTGGAGATATCTTTTCAAGATGTCATTTAGTACAGGTTTAACCAATTGTTTTTTACTGAAAGTTCTTTGATACAATTGAATGACTTTCCCTCTTCAAAGCAACCATCAACTGTTTAAATCAATACTGAGAAAATCATTCTGTACAATACCACCTGGGCTTCAGAGGGTAATTTTCCAATTGCAAAACCATACACATTAGACACCATACAGAAAATACACACCAAGTGCCAAATATATGTCAAGAAGTCTGTCTCTGCTAGAAGAACTAAATAGAGGGAAGAAATAAGCTCTCAAGTCCTCATTATATTCTGAAGGATCTCACAAGCACATAGCAAATGGCAAAAAAAAAAAAAAATTAAAGAGAACTTGGGGGAGAAAACTTTGAATCTCTACTAAGCAATTACTAAGCAATGGAAAACCAGTAAAATTTGAGTGGCTGAAGAGGATGTGATCTTGTAAGATTTTGTGTTTAGATGTGCCAAGAGATTGCTCAGATGTAATGAAGCAGAATGTGTCACCAGGAAAGGGTGCTAAAGAGGTTCATCATACTGAAAATGTAATTTCATAGTCAAAAAGAAGATCTAGACAAAGGTCAATATATCTGGGATGACTCTATCAACAAATTCTTCTATCAGCAAATAGTACAGTCTTGAATTCTGCATGTCTATGGTAAGAGGATTCTTATTAAATGACCCTAGGATCATGTCTGTCTGTACTATCAAAGACTGCATAATAGAACTCTCACTTATGAATCTTGGAGCAAAATACATAGGCCAGTTATTCTTCCGAGTGATAACTGTATAATGTTTATTAGGAGGTTGATGGACCCAACCTTTCAATAAGCTGCAAGTAGAGAAATTCTTATCTCTTTGCTATAATAATACTGGTGTGCAATTTAAATGTGGATTCTTAGATAAAACATGGATGATATCACTTTCATCTGAAGTATAATCTGAGGACCTTTACCTGAGTTGACACTTGGCTGCATTCTGGAGTTTCAGAGTTTGAATTTGCTTAAGATTTCAGATAAATAAAGAACTTTTTTACTCATGAATAAATAAACATGAATTAATCAGACGCACTTTTCAAACATGTTTTTTTTTACTTAGATGATGCACTTATTCACTAATTAGAAATGTCCCAGCCTTTGATATTTGCCAATAGTGCATATTCCTTGTTATCATTTTGATTGAAATATGTATTGTTGATTCTTTTTTATCTTTTCTTGATTTTATTTTTTTTAAATACATGACAGCAGTGGAATGCATACAATTCTTATTACACATATAGAGCACAATTTTTCATATCTCTGTGTATAAAGTATGTCCATGCCAATTTATGCGTTTATACATGTACTTTGGTTTTTTTGCATTAAAATTCTTAATATACATATATACCACAATTTTTCATATCTCTGTTTGTATATAAAGTATATTGACACCCAATTCAAATCTTCATACATGTACTTTGTATAATAATGTCCATCACATTCCACCATCCTTGATTAAAAGGTGAGGATTTATTATTATATTTGCAGTGAATGAAAGAAACTAATTAGGTGACAAACTGAGATTTTTCTAAAAATTTTGATAGAATTGGCTACAAAAAAAATGTGGAACCAGTATAAAAATCTATATTTAGCTCATCCCAGTAAAATACTAGGTAAGTTTTCCAGGAGCAGAGATATAGAAAATTAGTTAATAAATTTGTATTAGTTTCTTCATATTTTTACTTCTATTTTAATGTGTGTAAGTTTGAGTGACTAAGAATGATTTTATAAGAAGATGTGACAACCAAAGAAAAAGTAAAAATTAATATTAAGGTGCATGGGAAATTGTCATGATTAAGAGATATTCTTTGAAATTGGTATAATCAAAATTATGTTTGAAATTCACAGTATGAGATTCCTACAGTCATTTATTGATACAGTGAAAGCAAATAAGAAGTAGAATCTAAGTTGATAGTGCCTTATGCTTAATTATTATTATTTCTTTACCACTCAAATCAATTTTCTCTGCATTTATTTATTTAAAATATAGTTTTAACATTTACTTTTAACATAAACATTACAAGAATTTCAAATGTGTTATAAAAGTATGCAAAAGATGTGTATATAAATAAGTATATATTAATTCTCAAAGTTTTAACTCCAATATAAGATATCCTTTTAAATAAATGAGAAAAATAAATTAACTACAACAAAAATTAGCTCCCATCATAATCACTCAAGTTCATGGACTGGAGAGTGATATCATCACTGAACTTTTCAGAGCCATTACAAAGATTTAATTTATATTCTGCAAAATGCTGCCATTCTTAAAGTTCAGTCCAAGTGTTATTTACTGTATTGAAGCATTTAAAATCAACCAAGTACTGAAATTTCCTAATAACAGACTGACATTTCATTTAACCTTTTTAACTAAAATAGCATATAGAGTTTATTTTCTTGAGTCGATAATACTGGATGAGGCTAATCTTTACTTGATTCAACAAGCCAGAGATAATAATGTGACATATCCAATCCTTCACTAATGAAAATATTGGTTTATTCTTAGGGGAATATAAATTCATGGCATCTCTCAAGCAGAGCATATGGCATTAGATTAAATATTACTAAAATAACTGTAGCATATTCATTTATTTAGTCAAAAAAGGTTCTTATTAATTATTCTAAGTTTCTAGCAAAAAAAAATCCAGCTTAATCATCAGGATCTCATTATGATTATAGATAGAAGAAGACACTGAATTACTAAGAGTATATTCAGAACATAACTAAAATTAATATTCACACATTAATCACAATATTTGGGATTAATACATTTCTTTCAAATGACTTCTACTCTGTCATACAATAACTTTCAGTAAACCAAGTCTCCCACCAGGAACAGCTAAAAGAGATGAAAAACATGTTTTTAAAAATATATATCTGGGGGTTGTGGTTGTAGCTCAGTGGTAGAGAGCTCTTGCCTAGCACATGTGAGGAAATGAGTTCTATTCTGAGCACCACATACGAATAAAATAAAGGTCTTATCAACAACTAACTAAATAAATAAAATACACAAACCTCTGTTGGAAGTTGTCAGAGAGTTACCAAAAATAGGAAGGTAGCAGCCATGGCCACAAAGATGGGAGAGACTGAGTTAGGTGACCTCTAGATACACCCAACATTTTCCTCAAGCTATTTCCTCACTTTTATAAGCAACATGAGACAATGGAGTGAGAAGCTGCAAGAAGAATTCCCAACTGAGAGCAACAGCCAAGTGAAGATTTTGGAAGTCTCACAGGACTAGTAAAACAATAATTGCATTTTGAGGATAAATAAAACCTTCCAGAACTTAAAGGAACAAGATCTTGAAATAAGAACCCTAAAAAGCAAATGTGTCCTGTGCTAATTCTCCACTTGAGATGATCCATACTGGATCAGAATAAGCAGAAAACAGCTATTAAGTGGGTAAGACACTTGCAGTCTCACAGTACTACAGAGACTAGGTTTAGGTCTCCTCAGTGAAGAGGCCCACATATACCCCTCCAATGGAACCCCATAAAATAAACTAAAATTAGACCAAGTCTCAGGAAAAGTTAAATCTAATATCGAATATATTCCATCCTTAATTGGATCAAGATGATATTCCCCTGAGTTATCTTCAGCTAAAAAATTAAAGTTGACTGAAATAATAATTTTTAAAATATCCCTTTTTTGAAAGAAAATATCACTCAGAGACCATGCTTTTTTTCCCCACAAACATCTCAGAACTCATCAAAACTAAGTTCAAAAAGACATAGAAAATACATTAGTATATCAATATCTACTGTTTGTTCTATCCATTAAGCAGATCTAGAAGTAATCACAACTCACTAGCAACAAGAATGCTCAGCACCAAGATTTTGCTTTTGAATGTCAATCCAGGAGTCAAGAATCCTTAGATAAAAGGCTGGTTCTGGGACTGGAACCAGGAACATGCAGGAGCATCCAGGAGAATTTTATAGTGCCAGACACTAAGGACGTGCAGGGAGTATTCTCTGCAAAAGTGGAGAGGAGAGGGAATGGAGACACCTTAAAGAGATGCCAATGGAAAGAGCTCCCAGTGGCCAAATCTGAAACAGTTTGAGCGAGAAAATAAGAAAACAGTAAAATAAATGATTAAATAAATAATCATGAATGAAGTGGAGAAATCTATGAAGAAGCACTCAAAATAATCTATATAGATACTGGTCATCAAGAAAGGGGAATTTAAGTCCCTGCCTCTTAATGGTGGGATGCACATAGTGACCTCCTTCCAAACACTATCATCTACATGTGTGGTGTGTGTGTGTGTGTGTGTGTGTGTGTGTGAGGGGGGCATAACTTCACAGTGAAGAAATCTGTGGACCACTATCTTAACCAGATGATCAAGTCAGTAAACATCAACAGTGGTAAGTCATATTGGTTGTAACTCAAACACATAACTTTGAGATGATTTGATGAGAATGGTACATTATGGACATGTTTTTTTTTCTCCCCAAAATGCACAATCCAATCTAATATTGAAAAAAAATTCTAATATGGCAATACGCCTGACTAGTGTTCCTCTAAACAGCCTAAGTCATCAAAAATAAGGAAAGTCTTGTTAAAGACCTGGCACCTAAATATAAAATGTGTTCCAGATGGTATCCAGATTTGGCAAGAGGCCATTAGGTAAAAACTTGGTAAACCTGAACTAAATGTGCACTTTAGTTAATAATGATGCATGAATATTGATCCATTTGCTGTGACCAATGTAGGATACCAATGTAAGATGTTAATAATCGAGGAAACTGAAGGTGGCGGTATATGGGAACTCTTTGTACTATTTTCACAACATTTTTATGAATGCAAAACTAACTCTAAAGCATAAAGCTCATTAAAAAAAATCAATGAGTATAAAAATAAAATTAAAGGTTTGTAAGCAGACCCTTAAGCCTTCCTGAGATGGAAACTCTCAACCATAGACTTTAAAATAACTATAATTTCTGTTTGAAAAATATGGTAACTTGGAGAGCAGTAAAAATCAATTCTTTTAATACATCAAAAAGGATTGGTAAAACTCTTACAGTGGTAAAACTGTATTATTTTACAATAACCAAAGTTAAGGCATGAACAACAGATGAAAATCTGCTAAAGGAAGAATTACCAAAAAAAGAAGACAAATGACTAAAAAATATCCAACCTGAAGCACAGGGAATTCAGAGTGATTAATTCATGAATAGTTTGTTGAACAAACACAGTATATCATAGCAATTAATGACTGTGTATATGCAATTCTTTGTCTCTCAACATTCTTTAAACCTTTTTCCAAAAAGTTACCTACCTCTGGGTAAGAACTCTGGCTAAAGAATGACTCTCAGGGAATGAAAGATGATTCCACATCATTTTGATCATGAATACAGTCACAGCTTTCAGTCCCACATAATCAGATCTAGTCCCATGAAGTAAGACTTGTTAGAGATTTTCAGATTAAATGCTGGCAGTTAGCAAGTCGGAGGTCATTCTTCCATCTTCTCCCTTCTCTTTGGTTCTTCTCCAACAACTGCTAGGAAATGGAGAGGCAAAGAATAGGCGATTTCTTACCTGGGCTCTGGGCTTCATGCTCACTGGTGTTGAAAGATGATAAAACAGACTCTTTGTCTTGGAGACACCACAGAGGCACCCTGCATGAGACTTGCATTAGACAAAGTGTTGGAGTTCCCTGCAGAATTCACCACTAGTGCTAGTAGTGGTTTGCCACGTATTTCAGTCACTGATATCCAAGGTAGGGCTCCAGCCTCTTTCTGATGGTTTTTCTTTTGCTTTTCCACCCAATGTTACTGGACAAGCCTCAGGATGACTACGCACTGGCCCTCATCCCTGCACATCCCCTGTGTGGCCATAGGAAAGCACTCATCAACAAGAAAAACACACCCAAGAAACTCCCAGTAAATCTTACTCTTGCCAACATACCCCAGTGAATACCAGAGCTACCAGCAAACACACCATCACTCTATTTGGTCCACTTTAAAATCTCTAGTCTCTGACCCTCTGGATTTGCTGTTATTCCCCAGTTGAATTCTGTGTTAGCTGCCTCAGACATAATTCTATTTTTTTTTTGTCTGGGTGGATCTCTAGACAAATTCTTTCACAAATATCCTTCTTTTCTCCTTTTTCTATATATACCCAATGCTTTGAACTTGTACAACAGATTTCCCTTCTTCGTGTGGAAATTCTACAATATTTATGTGATGTATGTCTATACACTTTGAAATATTGATATGTATCATATCAAAGTTAAGGAATTTTATTCTAGCATCCACTTATAATTTTAAAATGGTAGTGAAATTACTAATAGGCTTCTGCTCAAAACCCTCCAAAACCCTATGAAAATGTGACGAAGTCTACCTTTTCTCTGTTGAGTTAGATCAGAAATGCTTTACAATTTCAGACAAAGAAAAATCTATTTATGGACAAAATTAAATTATGCCCAAAGTCAGCTGCAGTACTAAGTGCCACCACTTCTGTTAATAATGGGAAGTTACTCTTCAACGTTTCTCCTCCTGTTTCCTATTTCTCCTTAGTAGAGCTGTTACTCCCGTTGTATTTAGTGTCTTCTTGAGAGCCACTGTAGAGGTTAATCCTTTGCATTCTTCACTGTTTTACTTCTTGCAAATGAGAATGGTTTTTAGTTTCCTATGTTCCAGTTCTTCTGTCCTTTAAAGATGTGCTGAATTCCTAAGCTCCTCTATGATTGTAACCTGATAAGTCTATTACCTCTTTGGTGCTCCTCTGACAACTTTGTAATAGAGCCCACATCAACAAATCATCATTATTTTCTATGTATTTCAGTGGTTAACATCAGTTTCTCCTCTAGTGCCTGCCATAAGCATACGGTTCATCAGAAATAGTGTGTTTGTATGGATTTAATCCTTGGCCCAAAAAAAGAGATAAAAAGACAAATGATTCTGCTTCTCTCTCTATTTTGCCAGAAAAGAAGAAGCCCTTGTGGAAGTCACTGAAAAAAAGATTGGTTGATAATAGGTGAAAACAGGTATAGGACACATGTTCCTTTCCAATCGAGAGCAATGACCAGTAATCTTTTAACCAGGGATTTAACATTGTCCACTAAATAAAGTGGTCCAACCCTTTTTATTTCTTTTCTGTTTGCTTAAAAGACATTAACATTGATCACAAAAGTGATAAGAAGCTTTCATTGTGAGCATCTGTGAGCCAAAGTGCATTCAAACTCTGTTCACTTGTAACAGTGGGGGTCTTGCACAGGTATGTGAGCAGATAACATTTTGGAAATTAAAACTAATCCCAAGATTTGGAGGATTTGTCCATGGTTGGTTGGTCCTGTCTGAGCCTATGACGAGGTAGTGCATAATGGCGGGGTGCACTTGGTGGAGGAAGTTGTTCATCTCATGGCTATGAAGACACAAAAAAATGAGGAGAGACAAAACATTAGCCCCCCTCCCCCAGCACAAACACCTATGTGACAGGAAGACTTCCAAACAGGCTCCACCTCCCAGTAGGCTGAAGACCAAAAGTCACACGCATGGGCCTTTGGGGATACTTACCCAAAAGTTAGCGGTACTTCATGCTATGAGTCTAAATGAGTGTAGCATTTTCTTTTTCTGTCACCTACTTAATTCTCACTTTTTGAAACTCTCACTAAACCCAAATATTACAACCTGCAAGATAATCTCAGTGACAACCAAAAGAACAGAGGTAAGAGCTGTCAGCAGGATCAGTCCAAGAACCCTCTGGACGCAGCAGAAAGTCTGGCGGCAGGCAGCCCTTGGCCTGGGGCTCAGCCCTGTGTGGGCTCAGGGTAGGGCTTGCCAGGCACAGGCGGAGCAGGCAGGCACCTGCAGACCTGCTTTTGGAGACAGCATTGGCATAGCCACAGTCGTCACCAGAACCAGAGCAGACAAGAAGGGACATGACAGGTGCCACACAGCTCCATGGGTAAAACACCAAATTCCCTCAGCGTTTACAGCC
Organism: Urocitellus parryii; assembly: GCF_045843805.1. Taxonomy (NCBI): domain Eukaryota; kingdom Metazoa; phylum Chordata; class Mammalia; order Rodentia; family Sciuridae; genus Urocitellus; species Urocitellus parryii. The sequence goes on along the minus strand of NC_135540.1, from coordinate 8,396,390 downwards.
TGGTGTGGAGGAATGTGAGAAGTGCTACAATTCCAGTGGCACAAATAAGGGCGGGCGAAGGCAAATACTTCTGTTACTGATTTTGAAAAGCAGTCCTATCTTTTACTGATTGTATCATCTTAGAAATGATTATTTTATGGGCTTATGGTTGCACATCCTTAAAAGATAAATGATAATAATTACCTGGAAAATCGTTGGGAGTATTCACTGAAAATATACAACTATGGGAGTGCATATATATGGGTACTTCGTTATATACAATATATGTCAATAATATATAAAATATATCATAATATCATAGTATTATTACTATTATCACTATCTAATTCTTCCCCCCAGAAGGCTGGGTTCTAATGATCATGAATTATATGATTTATAAGACACTTTACATCACAGTGGGTAAAGGGCACCATAGAAGAGGAAGTTAAAACAATAGAAAGGGAACAAAAAAATTGACAAGCATAGAAATTGCTGTTCATATATAAATCCCGAGTAAATAATAAAAATAGACACGGAAATGCACCAGCCGACTGCTTATTTAAGACATCTTTTAAAGCTGGTTCAGGTAGGTAGGTTTGGGAATGTGATAAATGAATTAAACTGTGTCGGTTTCAAACTGTCACTATTAGAATCTAATTCAAATTTAAACAGCAATTTAAACAGTATAAAAGATTGCCCTCATTGGTCCTCCATAATCTTAACCTTTGCAGCTTCCCACGGAATAGATAGTAAATTGAATTAATTATTAGCCTTTCACCTTGGGGACCGAGGTAGAATTCAGCAGCTCAGAAGACAGCTAATGAGATTGGTAGCCCATTTCAGTCTCCAGTGAGCTGTAATCCCCTGCACTCATCCACCTGTCGTATTTTCCCACCGTTTCTTTTTAGTGAATAAAATTCTAAGAAGTGAGAGTTGGCTGACATTTACAATCCTCTTTATAAAGTGGTATAATTGTGTAGACTAGTAAAGTTAGAGGAATGTCACTGGTAGGAGATCGTGGAAAAAAAAAAAATACAAATAGTGTCCCACAACAGAGTTGATGCTAATTGGTTCTCACCATTTCTAGAGGACATTTCTATTTCTATCCATTTCCACCCAAGTGAGCATTCCACTGAACACATATTCATTCATTCATATATTTAATAAGCACTGATGAGTGACTGCCTCTGTCAGTCGGGGAAGGCCTTGGGTTCTTACCATTACAGAACTTACTGACTGGTGGCACATAAAAATAAGATAATAGGCAATTTCATTACTATGTAATAAGAGGTAAAAAGGAGAATTACTGAGTGTCAGGTCCTGGACCAGGAAGAGTCAAATAGGGTTTTTTTTAAGAAGATGATATCTAAGTTGGATCTTGAAGAATGAATGAATAGGCACTAATTAAATCCAGATCAGAGAAAGAAGGAACAGGATGGTATATTGCAGTATGTGCAGTCCTAGAAATTCAAGTACTTTAGTAGGACTGCAGCATAGTAATTGAGAGATGGGTAGTAAAAGAAGACTCATTGAAAAGTAGTCTCAGTACATTGAAAGCCATTTAAAGAAACATGGATTATTTCCTGAAGGCAAGAACAATGTACAAAGTCATTTTGAGAGAGAGAGAGAGAGAGAGAGAGAGAGAGAGAGAGAGAGAGAGAGAGCGCGAGCGAGATCTCACCAAATTTGCATTTCAAAACCATCACCCAGCCTAGGGGACCTGGGGAACTGGGTGCTGATGTCAGCTCAGTTCCTGCGTCCTGCTGTGTGTGAATCAAATGTCCTTTGTCTCTGATCCAGTAGTCTCTTGGCTTCCTGACCCCAGCACACACCCCTGAGAAGCAGAACAGGCTAACTTATTGAATCAGGTGAGAAAATCTCCAGGACTTCAGGATACTGAAACACCCCTCAGTACCTCTTCATTTTCTCCGGCTTCTGGAGTACATTGTTGTTTTGTGTTGTGGATTTGGACATTGCCTGGTATTTTGTTAAGGCTAGAAATGTGGGAATTAAGGATACTGTGTGAAAGGAGTTTGGCCATTTTTCAGAGTTGTATATTCCTAAAAATTCCAAGTGCTATGGAAGCCTACATTAAAGACAGGCAGACAGGCAAGGGTTGGACCCAGGGAACTGAGGCCAGTTTGGGTCTGGGGAGTAGGAGACCACCCCCTGAGGGATTGGACCCTTAATGCCTTCAGAGCCCTTGTCAAGATAACTTGCCATCCCCCGCCCCCCCCCAACCTGTTGCTAAGGTAACCTGTTTGGGGATTGTCCCTATGGGGAGTTACAAAAGTTGTTAATTAATGCACCCCGGGTTCCCTTGCAGCTGGGATCTCTCCACCTTGGCCCTCCAGCCCACCTGCTTCTCACCTTTTGGCCATCCCAGCAGAGCATCTCGGGGTCTAGACTCCCTCCTGGGAGAAGTCTATGTGACCCCTTTTTATGTAAACTCTGCTTTATATGCTTGCCTCCATGTACTTCTCTAGTGTTATACTTCAACATGTGAGGAAGCAGGACTGGTCACTGATGACCCGTGGTATCACCATGTTTTCATATTTCTATCAAGTTCATGTCTCTAATTTTTAGTTATTTAGTAACCATCATATGATATTTGTATCCTAATTTTTTAAAACCCTAAAATTTTTGCAGCACTTCATTTTTCACACTTGGAAACCCCCAATTTTTTAAAATATACATAAATTCTGAGCTTAGCATTGCAGGATGGAAATTGAAAAATCTGCAGAAATTTACATTGACCCAGTTAATTTTTTCTGCAAGTAAAGATGACCAGCCACCAACAACTTAAGGAATAAGGGAATTCTGAAAGTGAGCAAATAGCTTGACAAGAGGAGTCTGACGTGTCCCTCTAGGACAAAGGACTAAAACAAGCAAGTAAGACAGCTATGCCACTGGAGTGTCAGAGGGCAGTGGAATGCTCCAGGAATGTCCCAGAGCACACAGACACCGTACAGAGAAGGAGACTGAGCGCACAGCATCTAGTCTCCAGTCTTTGGAGAGCAATCCTTCATAGGAGAGACTTGGGTCCTTAGGGCAAGCATAAGCAGGAAGCCCCCACAGTCCCCAGTCAGGCCACAGACCCCGGAGCATTTGCTCTGGAGAACCCTTCAGCCCAGGAGCCCTGAGCCCAGGCTGGGAGCTGCCTGGTTCCCACACCACTGCCCCTGAGCAGCACAGCTGCACATGCCCTTGTGACCCCCTGCCAGGCGGCAAGCCTGTGAACAAGCCTGGCAGCTACTCCACAGACCCAGACTTACTAATCAGCCAGGAACCCCCCACTGTCCCACAGCCCCTGGAGCACCTGGCCCATCCTAGGTGACATCTGTCAGTGTCCCAGGGCTGTGCGTGGAACTCTGTGAGGCAGCTTCTGTGCTGTCCGTCAGCAGTCTGGGATGGACTTGGTTGGGGCTCTGGATATTTCCTGGGAACCCCCAACAAAACTGGAGGGGCTGAGGACACGCTGTTCCTCTTCCCCCGAGAGGATCCACTCCGTCCCTGGAGCGTGTCCTCTGTCCCCCTTTCTTTTGCCTTCTAGTAAACTCCTGCCTGTGGCTCTGAGTGACATGTCTGAAACCTTCCCAATCTTAGCACGAGAACTGAGATGGGAAGGGGCCTTCGCCGCCTCCGTTTCAGGAAACGGCTGTGCTCTGCAACAAGGGATCCCAGGGACCCCTCTCACCCTCCCGTGGCCCTGGAATACAAGTCCAGTAGCCCACCCTGTCTGATAGGCCACAGAGGCCCAGGAAGCTGATGACCGGCCTCTTCTGCCCAGCCATGAGCAGCACGGGATCACCTGAGAAGCCTTGCCTTTATCTCTTTACTGGTTCATAGTACTTATCTAGGACATGGGGATTCATTTTGACACAATTATAAATGCATGGAGTACAGTTTGCTCCAGGAAGTCCCCAGTGCTTAACCTTGTCTTCCCCTCCTTCCTTGACCCATTTCCTTTCTTCCCCTCTACTGATCTATTTATTTAAATTTTTTTTAAAAAAGTGTCAAAATAATGAACCCCATATATGATGGTGGTTCTATAAAATCATAATGGAACTGGAAGTTGCTCTCACCTAGTGACACTGGAGTGGTCACAACATGGTCGCACAACGTTCTACTTGTGTGTTGGTGGTACTGTTGACACAACAAACCTGTACTGCCAGTGATGTAAGAGTAGAGCCACACAACTAGGTACAGTACACAATAGTGGATAACAGTAATGAGTGCCTATGTAACTGTTTTCCTTTTTAACATTAGTTTAGACTGCATTCTTTTCAGCTATTAAAAAACAATGTTTACTGCTGAATTACAAAATAAACATCAGTGTCTTGTGGATATACATAATGATGAGTTTCGCGGTGGTATATCTGGATTTGCATACTGAAAAGTGAGTTCAGATTCATTCCATTTCCCGAGTGGCTTGACCCACCGAGTCTCCAGGAAGAAACAAGGTGCCCTTTCCTCCCTTCTTGGCCCCCCAAAGTAGTGGAGCCACCCATTCCCGGAAGCCCAGCCCTCTGAGGCCATACGGAGTAGCTGGACAGAACTCCCTTAATGGTCAGGCCCTGGAGGTCCCGTAGAGTCCCACCATCAGCCCTTGAACACTGACAGGTGTCCCATGTGGGCTCCGAACAGCCCTGAGAAATCAACAGACACACAAATAAACAAGATCAACAAATCATCCGCTGAACTCACCAAGGAAAAAGAAGAGAAGACCCAAGTAAATAACATCAGAGATGGAAAAGGAGACATTATACCTGGTATCATGAAATACAAAGGACCCTTAGGGACTCTAGTGAACGCCCACCTTCCAAAAGGCTGGGAAATCTAGGGGAAATGGATGAGTTTTTAGACACATATAACCTCTCAAAATTGAACCGTGAGGGAATAGAAAGTCTGAACAGACCAATAACAAGCAATGAGGTGGGATTGGTAATAAACTCTCTCAAGAAAGAAAAGCCAAGAACCAGAAGGCTTCATTAGCGAATGGTACCAAACTGTTGAATAGAAACAAATGTCAATTCTCCTCAAACTCTTCCAAAGTACTGAAGAGGAGGGAACACTTCCAAACTCATTTTACTAAAATGAGACAAAAAAAAAACACACACAACAAAACTACAGACCATTATTCCTGATTAGTGTAGATACAAAAATTCTTGACAAAATACTAGCATATAACCCAATAGCACATAAAAATGATTGTTTCCACATACCCAGATCCATAAATATGACCCATCTCAGAAACAAAATGATTTATCTTTTTTGCTCCTATGATCATCTGTGCAGTTATAGAAAAGGAGTTTAATAAAATATGGTATCCAATCATGACAAAAAAAAAAAAAAACCAAAAATAAGGTATGGAAAGAATGTGTCTGAAAACAGCAAGGTCTAGTTGTGACAAATCAGTAGCCTACATCATACCCAATAAAGAACTAAAACCATTTCCCCTTAAGTCAAGGGAAAAGACAAGGATGTCCACTTTCACAATTGTCATTCTAGACAGGATTGGAAGTCTTACCCAGAGCAGTAAGACAACAGAAAGAAGAGAGAGAGAGAGAAAGGAGCAAACAAGTAGGAAAGGAGGTGAATTACCCTTGTTTGAGATGGTTTCATTTTACTTGTAAAAAAACCCAGACCCCAGGAAAAACTCTGAGGACTGACCAATTCAGTATGGGTAAAGGGCACAAAATCCACATATAAAAATTTTTTAATACAACTCTAACAAAATTGCTAAGAAAGAAATCAAGAAAACAATTTTATTCACAGTAGCTATAAAAGGAAGAACAAAAATAAAAACTTCAGGACACTGATTTGGGCAAAACTTGTTTGGATATGATCCCTCACATCACAGGCAACAAAAGCAAAAATTGACAAATGGAATGACATCAAACTAAAAGTGTCTGTGCCACAAAGGAAACGACAGGGTTAACAGCACACCTACAGAAGGGAAGAAAACGTTTGCAAATGGTTTGCCTGACAAGGAACTATAGTCCCAGAATGTATAAAGAACTAAAATTAAAAAACTCAGATGACAGAAAAAGAAACAAATAATAAGATAAAGCAGGCAAATGACCTGAACAATATACCAATGGCCAATGAGTACATGAAAGGAACTCTCAGCCTCACTGATCACCAGGGAAATGCAAATCAAAACCACAGCAGGACACCATCTCATCCCAGTTAGAATGGTCAGTTCCAAAAAGACAAAAAAATAAAAGTTATCAAGAGTGTGGAGGAAACAGAGCTCTGGTGTACTGTTGGAAGGAATGTGAATTTGTGTGGCCATTATAAAAAATATTATGAAAGTTTCTAAAAAAATCTAGAGATAGAACTACCATTTGATTCAGTAATCCAACTACAGGATATAAAACCAAAGCTGTTAAAATGAGTATTTCACAGAGATAATTGCACTAATGTGTTTATTGTAGCACACTTTACAATGAGAAGTATATGAAATGAATGCAGATAAAGAATAAATTATATATATACACATATACACACATATACATATATACACACATATACACATAAATACACATATGCATATATGTGTATGTATACACATACGTCTCTATGTGTATGTGTACAATGGAATATTATTCAGTCATAAAAAAGAATGGAATTCTGTCATTTGCAGTAATGTGGATCAAACTGGAGGATATTATGTTACATAAAATAATCAGACACAGATAAATAACCACTGCATATTGTCACTTAAATATAGAAGTTCGTGGGGGAAAACAAATAATGGTTATTGGAGCCTAGGGAAGGCATGGGAGAGGGAAGCCTAAGAAGAGGATGTTTAACAGCTCCAGGAGTACACTTCTTGGTAGGAGAAATACTTTTAATTTTGCAAAGCATGGTGGGTAATATGTCCAATGCACTAGTACTTCCAAATGGCTCACAGGAAAATTTTGAAGGTCCTCGACACAAAGAAGTGATGTGTCTCAAGTATAGCTATGCTAATTACCCTGATTTATTTTTTTTATGAAATTTTATACTGAACTCCTTAAATATAAAGAATTACTAAGTGCCAATTAATATTTTTAAAAATAAATTAAAGGTAGCAATTCATTTGTTAGCTAAAATTCTCTAAAAATTCTCCCAATAAACATTTTTAATATATCCCAGAGTTGGGATAAAATAATGAATAATAAATTATCTCTGTTCTCAAAAACTTCATATAAATTGAAAAGTAGGATGAAAATAATAATATAATGAAATTGAATTTGAAATACTCTGAGTAAAAAACAAAATATTTATGTTTCTTAAATATGTATTTGAAAACTAAACTCCACACCACATTTGTTCTTTATTATAAAATTTAAATAATGCTATGGTTAAAATTTAATCCTCTCAATTGTGTCAGTAACAGAATGTCTTTAATGGGGAAATATTTTTAATTAATAATCAATAGGGGGGGAAAAGCCATTCTCTTTGTGCATGGATTTTGAGATATTAAATTTGTTGCACTAAATTTTTAAAAATGAGGAATTTATACATGATTTTTTTCTAAGTTCTTTGAGATTTTTCTAAGTATAATAGTTCAAAAATTGATTTACTCACAATTAGTAATAGTAATAATAATAGCCTACCAAAATGCCTCCTAATTCTCCCCTTTGTGACATGAATATCTTGACTTTGCAAAGATAAGCCACAAAGAAAGGCTGGTTCTTTGCTCAATGTCTACTTATTTCTATTAAAGTATCAAAAGAACAAGGAGTGCAGGAAATCCCACTGCCAAGCAGAGCTACCTGCAATCAAGGTGAGCCCACTCACTAACTCCTGAAGCTGTTTCTCTTGGGGCTTGCTTGGCTCTGGGCATCTAGCACAGAGGCAAAGATACATGAAACCACCAATGAAGCATGCAGCATCTCCCTAGAAAGTAAATTTTCCTTGAAGATTTGAAAAACAAATGTGTTGAACTATGACACTCTTAAAAATGCTAAAGCAAATCCGCAGTATGCTGTTTTTACTTTGCCAGCCCAATCTGGTAGTTTTTCATGAAGTTATGGCAGCAGAAAACATTTCTGCAGAAATACATTTTATATTAAGCAATATGGGGATATAGTCATCTAGAGGCACAGTGAGCACTTGTCTCCAGGACCCCTACAGATATCAAGATCTGGGGATGCTGAGGGTCCTTATTTAAATGGCGTGGTAATTGCATGTAATGTACTTACATCCTTCTGTATGCTTCATATCCCCTCTTGATTACTTACAATACTAAATATAACATGAATGTTATGTACACTTACCACATTGCATTGTTTAGGGAATAATTACAAAGAAAATAATCTGCACATGTTCAGTAGAGATAATTTTTTAAAAAATGTTTTCTATCCACTATTGATTAAATACCCTGAAGCAAAAATCTCAGATCCAGAGGACCAACTGTATGAGTTTTCTCCCATCTGAAATACCTTGCTATTTCAAAGAAGAAAAAATTGTGCTTAATAGATGGCTAAGAGGACTAGCACTCATTCACCCAGAGTATTCATGTCAGAATCAGCCTCCTGCACTGTACTCAGAGCTCTTGCACACAACAGTCAGTTTTTTTTAAAAAACATTAGATTGATTAATGTTGCGTTAAAAATTTCATGATAATTATACCTGGTCAACTGATGCCTGTCTTCTAGATGGGCACCCCTCACTATCCATTCATGCCTTTGGAAAAGCACTTCCAGAATTCTGTTTGGAAAATACTGACGTCAGCTAAGTTAGTCAATTAAAATTTTATTTTAACGAAAGTGTATATATGACTTGTTTTATTGTTAGCATAGCCCTTCATGCTATATGAAACTTTGCTTTCATATTGTAGAATAACTGATTTTAGTTCCATTTCCAAGAGTACATCAAAATAGCTGGTATTTTCTTCTACAGATTTATAATAGTATTTGAAAATGTCAAGGATTGTCAGTCGAACAACCTTGTGTTACCTTCTGGTTCTGTTTGTTAATATGGTTATGTTATTTGAGTATCACTTGCTTTAACTTTTTTAAATCCCATTTTCTCACTCAAAGGGTTAAGTGAGGTAAAGTAGGTAAAAAAAAAGAAAATAATAATAATAAGCCTCTTTATCTGAGAAAGTCCTGTCTAGAAAGCCCCTTGGAATCCCACCTTTATTGTCTCCCTGATTTCACCTTCCAGTTTTGTCAATGATTCTTTTGTAATGTTTACCCCAGTAACAAAGAGAATATTCCAATGATTATTTCCTGTGATTTGTCCAGATGTTGACAAGTCACATCACATTTAAAATCAGTTCAAGTAAGAAAAATATTTAGAGTGGCTATTTTAACAGCAGACTCATTTCAGCAAATGTGGGGTGTCATCCGGGTCTGTGGTGGAAGTTAGGGGGAGTCTCTGGAACAGAGAAGGAGATGAAGCTAGAAGACCAGAAGGAAGAATCCAGTTCCCCCCTGCCAGTCCCATCAGTGCCTGCACAACAGTGAGAAGAATTAGGAACAAACTACCTTACACTCCCATAACTCGCAGAGGGTCCATGTTCGACACATCTGTGTGTACTGCAGGGCTCGTGTAAAATTTATACGAGTTTCTTAAATGTTTGGAGCATTAGTAACCTACAGGAAAGTGGAAGCAGTTCACATTTCATGTAAATCTATTTTTAAGAGGTATTAAGAGGAAGAAAGAATTTCAGTTAGTTACAAACTACCAAGGCCCAGAAAAATAAAATGTGGAAGACTGAGCAAACTCACTAGGAATTGGATCCAAACATATTAGGAAATGTCTGAAAGACCACGTCATAAACTAGCCTAAGCCAGTTTCAGAGGTGGAAACCTTAGGAGGAAATAACATCTTGACCTGTCAGTGGGGGGGGGGTGGTTTAGAAAATTATAATAATGTGTGTCACCGGCTCAGGAGTTCTTTAGGTAAAATGTTAACTAATATCTCAATTTTAAAGCTTGACTTTCCCTTAGACATAAGGATGCCACGTTTTGGGATCTGAATGTCAAATCATTTCAATGAAACAGGACTAGTTTATCCACCAATTCCCCCAATCCCAAGAATGACTCATAGCATGTCCTAAGTTCAGGAGTGAAACGGGAATCTCAGTGGCAAAATGGAAGCATTCGATAAGCAATTAACTTCTGTGCGGTTTTGGAGTGCAGGAACGAGGGCATGCTTCTGGAAAGCAGCCTGCCAGCGAGAGTGGAGGGTAGTTATCTTGGCATGGACAGGTCCATTAACTGAATAATTAAAAGAGCACTTGGCCCTCGTTTTCTGAACAAATTCCAGCTTGGTTAATTATAATGCACTTATTGCCATTTTAATCCTCCGTACAATTTCAATTGGACTCAAAGTTTTCCTCAACCCTCCATCCTAAAATAGTAGTCTGCTGAGTTTGGGGCATTTATTTATTTTTTTTTTCCTGCTCCTGCCTGTGCCCAATGGTTTGGCATTTTTCCCACAAAGTACAGCCAAGTTTCCAGTGAGAGCATTAACATGGAACCTAATCTGAGCAAAACTTTAGCCCAATTCAATGGCTCCCGAAGGGTTCTTGGAATCTAAAATATTAATATTATAAAATGCTATCAACAGACTGCCTTAGCTATGGGAACAGATGCCCTCGTGAAGCCTTGAAAACATACTGTAGGTCTGTGTCATTTAATCAATATTGGCTGAAGAAATGATGTTCTGATGCAAAATTACTATCTCAGGCCTTTCTCCAAATTTGATAAATTTTTCTGATATTTTTCTTTTCAGGTGAAAATGGTTGCACTCTGCAGCTTAAATTTTCTCCCTCACTTCCCACAAAGTGAAATTTTAAACACACACACACACACATACACCCACATACTAGGGTCTCAGAATATGTCTCTGATGTTGAATGACACATGATTATGTATCAATGTATTAACTACATATGAATACGTTAATCAAAATGCTACTAAAATCATCATATATTATATTATTAATTAATTTACAGCTTCATGGATATGAATTTTGAGTGAAATTTAGGTAATTCTTAGAAATATCATTTAAGAATCTGTTCTCTCTCAATATACACATTCACATACATTTAAAATAATTCAATTTTAATTCTAAAATTTGCTATTATCAAATGTACAAAATGGTCTTTTAAAATCTGATATAATAAAATTAGCAGCATTGAAAAAATCATTTGGTTTATGATACTAATCCTTTTACAAGTGGATGGAGTTTCAGAATGTTAGAATTATCTTTATCACATTTGGTGAAAACCGCACTAAATTTGAAAAGTATGTTTGCAATAATCTTTCAAAAATGCAGACCAACAAACATAGGTGAAATTCACTTGGACAGGGAAAGTTTGAGAGCATGGCATACCCTGCTTTGCATGCAGCTGCTGCTACTACCCACAGGCAGGACTTCAGGATGAGTGTTCAGGGTGAGTGCAAAAGGGAGTTGCTCATTTAATTATGGCTAATTACTCTCCCCAAAACACATAGGAGACTGGTTGGTCATTATTAATTTTCATCTCAAATATGAACTTATGGTTTGGCAAGATCCTGGCAAGTTTGATTACCCTTGCTATTTGTTCTATGAGAACATGGAGGGTTGGATTGAGGTTGGCATATAGCAGGCATCATAGGTACCCAGGACATATTGGATAATTGAGCATGACTATTATTAAGTAATTTCTAAGGGTATATTACTAAAATGTAAGTTAATGTGGAGAAATTCAATAAAATGTTAAAATATCCCATCAAGCCTTAGTACTGTCTGAGATGGTACTGTCTGAGAGACACAAAGGATTATAAATCTGAATTGGGAAGCTAATCTTTTTTCCTAAAATTAACTGTGGATATATATAGTGAAGAAGAAAGAAAATGTACACATAGTTTTCTTTGACATTTGATTATCTATAGGATGACAAAATCTGTTTGCATTTTCTTTGAACAATCACAAATAATCTCTTTGGGGCTGGGGATGTGGCTCAAGCAGTAGTGTGCTCCTCTGGCATGTGCCGGGCGCTGGGTTTGATGCTCAGCACCACATAAAAAATAAAATAAAGATGTTGTGTCCACCGAAAACTAAAAAATAAATATTAAAAAGTTCTCTCTTTCTCTCTCTGTCTCTCTTAAAAAAAAATCTCTTTAATACATTGTTACAATTGCTTTCCTCTTTTGTTCCCATTAGTAGTGCTGTTTGCAGGGCTGGGGATTGAATCCAGGGTCCTGCAGGTAGGATAAGCTATATCTCCAGCCCTCCATTATTTTTGAGTGGTAACAAAATTAAAATTTTAATTTAAACCCTAATTTTAAATACTCAAATTTTTTAAGCATAGATATATTAGGGAGTATCAAAGAAAAAGTTTTAACTGTGTATGTATGTGGACTCTAACTTTATTAAACTAAGGAACTGTGATGGCATCATGTTTTTATTATCTACATTATAGCAGTTCCTTCATCTATCTATGGCCATAGCTCAATTTTTTTCAGAAACAGGGGAAATTCCTGGATATGAAGGTCTAAAACTATAAAAGAGTAATAAACTGCAAAGTAGGTGTAAATTTATTACACTTGGGTCCTTTTATGTTGTTAGGCTAAATGGACAAATGAAAAAAATTATTATTTTAAATATTTTAACAAATATCAGAAAAACGGGTAATTATAACCAAATGAAAACTTAGCTATATAAATGTTATTTACTGTTAACAAAGTGATGGCAATAACTAATAAAAATAATTATTTGAGGTCTATATTTTGTTTTTCTGTGAGTTTGGTTGGTTTCCATAAAGCACTATTTTCTATTGTTATCAGTGGTTCAGAAAAAAAAAAAAATGGACTGTGTTTGGTTCAGCGATACCGCCTGCCTGAGACATCTCCAGCTGGACGGGAAAGCTGCAAAGCCACGTCCAAGGGGGACCAAGAGGCTACACCCGGCAAACTTACTTGGGACGAGTGCATAAATACATTGTTTTTCAATCAATGAAACTGGCCATTTTTAAATTATCATTTCAGTGCCTTGTGAATTCCCATCTTGCCTTTGGATCCTGTCTTTCCTAGGTTTTCCCACTGAAGATGGTACCTTCATTCCTGGGTTAAAAACCTCACTTGCAAATCTTCAGTGAAGTATTGTCAAAGGTATAACTTGGTCTCGGGAATTAACAAGGAAGGGTTTTTATCCACACCATGAATGAACAGGGAAAAAAATAAAGGCAAATCAGAGACTCAGAGTCCAGTCTCTCCCTCCCAAAAGGGCAGCAGCCAAAATCCAGAAATCCAAATTCAAGGAAAAGTGAAGGCAGAAACCAACATGATCAACAGATTGTGGGTTGATGAAATATCCCTCGAAGAAGTCAGAAATAACTCATTTTTTTTGAGAAGTTTTAATCCTCAACTTTCAAAAATTGCTCATTCATTTTATGGTCATGATCCTATATCTTCTTATACAAGGTATATAAGAGGCTGTAATTTCCTATGAAGAATTACAGAAGATTGATACTTGAACTGTTGGCAATAATTAAAGAAGGTTGTTTCAGAGCAAAGAAATGGGGATATTTTAAACCACCTTTTACTGAGTAACAAGAATTGTGAGTACATGTCCACAAAGGGGTGTCTGTTTACAGAAAGCTTGCCTCTGGAGTGACCTGCACATATAAACCTTAAAAAATATCTGTGGAAGGCAAGAGTCATTTGGTTCCTAATAAAAGTTGCCCTTGGGAAGGTCATTCAGTGCACTGAATGACTTCAGAGGAAGAAAACAAGAACATCAAAGTTTTAGTATTTTATATATAACTTTGTCAGTTACCAACTTAAGACCTTTTCAAAAATGCACAGTCAGCAACGTATCTGTAAATGGTAAAAGGAACTTGAAGTCAGGCTCCCACTGTGAGCGGTACATTCCACCTGGGGCCGCCTGGGGACTGTGAGCTACTTGAAGAAAAACACTGGAAACAAAGAGCCAGAGCCGAGAAGAGACTGAAAGGAGCAGGCACCTCGTGGATGGATTTCATCTTTTCTTGCCAATTGCAGTCATTGAAGCGAGTGGGAGGCTCAAGGCCTGAATAGCTGGGCCTGCATTTGACAGTCCCAGGGAGAAATACACAAAGTGCCCGCCCGCATGCCTGCTCACCCCTAAATAGAGCACTTAAGGCAAACTGCTTCTCACCTGGTTTCAAATGTAGCCAAATTATTAGTATTTATTTTCATTTTCTTTTTTTGCATGAAGAAATCAACTTTTATTTCCTTACATAGGTCCACTTTCATAACCATAATAAAGAGGTTCCTATATCATAATTAGATCCTCAATATCTTTATCATTAATACAGCTTCTATTCAGGTAATATATAGCTTCAGAGAGACCTGCATAAATCAGGGAGGAAGAAAACAAATACTTCGGTCACTTGGATGCCGCTTCAGCCTGCCACTGACAACAGACGCACACCCAGAATCCCATGTCTGCTGGCTCCTACTCGGGACACTTCCTCTAAAAAAAACAGGGACCATCTTGGTCAGGGTAATCTGATGGTTTTGCATCATCCTATTTAATAATGAATAACAGAAAAAAGGCACCCCCCAAAATTTAGAATAACAAATAACCTATTAACTCTCATTTAAAAACAAGAAATCACTTACATGTCCATAGCAACATATGAAGTAATTGTAGAATCTTCCATTAAGGAACTCAGTCAAAAAAAAAAAAAAAAAACTAACAACATCAAAGCTAAATAGTTGTGTAAATTTCAAATGTGTTTTTCCTACTTTCCAAGAACTAGCATTCTGTGACTCTATCACTTTTTATTGCCCAGCAACTCTAAACAAAGAACCCAAAGAGGGAGTCTCATTTCTTGCTGTTACTCAATTCAGTGGAACAAATGTTTATTAAATATCGGCCATGTGGCAGACACTGTGTCAGAAAATATTGCAACAGAATGAATAACAAAGGGTTCCAATTCTCTGCTACACTAGCTTAATTCTAGGGAATGGTAAGAGAGCACACTCAAGACGGGTACTTCTTTTGTGGGGAGAGGGTACAAGGGATTGAACTAAGCCACTGAGCCACATCCCTGGCCATATTTTGTATTTCATTTAAAAATGGGGTCTCACTTAGTTGCTTAGGGCCTCACTAATTTGCTGAGGCTGTCTTTGAACTCATGATCCTCCTGCTTCAGCCTTCTGAGCTGCTGGGATTACAGTCACGTGCCACCGCACCCAGCTCAAGATGGGTGTTTTTATGTAATGTAAGAAAGGTATGTACTTAGATTCCTAGGAACTAGCCAGGTTTTACTTATGTTGTGTCCACAGTGACAAATTTAGTTCCTGATACACAATAAATTCCCAGCAAGTATTGTTGAATGAACACAAATAATTAAAATGAGAGATTTGGGGCAGGATGACTCGGGTACAATACGATGTACAACACAACTTGGGGTGTTCCTGGAAAGAGAGTACTTGCTCTTCCATACACCTGTCTGTTTCTCTCTCTCTCTCTCTCTCTCTCTCTCTCTCTCTCTCTCTCTCTCCACACACACACACACACACACACACACACACACACACACATACACACCCTCAGTTCTCCAAAAATTTAATGGAATACCTATCTGCACTCTGCTAAGATTTCTGCATGATTTAAGATTCGTCATCTTGTCATTTATTTGGGGTACGTTTAGAGTGCGGATACTCAGCAGATATTCCAACCATCCTTTATTTAGGGCAGGTAGTATGATCCCTGAGAGTCTCTTCTGATCCCGGGCCTGTGGGTTCACCGCTCTGCCCCTGCTCTGCTCTCCTCAGATTTGTTCTGAGGTGGGTGGGCTCTGGCTGGATTCAGGGGATGGGAGGTACAGGAGACCTGAGTGGCAGGAGAGACAGCAGGATTTGTCTCCCTCCCTCTCCCACTGTGCCTATGTCTTCTGTCCTGTCTACTGGCTCTGTGTGGGCAACTCAGGGTCTCGATTCCAGCAGCTCTGCATCTCTCCAGCAGACCTCCCAGCCTGGTGGAGGAGGGCTGTCTATGCTGTCTGAACTCTGAATTATCTCAGTGTTTCTTTTTCCCTCTCTCTCTAGTTTTTCAGCTTTTCTATAACCATGCCAATGATCCCTTACAAAAAATTTGCTGAGTTTCAATTGTGATTTATAGCATATTAATGTGTGGAATGTGTGGATGTAGACAAGGAGATGTATGTGGGTAATGCTCTAAAATAAATTTCGGTACCTCTAATATAAATATTCCCAGATTATCTAGAATACACCTATCATAACTTTAAAGATTATTTATTATCACATACACAATCCTACAGTATGTAATTTATAACTCATTCTTTGAATTAAAAAACAGAGGTGGTGATACAACAGTCACATCTTGGTTGGAGTTTACTCTTCCACTCGGTAGTAGTTGATATACTTCCAGCTTTGCATGGGAAGCTAAACACAGGTTTCTCTAAATCTGATGAAACGACACTGAGATGTCAATAAAATAGTTTGTAAACACTGGAGCGATACCACAAGGAGAAGGAGAACAAGGCAGACCCCTGGAGCAGACACGAGACAAGGGCTGTCAACCACTTCTGGTAAGCTGAAAAGCTGATGGGCAGTGAGACCAGTAACCCAAGAGGAACGTTAAGCCAAGCCCACCCAGAGAGAGGGCAGCACTGTGGGCCCACTGACCCCCAGAATCAGACTCTGGATTTGGAGAAGTCGGGTGCCTCACAAGGTAGGGAGCATGTCTGGAACTGATTCCAGGAAGGGTTATTGGGAGTTTCCAGAGTGATCCTCATTCTCAGGTCCCCTCAGTACAGGTAAGCCGGCCCTTCCCCACTTCCCATCTTGGAAAGACACTGGGGTTCACTCCCTGGGAATACTGAACCACAGTTTCTGACCCAGGAGATGCTCCATATTATTGAGGATGGTTATAATATTAAGATTTATGAGCTGAATTGTGGGTGCTTCTCTCCTGACGCCCTTCCTCCCCAGTAGTAGCCAGCCTGTGCTCCTGGTAGGGGCTCCCAGACCTCCCTCCCTCTTGCAACCAGTTCACCCAAGAGAAAAGCACATGAAAACTGACAACCAGAGTTCTCCCACTAAAAGGCAGGATTCCTGTCTGATCACCTTTGCAGGGAGAATTCTAAGTCAGGAAACACCACACAGTCATGCAGATGTTCCAAAAATGATTTTAATGTCTGAACACTAAACACAAATAAATGGTAAAAAAAAAAAAATTCCTGACTTTCAAGGAAGCCACTTACATGAATCATTAAGAATAAGACAAACCAGCAACAACAGAACCTTAGAAGATAATGAGAAGAACAAGGAAAACAAAAACTTCAAAAATTCTAGATCTAATGTCCTCAAGTGTTAAGACAATGAAACAAATCCAGGATTCTATCACAAGGAATATTCAGAAAGCAAATAAAATGCTCTTGAAATGAAACTATGACAGTAGAGATTGAAATTTTGAAAAATTACCTCCTTCTCTGGAGAAATAAAATGAAAACCTTGTCTTTAAAAAAATGAAAGAAAGAAAGAAAAGGAGATAAAAGAAAACACACACACACATACACACACACACAGAAAAATAGAATGAAAACATAAGGGGAAAAGGTAATAGTAGATAATCAGTTCAAGTTCGCTTCCTAAATAATAGGAGTTCCAGAAAGAGAGAATAATGAATATGAAGGAGGCGGAATTATTAAGGAAATAATACAAACAAGTAAGTGTTTCAGAACTTAAGAACTTGAGGCTCCAAATTTAAAAAGACCAACTAAATCCTAACATAATGAATGAAAAAAAGACTCACTTCAAGTCTCATAATCCTGGCATTTCAGAATATTAGAGATGCAGAGAAAATTCTAAAAGCATCAGAGAGCAAAAGCAAGTCATTTATAATTGATCAAGAGTCAGAATGGTATCAGAATTCCTAAAACATCATTAGAAGCTGGGTAATGCCTCCAGAGTGAGAAATGTTTGCTGGCTAGAGCAGGGTGGAAGGAGAGGGTAGAATTCTCCACTGTGTCAAATTAGTGATCATTATGCAGTTTAATGATTTTCCATCTACTTTTTGTCTCCCAGGTACTGTTCTTAAGCAGTTTCTGTAGAAGTGTGTAATAATGAACTTAGACTTGCCCAAAGAGGCTGTCTGGCCTTTGCACTCAGTTTTTGGAAGGTAATATTGGGCCCTTGGAATTTTATGCCTGACAGAGCATCTTTGTTTATCTGAGGGCCTTGGGTCATGCAGAGAGGTCTCATGATGTGATTTAGGGTGGGGACGGCCATTCTAGAAAGGCAAAGGATGCAATTTAAGCCAAGGGTTTCAGGTCACACAGCATCCAGCTAGAGACTGAGATCAGGGATGTGTGCAATCAATCTGTCAATCATGCCCTCTATGATAGAACACCAATAAAATCGGAACGCGGTGAGCTTCTGTGGCTGGCGATGCTCCAAGCATGTAGTCAGACATGGGTACCAGGAAAGCCGAGGGTCCTGGCCCCAGCCAGAAGGCAAGAGAGTTGTGCGTTTGGTATTTCCCTGGGCTGCACCTCATTCGCTCCTTTCTTTGGTTTTAATCCATATTCTTTCCCTGTAACAAACCATAATGATGAGTAAAATAGCTATCGGTGAGTTTTATAAGTTCTTCTAGCAAACTACCAAAACTGAGGGTCGTTTTGGGGAGCTTCCAAAGTTATAATTGGTTTCTGTAGGGAAGGAAGTCTCTTTTCTTCCATATTTTTCATTGGTGATATCATACATAGTTGTGGAATTCATTGCTGCATCTTCACATATGCACGTGATAGAACAGTATAATTTGGTCAGTAATATTTGCCCTCTCCCTTCCCTCCACAAGAAGGCTTTCTGTAGCACTGTACTCCCTCCGAACTCTGGAGTTGGTCCTTCTACTATGGCAAATATTCTCCACTAACTGAGGACATAGATGGAGAAGTCATAGATTTGGGAATTCTAGAAATGAGGCATGTAACAAAGGTAACAGGTGGATACAAGACTCAGGAAGAAGGAAAATTCCATGGTGTCAGCTTTGCAGGGCATCTGATCAAGCAGCCAGGCGCAACAGGACGACAAAGAGCTCCAGACAAACTCATCAAAGAAGAAGGAAGAGGGGACGACACTATCTATGAGAGGGGCCCTCTGACAGGCCCTATAACCCATTGGTGTTATATGGGAATGGGGTCAATAACGCTCAGTTTCTGGGAAAAGAAATTCTACATTAGAACTCACTTTTATATAAAAATGCCCAATTTCTAATTGTTGATAACAAATCGAATTTGAAACATTCTCTTATGTGGGTTGAATTTCACTGACTATGCCACCAATTTTTAGCTTTTGTGGATGGCATTTATTTTCCCCCATCCAGCAATGTTTTAACCTAAGAGAAAAGCTCTAAAGATGCTTTGTATTTGTTGCTCAGGTCCTATCCAACCATGTTCCTCAAGCTCAATGAATTTAAATTAAAAAAAAAAAAATCACGGATGGCTCGGGATTTTGAATCTGTTAAGGAGCACTCAGTGCTAAATGCTCAATGTCTAGCTCAATCCACACACCTGAGGGAAGTCAGGCTTTCTAGTGTGCTTTCCCATGAGATGTCATGGCCAAGTTTAAATTCAAGAGTTTTCACATAGATTATTAGACGTAGGAACTTGACTTTCTGATCCCTGGGAAAAGTCCAGAGCCTATCTCGGTCACTTTGCTCTTCATTGAGGATATTTTCCCTGGAACCAGGTGCTCTCAGGAAACTCCCACCAATGTTGTCACAGTTCAAAGTATAATCAGAGTCCTTGAGAAGTCAGCACCTCAAATAGTATCTAGAAGGCAACCATTTTTTTTTTTGAAATGGTACTAAGTTTTGAACCAGGGATACTTTATCACTGAGCTACATCCCCAGTACATTTTATTTTTAATTTTGAATCAGGGTCTTGCTAAGTTGTTGAGGCTGGTTTTGAACTTGTAACCCTCCTGCCTCAGCCTCTTGGGTCACTGGGATTACAGGCATGTGCTGCTGTGTCCAGCCTTGAATGCAACCATCCTCATTATTTTTGCTACTGCCCAGCTCCCTGGAATCCAACAGACATCTGTCACCCAGATTATTGCAACACGACAATAACTGATCACCTGCTCCCACTCTCGTCCTCCTGCATTGCATCCCTTCTCAACTCAACCCAAAGAAACATGTCCTTAAAAATATTAGTCAGATAATGTCAGTCGTCTGTCAGAACCAGCCAGTGTCCCCATCTCCTAGAGTAGAAGCCAGTGGAATCAAGTGTCTACGACCTCTGCTCGTCTTCTCAGCCTTCCCAGCTGTCAAATCAAGTCCCTGCAACCTGTGAGTTCTCAAGGTCACTAGGAGGTTTGTTTATCCTGGAATATTTGGGTGAGCCATAAAAGCTATCTTATGTTTCCTTATATGAAAAAGGCAGAGAAAGTTTTGAGCAAAACACAGAGGAATAGGCAGTGTATTTTATCTGCAGATATTTGTGGATCTGTGGCCACAAATATCTGCAGAAACCAGAATCTGAAAAACAAGAAATAGAATCTTTGCTAGAGACTCCATAGGAAGTTTGGTGAAGCACCTTGATTTTGGCATTCTGACATCAAGAACTTCAAGAGGGGGGATTTCTGATTGTGCATGCTTGTTATAGCAGCCACAGAAAACTAATACAGCCAGCCTCTTTGTAGCTTTAGTCACATTGACCTTTGTGTCTTCTTCAGAGGAGTTTAGGCAATCTTCTGGCTTAGGGAATCTACACCTTCAATTCTTTATGATTAAACTGTTCTCTTCCCAGATACCAAAATGGCTTCTTCAATTTTTTCCTGAATACAACCTATGTGGGGAGACGTTCTCTGATCACCCTAATTAGAACTGCAGTCTCCCAGCACTCCTCTCTTCGGCTTTATCTCCATAGCGTGCATCTCATGTACTCAGTTTTTACTTAACAAAGGTGCTCATTGTCTGTCTCCCTCATTGATTCCTTGAGGACATAGGCTCGGTGAGCGGAGGGATGGGGCTGTTTTCTGACCCCTGAATCCTCAGTGCCTAGGACATGGAATGAATTTGTGCATAAGTGAGTGAAGAAGCCAGGAAGGAAATTGGAATCCTGACCCCATGTGATCTTGCTGCCTCTGAATGAGATCAGTGTGTCAAGTCCTGCCCTTCACACTGCAACTTCACTAAGCTTTTCGTCTTTTCATAAATTTCCTTAACACAGTGATCTCATTCAAGTTAAATTTTCATGCTTTTGTTATGAGCTGCGACGTTTCATCCTCCCCAAGCTTTTCTGCATTCAGCCTTGTCCTTTCCATTCTTAACCTGGCTTCTCCTGAGCAGTGCATCCAAGTCCCTCACCTCCAACTTCCTGCTGCTTATTACTAACTTGATATTGTCTCCCAATTTACCTTTTATCCAAATAAACAATTGGCTCATTGGTTGGAAGTACAGGCTCTGGAATTGTTCTATCTAAGTTTGAAATCATTTTTGATATTCAGTTGTTAGGAGGCTCTGGGTGATTCACCAACTTTCTGTCTGTAAAATCACAACAAAAATAATGTCTCACATTATGCGGGTTATTATATAAAAGGGGAGATTGAATATATTCTAAGTTTAGGTAGCTTAGAGCAATGCCCTATTTAAAATTTTAAAAAATGATTTTTAAGTCCCAAAGAGTCTTCATTACATAATGTTTATAGCGGATTTTTTTTCTTATTTATCTTATTATGACTAGCAGTCAGCATAGGCATAAATTAAACATTAGAATCATAAAATTTTTAAAAGGCTGATTTATTTGGGGGATTTTAGCTACAAACTACCCATCAGCAGCACAGCTCCCACGTCCACCTTCCTCAATACTCTCCATGCTCTGAAATCCACGTGCCGCTATCAGCATATGGGTTGGGAGATATCTTGACGTTAGGCTTGCAGAACAGGAACATCTGTATTGTGTATTCCACAGTAAGGAAGGGACAGGGGAAAGCATTTTAAACCATGAAGTAAACTGCCCGAAAGGCTAAAATTGGTGCCAACTTAATAAGCCCACTAAGGTTTATGAAATATTTGCACTGTGTCTGACAGCCTATGGTAAAAACTTGTGGAAGGTTTTCAATTGGATAAAAGGGAAAACAGAATCTGCTGGAATGAGGCCACATTTATCTAAATCAGCAGAGACATTTCCTGCTGCAGTGACCTTCACTGTGTGTCAGGACTACGGCAACACTGAGAAACTTTTTTTTTTTCTTTCTGAAATGCACAAAATACTTTAAAAGGATCTCTCTTCGTTTTTTTTTTTCTTATGATCAAACATCTCAGACTTTATTATAAAGATTTCAGATGCTTGAGGGTGGTATCCATTTCTTTCCACCACCACAAGCTAATCTTACATTTTACAGAAATGCTAAGATTCTCCTAAAATGTCATACTCCTTCCCTTGATGATCATTACTCAAAACAACAGCTTTTTAAAAACCCATTGTGCTGCTGTCTATGGAGAGGAATATTCTTGAGATGGGTAGAATCAATCAACATAATGGGAAATCCCACGTTTAACATCTGTGTTAGTGCTTAGAGATAGGACAAAGTAAAGAGTTTGTGTACACTAATTTCTCTGCTTTTTCTGAAAGAGTCATTGGTCTAAATTTTTAATGTTTTCCTTTATTATAGATTCTAATAAAGCAGGCAAGATCTCTGGGAAAGCTTTTCATGTGTCCACTCTGGTTGTCCAAGACACTCCACTGGTCTTCATAATATTAATGCAAATCTCCACTTTTTTTAAGTTACCATTTTCCCCCTTAGAGAGGGGGTCTCATTATGCTGCCCAGTCTGACCTGGAACTCCTGGGCTCAGGTGATCCTTCTGCCTCAGCCTCCCCTGTAGCTGGGAGGACTACAGGTACTCACCACCAGGCAGGCCCAGTTGCCAAAATGTACTAATTCACACTGTGAACAACTATATTAACATATGAAATATTCTTTTCAATTGATAAGAGAAATATGGAGTGAGCCTTATCTGGATTTCCTTTATCTTTCCATTTGGACAAATTTAGCATCTTGAGTGTGCTATCAAATTATCAGTTGATAATTAAAATCAATAAAACATCATTTTTATTTTCTATAATTTAATTTTATATATGCATATATGTACCTGCATGTACATATAAGTTACCATTTGATTATTTTTGTTTTTTAGCAGTGTGGGGGTTTGAACACAAGGCCTCATACATACCAGGTAACACACTACCACTGAGCCCCAGCCACACACCATACATATTTATTATAAATAAAAGATAAAATAGTTTCACATGCATGGTTGAATTTCCATGGAATTCATCAATTAATATTAAAGTGCTCTTGGATTATGTGAATTGGTTCACTAAGAATCCCCAAAACCAATTTGTTCTTCTAAATTAAGCAAAGAAAGACTCTAATTATCCATGTTTTTACTTATCCATATGCCTCTCCTTATGCATAACTTGCTATTGAGTTACCACTAGAGACCTGGCCATTGTGCTTCAAATTGTACCCCTCTAGTCTTGTATTACTGACAAACTTGCTTCCCAAAGCTTCCTTTGAGTTAGACAGTAAAGGAATCTGAAAATTAAGCAGGATGCACTGTGCGTTATGAATCACTGATCGTCATTGGTTTGTGAAATTACTCTTCAATCTAGAATGGTCTTTAGGAAAAGGAATTAAAACTGGTGGGTGAGTGTGGATGAGCAGAGGACAGAAAGCTGGAGAGCACTGTGGGTGTTAGAAGGGTGTCACATGCTGGTCTGGCATGTGGTAGCACAGGGGATTCTAGAAGCATGTGACGTACAGAACACAGCTTTGGAATCTTCATATGGGACCATCCCATCACTATTTTGTTGACTTACAGACAAAACTTTAACTCCTTCGTTCATTCAAAAAATACTTACTAAGCCCCCATTCCAGGCTAACATCTGTTCTAGGACTTGGACTTCATTAGTGAAGAAAGTGTAATAAAGAAAATAAAATTTCTACCTGCAAAAAGCTTGCCTTTTTGAGTAGGTAGAACAGATGATACACCCAACTAAGAACAAAAATATACAGAATAATAGAAAATGGGCATAGTATTGAAACTAAAAAACCAAGCAATTGAGGAGATTCAAGTGTCAGGGATGGGGGGCTGTGTCACAGTTTTGAAAAGGTAAGAGTATAGAGCTCACTGAGAATATGACGTCTGCATATTGACATCTCCATGACCTGGAGGAGGTGGGGCACCAGCAAGGCAGTTTTCTGGAAGTACAGAAGTCCTGCCAGAGGAAGGACAAGTAGAAGAGAGGACAAGGGAGACCATAATGGCTGTTAGTGCAGACCACCTGGGGCTTTGCAGATCCTCCTACAGATGTTAGCTCTGGCTTTAGGACCAAAAATCCATTGCAGGATTTTTATGTAAGAAGTAACATGATCTGGCCTGCATATTCATGGGACCATTCAGTTCATCTTGAGAATAGTCATAGTTCAAGCCAGGCACAGTGGTGCACACCTGTAATTCCAGCGTCAGGAGGCTGAGGCAGGAGGATCACAAGTTCAAAGCTACATTTGGCAAATTAGCAGGCCCCGAGCAAATCAGCAAGACGCTGTCTCAAAATAAAAAGCAGAATAAGTAAAAAGGGCTGGGAATGTGACTCAGTGGTTAAATGGCCCTGAGTTCAATCCCCAGTACGAGAGAGAGAGAGAGAGAGAGAGAGAGAGAGAGAGAGAATAGAATAGAAATAATTAACTAATTATAGGAATAGGAAGAAGAAAGGTCAACAGTGACTCTCATTGAGGTGAGAGATGACATTGCTAGGGCCAGGTGACAAGAAGAGAAGTGGTGGAGATGATCTCACTCACCTTCTCAATGTATTGTGGAATCATTTCCTGGAGGGTCGGCTGTCTGAAGGATTTGACTGCTCCCCGCTGGCCTGAGATGGACGGAGCTGACCTGCTCAGCCTCAGTGTACCCAACTGAGGAAACGGGGTGCTCAGTCTTCACTCGCTGCACAAGTGAAGCCAAAGACTAAACCAGAGAACGGGCAGGCTCCCCACAGTTTCATTCCTCCCACATGGAATGGCTCACAGGAACCAGCTCACACCTGGAGTTCATCTCACTGCTGAGGGACCCTCCAAAAAAAACACATTCCTATCGTTTTGGGGAACCAGGAAAGGAGAGAAGATAGGGCAGGACCAGAAAAATACTGTTTTGAGACAGAGTAGAGAAAAAGATCTTTCAGGATTTCCCCCACATCCCCAAAAGGAAGCCCCAGCAAACATGCCCCCAAAGCCTTGGCCCAGGGCCCTGATCCAGAGTCCTCTGAATGAAGGCACCTGGGCAAGGATGGAGGATGAGGAAGAGCACAGGTGGCCAGGGGGACTGCAGGGCCCAAGCTGCACCCCAGGAATGGTGTGGGGAAGGATGCTTTCCTCCACAAGTTCTGCCTGGAGGAGATTTAATAACTGCCTGTGGCTGGGCCTGAAAGATTGCACAGATATTTGTCTAGCAGACAGAGATAAAGCAGAAGGTTACAGAGACTTTCAGAGAAGGTGGAGGGCCTCCATTTGGGATGTGTCCATCAGCATAGTTTAAAATATGGCGCTATAACAAACAGCCCCAATATCTTAGCAGCTTGTAAAGATTGTTCTTTTCTAATACGACATATCCGCATACTTTCTGAATTTATTACTTTCCTCTTGTTTCTTAGACTATTATTTCTCTCCTCGTATGCAAAGATTCCCCCCTAAAAGATTCCAAAAATACAGCTTTAACATCATTTGAGAGTGACACATATGTCTTTTCCAATGGATAAAGCAAACCCTATACCCAGATGCCAGACAGAGAGTCCCTGCGCAGCTGACATTCCACTCTCCAGAAGTGACTAGGTAACTGAAGGATGCAGCATTTTATACAAGCAAAGCAAATAACTTAAAAGGCAGCAGGTGAGATTCTGGTCCATATATTGTCCGTTGACCTACAATAAAAATGTGGACCATTTTAAGACCTTGATCTTGGAAAGATTTGTAACTTTTAATACCTATAACCCACTAAGACTCCTGCAATTAAAACTGACAGAACACCAATCCAAACTTCAGTCAGTCAAAAGGCGAAATTACATTCTCCCCTAATCATACAGTCTGGCTGTAGGATTGGCTTCAGGTCCAGCAGCAGCAGGAGGCCTCCGAAGGCAGTAGCTGAAGAGATGGAACTAGCAGCAGAGCAGTAGCCCCAGGTCATCTTCCTGATCAAACTAGTCCTCTCCTGCCTGTGTGCAAGATGACCACTAGAACCCCAGATCTCACATCTTCATAAACTTAAGCCCAGGAGAAAAGAGAGGGCTTTCCCTTCACAGTAAGTAGGACAAATCCTGATGCTGCCTCTCACTGTCACAAAAATGTGCCTCTGCCTGCCTAAATAACTCTGGCAAAAAAAAAAAAAAAGTAATAAATTAAGAAAGTATGTGGATAGGTTGAGTCCAGCTGCTTTTCTGGAATTGGTAAGTTTAGCCACCAAAAAACATGTTTTCCTGGTAGTTGAGCAAATTCCTCAAAGGAAATTGCAATTTTCCTCTAATGGCAAAGAGGCGAATGCAGACTTTGTAGTTCAAAGTCATGTTATTTGGCAAAAATCACCATCCTTTCTATAGCCACTGTATTGGTCAGGGTTCTCTAGAGGAACAGAATCAACAGGAAGTATAATTATAAAAAGGGGACTTATTAGGTTGGCTCATGTGATCAGAAGTCCACGATGACAGTCTGCAGGCTGGAGGGCTGGAAGAACCAGTCGGGCACAGCCCAAGAGCCTGGAGCCCCAGAACAAGAGGGATCAACTGTGCTGCCTTAGTCCAAGACCAAAGGCTTCTGGGGAATCACTGGCAGAGTCGGCTTTGGAAGTGAAGAAGTGAGAGTCCGATATCTTCAGAGGATCTGAACCTGTTCAACTGTGTATATATGCCACATTTTAAAAAATCCATTCATCTACTGAAGGGCATCTAGGTTGGTTCTGCAGTTTAGCTGTTGTGAATTGTGCTGCTATAAACATTGATGTGGCTGTGTCCCTGTGGTATGCTGTTTTTAAGTCCTTTGGGTATAGACCAAGGAGAGGGATAGCTGGGTCAAATGGTGGTTCCATTCCCAATTTTCCAAGGAATCTCCATACTGCTTTCCATATTGGCTGCACCAATTTGCAGTCCCACCAGCAGTGTATGAGTGTATCATTTCCCCCACATCCTTGCCAACACTTATTGTTGTTTGTCTTCATAATAGCTGCCATTCTGACTGGAGTGAGATGAAATCTTGGAGTAGTTTTGATTTGCATTTCTCTAATTGATAGCAATGATGAACATTTTTTCCATATACTTGTTGATTGATTATATATCATCTTCTGAGAAGTATCTGTTCAGGTCCTTAGCCCATTTATTGATTGGGTTATTTGGGATTTTTTTTTTTTTGAGTTCTCTATGTACCCTAGAGATTAGTGCTCTATCTGATGTGTGAAGAGTAAAACTTTGCTCCCAAGATGTAGGCTCTCTATTCACTTCACAGATTGATTCAAAGAGAGTAAAATCATGGCATTTGCAGGTAAATGGCTAGAATTAGAGAAGATAATGCTAAGTGAAGTTTACCAATCCTAAAAAGAAACAAATGCTGAATGTTTTCTCTGATATAAGGAGGCTGATTCATAGTGGGGTAGGGAGGGGGAGCATGGGAGGAAGAGACGAACTCTAGATAGAGCAGAGAGGTGGGAAGAAAAGGGAAGGGGAATGGGGTTAGAAATGATGGTGGAATGTAATGGACATTATTATCCAAAGTACATGTATGAAGACATGAATTGGTGTGAATACACTGTGTATATAATCAGAGATATGAAAAATTCGTGCTCTATATGTGTAATATCAATTTTAATGATTTCTGCTGTCAGCTGTCATATATAAACAAAAAAATTAATTTAAAAAAACCCATTCAAGAAGAATAGAGCTTGCATCTGCTGCTATTTCCTTGTTCTTCCAACTTTATTCCATCCCAGCCATCATCCTATTGGACAGTGCTGCCCACACTTAGGGAGGGTATTCATTTCAGCTGGCAACATTCCATAGGCCAATGATTCTAGACATACCCTCACTGACACACCCATAATCCTCTTAATCTTTGGCATCTCTTAATCCAATTAAATTGACCATTCAAATTAACCATTACAGCCATAAAGTCCAAGTGTTTACACTAGATTTCAATGTCTCTGTGGATCATTGCTTTTTGCGAGTTTCTTCATTATCCTATGTGTGAGCCTCTAGGTCCCCCTGACTCCTGACTCCAGCGGCTGGGTGACCTGGTGCAACTGAGGTCATTACATGAACGCAAGGTTCCAACATCACCAGAATTAAAACCATCTCTCTTCGATTTTTCTTTGTTCTCTTTCTTTTTCACTCCTTCCTGCCTGCCTTCCTTCTTCCATTTCTTCCTTTCCTTTCTTTCTCCATTTAGAAACTAAGCTGCAAGTCTTCCATTCTCACAGTGGATGAATTAGTCTTGAGTTTTACAAATACATCTCTACTATCAGGGCATTTGTGATCATCTGGTAATTGATTTTCATTCTCTTTCTATAAGGGAGTTTTACTATGTGGACTTTTAAATAGATGTGTATCAAAGGTGCTGTGATATTATAGGACAAATATGTGGTGCTGCTTCATAATAATATCATACATAATTCATGCTTTATGTTTTAATCTCACTAGTCATGATTAATGACTTAAAATGGACAGTTGATATTCCTTCAATGACCATTTTAATATGGTGTTGGTATGAATTTTTCTAATTTAGAAATAGCATTATTTATTACTTTTTTAAACCATCATGCTTATATTTTAAATGTTGAAAGGCACTTTCATTCAATTCCACTTTAGCAATAGGTAACAGAGAATAATATCATGTTCAAAATAAAGATACCATTTCTTGACCTATTATTACATCTATGACATGAAGCATTTATACTTAATGAAACTTAAGACAATGGAATGCTTAAATTTTTAAATAACTGTGGCTTATTCTTAGAACATCTAAAACTTACAATGAAAATTAAAGTTACAAAGGAAATAGTTGTACCATTGGGACAAAATGAACATATGAGATGAAAGGATCATTACTTGAGATGATGTTTAAATACTTAGTTTATAACCATTATTTATAAATCAAATTTACTTATTAATAAAATTGGTCTATGTTATGGTTCATATACGAGATGTCTCCCAAGAGTTCATGTGTGAAACTGTACAAGAATGGTCAGGGGTGAAATGTTTGGCTTATGAGAGCCTTAACCTAATCAGTGCATTAGTCCACTGGTAGGGATTAACTGGTGGTAAGCCTTTCCATTAAAAAACAAGGAGACAGGTAGGGTGTGGCTGGAGGAGGTGGGTCTTTGGGGGCAAGTCCTTGCTTAGTGTTTATATTTTGTCTCTGGTGAGCGAAGACCTGTTTATTTTTTTTTCTTTTTGATTTTTTTTTTTTAGTTGTTGATAGACCTTTATTTTATTTATATGTGGTGTTGAGAATCGAATCCAGTGCCTTACACATGCCAGGCAAGTGCAATACCACTGAGCCCCAGGCCCCTGGTGCCATGTCCTGAGCTGCTTTCCTCCTCCACACCCTTCTACCATGATGTTCTGCCTCAACTCAGGCCCCAGAGCAGTGGAGGCAGTTGTGTGTGGACTGAGACCTCTGAAATCCTGAGCACCCAACGAACTTTTCCTCCTCTAAAATTGTTCTGCCAAGCCAACAGAAAAGCTGACTAAAACAACCCGTGAGCCATATTTTTGCTATTCCAAGTTTTCTTGTACCAAGATTTACTATTTAGGTTTTGCGTTTTGGCTGATGGTTATCTGTTCCTTGTTTGCTGTTAGCAAGCCAGTTGATTAGTGGTCACAAAGATGACCTGGGTAAGTCCTGCTCACCATTCGTACCTCTTTCCTCCACATACTGTCCAGCCACTTCCCTGAGGGATGAAATATAGGTCTGCCCACTTTTATTTGTCCCCATTCAAGTATTGCTTATCTCTGAAACACTCTCATTATACACTTTTCCCCTTGCAGATACTGCATGGTATCTCTGGCTTAGGCCATGTCTTCAGAGGGGGTCAGCTCATTACCTCACAGCAAGTGGTGACAAACAAGTGAAGGTATTACAGTGTCAGTCAGCGAGATAAGGCATCCTGGCAAAGAACTAATGGGTAAATCAAATCGGTTTTTAGTGCTAGTGGAGCCCGATTCCCACACACCATCAGTCCTCTGAAAACAGATGAGGTACATGTGGATTCTTGAAATCTCAATCACAGTCATCCCCTCCCATGAAATGGTCTGACCATACATGATATGCATTATGGAAATGTGGAGAGAACTATTACACAGGAGAGAAGCTTTTCATAAAGTTGACAATCCATCCCTCATAGAATGGTATTCAGAAATTATACATCTCAGTTCTCATCTATTATAGATAGATGGAGTCTTTCCATTTTAAAAAAAAAAAAATATTTATTTTAATGATTCAATATCTGTTTCACAGAGAAATATCCAAACTAAATGAGTAAAATTTCTAATTTAATCATTAGACCAATAAAAGAGCATGATTTTATGGAGATCATTATGGTATTGAAAGCAATGGAAGAGTTAATATAGGGATTTTTCTAGGCTTGTATTGTCCTATGTGGTTAATGGGCACTCCAAATATGGCCAGTTCAAATTAAGATGTGTTATCAATATAAAATACACATGAGATTTAGAAATATTAACAAATGTAAAGTATCTTAAACATTTTTATATTGATCATATTTTGAAAACAATCTTTTGGGTTAAATAAAATGTTATAGTAATTACATTTTCTCTTTATTCTTTTAAATGTGGGTACTAAAATATTTTACATTCCATGCAGGGCTTACCTTATATTTCTGTGGGATCTCAGTGTTCTAAGCAACCCAGAAAAGCATTAGCATATTGAAAATTGCTTTCTTCCACTCAATTCTCAGTATGGTTCATATAAATCATGACCTTTGAATTAAAAATGCTCTCAAGTAGCTAGAACCATTGGAATATGCTATCGTAACAGAATAGTGAAACAAATTTTCCTCTGTAGTACAATTTCACAGTGGATACTCAATGCTTTCTCTATAACTATTCCATGCATTCGGGATGTCTGGTGCAAAACATAAATCTGCACAGTTGTACATTTTGTTATGATTCGTTTTGACATTTACAATTGCATTTTGGAAACCTTAGCTACAAGGTTCCCAGCAATCTTTTCAACCAGCTGAATAAATTTTGTTAAACTCAACCAAAGTATTGAACATGATTTATTTATTTAGCTGTTAACTCTAGTTTCTTTGGTATGCCCAGAAGTTGAACTTGCACCAAAATCTATTTTCTATCTTATTATTAAACAGTACAGAGCTGCAAGGACCCACTTTCAGGAACAGTGGGCTCCTGCAGTTCCTTCCTATAGTAAATAGAGTGTGCGAATCTATTAATTTTTGTTCAGCAAGTATTGGTGTGAAAACTGAGCTTTTTATAAACACTGGTGA
Source organism: Urocitellus parryii (assembly GCF_045843805.1). NCBI lineage: Eukaryota > Metazoa > Chordata > Mammalia > Rodentia > Sciuridae > Urocitellus > Urocitellus parryii. The sequence goes on along the minus strand of NC_135540.1, from coordinate 8,364,897 downwards.
AATGAAAAGAATAACCTCTTGCCATTTCCATTATCAATCCCAGCTTTTTTGTCTAACACTTAAACTTGGCCAAACCCTTGAGCAAAATCAACTTTTTTTCTAAAAATCACTTGCCAATTTTTTTTTAAAACCTAAACTTTTTTTTCCATGTACCACTTTTTTTTTTTTTTTTGAAATGGAGAACAACCAAATGTCAAACAATCTGTTTCTATTATAAGGAGCCTTCCATCTAGATGGTGTTTGCAACACTCAAGTAGAGAATACATTTTTAGAATATCAAGGAAGGTGTAGCTAGGAGACCTAAAAATCCACTGCACAAAATTTCTGTCACAAATTATGTTTTTCTTCTATAGCCAGAGTGAAAATGCAGATCAAAAGGAAAGAGATTCATGAATAAAAAATGTGCTTTGACCAAGAGTGAAGAAATTGGTGCCCAGCTATGTGAAATGAACTTGAAGGTACCTCCTTTAACCCACCGTGACTCAGTTAAAGTTGATTTACAGGTTTCTAAGGGGGTGGAAAAGCAATGCTTTGGAAAGATATCTAGACCAGACTAAGTTTAAATTTATTTGTCTTGTTCTCAATAATCAAAGTTCCGTACAGTATCAATCAGACACTGGATGTCCATGTAACAGTCTAGATAGACTGTGCAATACCCCAAAAATGTGGCCCTTGAACATGCTGAATCCTTTGAACTGAAAGACATTGGAGAGCCCTCAGCAAAAAAAGTCTTTCCCGCCTCCTCCTGCCCTTCTTTATCCTGCTCCTCTTGCTCCCCAAAGGCAGGCCCCTGAAACCGGAATTCCTTTTCCCCAAGTTGGGCCATAGATGTTAGAACTCATTTTTGCCCTATCATATTTCTACATGACTGTCCATTTTCCATCAAGTCAATAGTAGTTTTCCCTCGTCCCCTGGGTCTTCATTTCTGCAGCCTCTTGTGTGTCACATGGAACTGATACATGAAATGATTATGCTTTTCTCCTGCTAATCCGTCATTGGTTTTTGGACTACAGATGGGTGAGCACAGTTGTCATTTTTCTCCACCCTATGAGCACCACATCAGGAACCAGAATTATTTTAAAGCCATCCCATTCAAAAAACTAATCATGTGGAGACTGTTTTATGTGTACCAATGAATTCTCCCAAACAACATTTGTAAAAATTATGAAGCTTACCATAAATACCCAACAAACTTAAAACTTGAGAAGTTTACAATTGATAATAAAAGGCATACTCGCCCAACCTTTATTATTATATCATTAAAATAAAATTTGCAAGGGAGGTGCTTCATAACTGTAAGTATAAATATGCATAAAGGCACTGGGAAAGATGTTTCGTCATTTGCTTTAGTTAATTCAGATTGGCCACTCTGCCAAGGCAGAAGCCAATGAAAGCTCTCTGAGGCAGAGGAGGAGCTAACCCTGGCTGTGTTCCCTTTTTAGCAATTCTATCCCTCTGCAGAAGTCAGTCGGGCCCCAGGCAGGTAGGAAGCTGGCTTTCACTGAACCCTCAGCAACCACTGTGCAGAGCTCTCACACCCTCTTGGAAGAGCGGAGACCACCTGCAGAGCTGAGCAGGAAAGCACCTGGGGCTAGTGAAGATGTAAACAGAAACCAATTAGCTTAATAAAGCAAGGTGTTCTGGAGGACACTGAAGTTAGAACCCCACTGCTTTGAGTTCTCCTTCACTGTTTGGTCTCTAAGTTATCACAGCTTTTCCACAAGAGAAGCCTGCCCAATTTCAGTTTTTAGATTTGCTACTTTAATTTCTTATTCTTTTAGTATTTTGTCTTAAATGTTAAAGGATCCTTACATGTTATACATTATTGAAGTGTACTTATCTGCCTCTTCTCAAATAACGATATCTATTAAGCAAAATAATGACTTTATTTCTATTATTTCTATAAGGTCTATTATATATAATCATGATAATTTTATATAATCTTGTACTTTGCTCTTCCCTGTGATTGATCTTGTCATAGGGAAGAAATTGCTCATATAGTGTTGCAGAAAGCCATAATAATAATAATAATAATAATAATAATAATAATAATAATAATAAACAAAAAAGCCAAACACTTTTTTAAAGAAAACATTGGGAATAAAAATAGAAAATCTTAACATAGGCTCCACAGTGAGGGAGGGGGTGTTACAGAGGAACTGATAAGTAATAAACCAAATATTTGGATTCCACACTTGTCTAAAAATGCTTTTTAAAGAAACTAATAAAAAGGTTTTCTGTGCTTTTTCAAAGAAGATGCAGCAGATATGTAACAAATTGAGTCAAGAAAGAGAAAATTAGAATGAAAATCAAGGAGAACAAATTTGAATCACATTTGAGATGGTACTGTTAGGTAGAACTTGACACAGGCAATGCCATTTTAAAACATATCCTCCATCTTAGAACAAGAGTCACTTCATGCCGCGTCCCCTCGCCAGCAAAGGAAACAAGACACAGGATTCTTCCTTCAGCAGTTTATTCAGGCCTTTGTTTAGACACGTCTTTTAGCTTGTTTCTCTCTACTACTACTACTACTCCTACTGCTACTCCTACTACTACTCCTACTGCTACTCCTACTACTACTCCTACTGCTACTCCTACTACTACTCCTACTGCTACTCCTACTACTACTCCTACTGCTACTCCTACTACTACTCCTACTGCTACTCCTACTACTACTACTCCTGCTACGTGCCCCAGCCTTAATAAAGCAGATAAAGCCCCAATGCACAACTGCCACGTGGATCTTTCTCATAGGGTGTTCTACAGCTACGTGCCAACTCTCCCAAAATAAGGAGTTGTTTATCACAGGCCACGGCGCTTATCAGTGCCATCTTGTAATGGCGGCCACAGTACACAGAGACGGCTCACCACAGTTCCCCCTTTTTAGTTTTACTAAGACAATACAGGCGAGAGTAGAGGTCCTATCCCACTGTGCAGAAGTGGCTGCATATGGTCCAGCCCTAAGGAGGCGCCTTCCCCAGATCTGGCTCCATATCAGCCGACGCCTATTTTCGTGGGGCGGGGCGTGGACGTCCAACCCGCATGCAATAGGACATGCTCCCCTTGAGGTCCACTCAAGTGGATCACTCAAGTGCAGTGCCTTGCCTCGCATCCTGTATCGTGACGATGGTGGACGAAGGGGGACAGCTGAGGCTGAACTGTGACTGTTTAGAAATACGACGACAAACAAGTTGGCAGCACCCTGAAAGAAAGGCACGGACAGCAGAAAGGGGGAGAAATTCGGTCGTGACATCTGCCATTATTAGATAAAGGCCAAGACGTTCCCGTGGAATACATGTGTCTCAGGCGGATAAACAGGAGGCCTAGTGAGCTGGCCACTTCGACATGCACAACAAAGAATTGGGGGCTGGGCCCCCGGGGGCCAGGGAAGGCCTGCTATCAGCAAGTTCCCCTCTTTTGTTTATTGCATGTCAAAGGGAATCAAGTAGCCCCTGTCTTAGGTCGTCCACCGCCCCTGCACTGCTTACCCGTCTCTGGGGAGGCCCCATTCCCCTGTCTTAGGTTGCAGTGCAAGCGTGGAAGTTGCCCGTCACTGGGTACTACAAGATCAGCTCAGCGTGTTGTGGCCAACAGGACATTGTTATGGTAACCGCCTCCATAAACAGGACCCATGACCGTCACCATCAAATGGCAGGTGTAGTTGGACCGTAGGATTAGCTAGCAAAGATCCTAGTGCAGAAAGGCAGGGAGGAGAGGTATGCACAGAGGAAAGATATGGTAGAAGTTCCAGCATTAGAAGAGTGACAAAAGAAGGACATGTCGATCCCAGTGCAATGTTATAATAACTTGGGGTGCAACAACCATGTCAAAGGTTTACTGTTTAAGATGCGCAAGCCAGACCTGAGGTGAGTTGCCATTTTCTAAAGCAGCAAGAGCTTGTATGATCATAGCCTTATCGTGAGCACTGCGGGCCTTGAGGCGACAGAGAAACCACAAACAGAGAAACATACCAAAGCAACACATTGCACCAAAAATGCCTATTCCCACCCATTCCTTAAAAAAGGAAAAAGCAGAGGATAGCCAACTGGTGAATTGACCCAAAGTCACTGGTTTGACACGGGTGCTATTCAAAACAGCAATCTGAGTTAGTTGAGACTGGATCAAGTTTTCTGCTTCCATGGACCAGGTTCCGGATAAATACTCTCCGATGATGCATGAGGCATTTCTGGAATCATAAAATCTGACAGAGGTTATACATAAATGTGCTCGTAGATCAATACAACCCAAATGTACTAGGTCAGACAATTCTTCTACCTGAGCTTGAAGTAGATCTATCCTTTGATTAGCAAACCTGCCTTGTCCCAGAAGCATATCCTTATTCCAGGCAGGACGTCCTGCTGCATGATTTTGAGCAGCCTGTTCTACTGCACCCTCTAACATGAATGCTCTCCAATCTAGATATTTTTCCGGGGAGACACAAGCTCGGACTAAACTTGCCCAATCTGAAGGGGTCATACAGAATCTAGTTAGGCCCTCCACCTGAGTAAGAGTGAAAGCAGCATCTATGCCATAAGTATGGACAGATTCTGCCAAGGTTTTAATTATTTTAAAATCTAAAGGCTCATGATATCTTCCCCTATTATTGTCCTGAAAAACTGGATATGCTAGTCCCATGTCTGTATTAACTGTTCTCCACACTTGAGAGTGAAAAGTCCTCCCGGAGCCTTGGACTCCACCCACATACAGGGGCAGAGCAATGTGTGGATCTATGGGTGGAACATCAGGTATAGAGCCCTCCTCTAGGTTCTCAACTTCCTCCCCAGAACTGGATTTATTACCCTTCTCACAGCAGGCTTTTACATCTGTTGTTTCCCGTTTTTTCTTTCTTATCTTAGTCTTACATAATTGTTGTAATAACTTGTCCAATTCCTCAGAACTGTCCGAGCTACTTGTGTCCTTGGGAGTTTTTAACTCAGTCAAGTCCGGATAGAGCCTTCTCCCCTGTTTAACTTCAGACTCCCTTGTCTGTTCATCCCTCTTACTCCTAATACCTTCTGCTACCTCGCTATGTGACCCCTCCGATTTTTCTTCATGCAATTGCTCAAGAACGGCCTGACCCTCGCTCACAGCTTTCTGACATTTACCATCCATTATACACCCCCTCACTAATTTCCAAAGCGGAATGGTACCGCCCCTTAAAGTTCCTTGTTTGTAAGCAAAATCCAAATCTTTCCCTAATTTGTCCCAACTGGGAATCGTGAGACTCCCTGAAAAAGCAAACCAAGGAGCTACAGAGTCAGTTTCTTCTAAAAACCTCTGTAATGTGCTCTGCTTCACTTTAAGTCCCTTAGAACGCAGTAACCCGTCCAAGGCCAGCAAAATTGGGCTTGAGGAAGTAGCACCCATACTGTTCCAAGCAGTATAAAGAAAGTGAAAATACAAAACCCCGCTCTCTCCTTATTTACAGAGGAGCCTCTTATTTTATTATTTTTTCCCCCGCTCTCTCTTTATCTACAGAGGAGCATCCCCCGCTTTAATTGCGGATCCCATTCACCTGGGATTTATTCCCGCTCTCTATTTACCGAGGAGCGCCCCGCTTTCATTTTCGGATTCCCACTTACCTGGGAATTTACTGGTGCACCACCCCTGACTGCTGAAGGTTCTGGATCCTGGATTCGAGAAGGTTTCCCCGTCCGGGCCACCAACTGCCGCGTCCCCTCGCCAGCAAAGGAAACACGACACAGGATTCTTCCTTCAGCAGTTTATTCAGGCCTTTGTTTAGACATGTCTTTTAGCTTGTTTCTCTCTACTACTACTACTACTCCTACTGCTACTCCTACTCCTACTGCTACTCCTACTCCTACTACTATTCCTACTGCTACTCCTACTACTACCCCTACTACTACTCCTACTACTCCTGCTACGTGCCCCAGCCCTAATAAAGCAGATAAAGCCCCAATGCACAACTGCCAAGTGGATCTTTCTCATAGGGTGTTTTACAGCTACATGCCAACTCTCCCAAAATAAGGAGTTGTTTATCACAGGCCACGGTGCTTATCAGCGCCATCTTGTAATGGCGGCCACAGTACACAGAAACGGCTCACCACAACTTCAGGGTCACTGTGACTAAGCTGCCCTCAAGCCCCAGACAATACTCCATCATCATGCAAAGAAAGGAGACTGCTGTCTGGGATTGGAATCCTGAAAACACCTGGTTCAACATGGAAAGGGTGACCACCTCAAAGAAGAGAGGTGATGACCAAGAGGACCCCTTCCCGAGGACCTCCTAAAAAGGCCTAACTGCAAAACTTCCCCCACTCCCTCAGGCCCCTAGATCTACCCCAGGCTGTAAGCCAGGAAGGTTCTCTCCTGGGCTCCTTCCGCAGGTTTGTCCTAAATAAACCTGTGATACCGTTGAGCCACCTCTCCTCTTTATTGCCTTCATTTGCTTCTTCCTTCCAGTAACAGGCTGTAAACTATAGAAAATCCCAACAGGAAGATGTTAAAACATAAGAATACAGAACAAATAAGTGATTAAATAGAAATTAAAATACTAAAAATATAATAGTGTTAGGAGGAAACATTTTCTTCAACCCATTTGGTTAGGAGGGATGAGAGTGGGGGCTGGCAATAACTGACAACAGATTAAGTGTGGAAGTGGTTTAGTTGATATGCACGCAGGCTCCTCAGTGTATGTCAGTTTAACAAAGGTGCGCACAGTTGGGGGAGAGGGGCAGCAGGGCTTTGGGAGCAGCCTGGAAGGTCCCGTTGGGCTTTTGCATTGCTGCGCTGAGGGTCACTGTTCTCCAAAATCCCCAGAGGGAGGTTTCTGGCAGCTGTGTCTTCAGGAGACTCTGCTTCAATCAGATAAGGGGAGTTCCAGTAAGATTTCTTTGTGTATCTGTTGTAAGTGAAATGTTTCCTGTTCAAAGTGATCCGTATGCCATCTTGCTAGATGGTTACACTCTTTATAATTGTAGTCAGTAAATATCAAAGCAGATCCTCCATAGATTAAGAAGATAAAAGCCAAAGAAATGTTCAAAGCTGAAGTCTAAGTCTGAAAACCTAGAGTGCTTAGCTGTGTGTGCTATGGAACAAATGTTAGCATCTCCCTCAAATTCATACGCTGGAACTTAATCACCAGGGTGCTGAGATTGGGAAGTGAGGTCTCAGGCAGGCATTAGGTTACAAAGTTGGGGTCCTCATGTTGACAGCTGGGCACTTCTGAAAAACTGAGGTAGCACAAAGACCCCCTTTCAAGCCTGGATTCTTGAGATGAAGTCAGAAAGATTTCAGACACGTCACTCAGAGGAACAGGCATGAGTTACTGAAGTTGATAGGAAAAGGGAAAGGGACACTCTCAAGAGAGAGAGCAGGTCCTCTCAGCAAGGAGAGGAAGAGTGTGCCTCTCCTACTTTCTAGTTTTCTTGGGGATCCCAGAAAAGTTTCCGGAGAGTCCCACCCAGGCCCACCTCTTGACTTTTGACTGACAGGGAAACATCAGACTTTCAAGCCCCACTGTTATGGCAACTCCAGGTCACCTTGGTTCATGCTGACCAGTTTTAATTGGATTCTTAACCATACATTCTTATGGATTTTTATGTTTAAGAGGAACTCTACTTTTCTTCCAGAGTTTCAGGATCTGCTTACGGAAATCTCCCCCTTCAGAGTAACTTGGACTCCTCTTATCAACATTTTTTGGAGTCTGTATTTCTCTTGCAGTTAACAGGCAGTTTGCTGAGGAATGCGATATTTCCATTCCAGATAGGCCAGGCAGAGTGCAGGTAAATTGCTTTTTTGGAAAAGAAAGTATGTAGGGGTCAGTACAGTGAGCCCATTTTGTAGAATTGTTCTCTTAACCTCACGTTCCCACCATTCACATTTGTTCCCTAACACTCATGAATGACATCAGGGTCCTTGAAAGGGACCCCAAACATCCCTTAGCCCTTCTGCTATGTGAGAACTCAGAGAGAAGGTGTCAGAACCAAGAATGTGGTCTTCACCAACACTGAATCTACTGATTCACATGTTAGGCAGTACTTAGTAATGAGCAATGGAATGCAAACCAGTAACATGGCAAGGACATGGTTTTCTTTAAATTGACTTTAAGACTAATGAATAATGTAGTCATTTATAGGAAAACAGGGTGCGCTAACCCTGAGAATAAACAGGTGGAAACAAGGGAGCCAATCAAGAAATAGGTAAAGAAGGAAAGATCAGTGAGGCTAACTCCTGACTACCCAGGGTCTACTGAGGTCACTGAAAATCTGATGTCATCCTGCTGTCTATCAAAAGTCAGTAGGTAGCTGGGCGCAGTGGTGCACACCTGTAATCCCAGTAGTTTGGGAGGCTGAGGAAGGAGGATCATGAGTTCAAAGCCAGCCTTAGCAACAGTGAGATGCTAAGCAACTCAATAAAATACAAAAAAAAAAAAAAAAAAAAAAAAAAAAAAACACCAAAGGCTGGGGATGTGGCTCAGTGGTTCAGTGCTCTTGAGTTCAACTCCTGGGACCAAAAAAAAAAAAAAAAAAAAAAAAATGGTCAATAGCTAGTCCTGGGTGGGACTCTTTGGAAACTTTTCTGGGATCCCCAATAAAACTGCACTACAGGAGAGGCACTCTGTTCCTCTCCTCTGAGAGGACCTACTCTCCCCTTTCCCTTTTCCTATCCCTTCAATAACTTATGCCTGCTAGTCTGAGCCACACTTCTGACATTTTTCTGACTTGAAGATAAAATCGAGGTTTGAAAAGCAGGGTCTTTAAGCTTCAGTTTCCCAGATGGCCCCACTCCTTAACACTTTCACTTACAATAAAATTCTCATGCTTGGATTTTCATGTCTCACTCTAAATTTTCCTCTGTCAGAACCCAAGATCCAAAGTTTGAAGTTTGGCTCCCCCTTCACTTGCGACACCATGATCGTGGATTTCCTAACCTCTAAAATTCTGAGACATTAATTGTTATTGTTTTTAAGTCTGTATTTTGTAGTATGTCATTATACCTTCCCAGATAAACCAGGACGATGTATATTTGGAAAAATAAATAGGTCTGTATTTGATATATTCAGACAAAAATTTGACTCTGAAGCCAAATATATCAAGCATCATATTTAAAAGAACACAGATAATTAACACATGAACAAAATCTCTATATTTTTAGACTTTTTGATAATAGCAAGTGCAAAAAAGTGATATAATTACTTCAAATAAGTATTGAAAATAAAATATTCCGATTTACTTTTATTTCTTATATTACTATAGCAAAAGACTTTTGCCAGATTATTAAAAATGTGCCACCTCTCTGACTCCTGGGACTTACCAATGTCTTTTTTTTTTTTTTTTTTGGTCAAAATACAACCATGCTTACTCCTTATACTTTGCTGATACCAGATCTACCATCTTTTTAGAAGCCAAATCTAATCCCCTCACATTTCCTGTTAAAGTACTTAGTGACCTGCCAGTTGTGATAAGTTTTTGACATGTTCCACTGCACCCCTCAGCACGTCCTGGTTCCCTCCCACCTCCACCTCTGTTCCCCCACACACTCCATCCTGAGGTCACTTGTCCACTTTTCCTTCCTCTCTCAGATGTTCTTATACTCACCTGGTTATGCTTGCTCCCTTTAATTCACAGAATGCCTGCTATTCTTTGCCAATTCTGTTCTACTTTAACCACTGGAGCTCCTCACCATATTCTAGTATCTATAAAGTTAGTTCCGTGTTCATTTTTTTACTCTTCAGATAAAATTAAGAATAAGTATAGGTCTATCATAAAATCCCACAAAACTTGGTTGGTTTGTGAGCATAGTGATTCATATAATACTTTAGGAAACAAACTTAAAAAAAAATACTGAGTCTTCTTATGAAAATAAAAAGAACTTTCCATTTTTTTCACATTTTTTCAATGTTCTTTCTCATTTCATTTACAGTATAGACCTATAGTCATTGTTTATTAGGACAAGCTCTTTATATTAATTTATAGCCAGTAAACTTACTACAATTTCTCTTATATAATTTTAAAAAATTCTTTTAAATTGTCCAGCTTCACCATCTTGTCTATCAACCTAGAGGAAACTAATTCTCTGTTCACTTTTCAGTGTTGGCATCTATTGAACTAATACGATATTTTTGTTCTTGGAGTTAACAGCACAGTTGACCTATAATCTGTAGATTATATAACATTGACCCATCCATGCACAGCTATTAAAATCTATTTTGGCATGGTATGTTACTAGTAATGTGATATGAAATCCTATTTATAAAGTTTTACTAAGGAATTTCCAATGATATTCACAAATAATAGTATCTACTTATCTAAGTAGCTCTTTTGTGCATTTTTGGCAGATATGTCTTTGAGTATTGCAATGGTTTTAGAAAAAGGAACACGTTTCTTCTCTTTCTGAAATCTTTTAAGTTTTCGAATACTTTATGCAGTAATTTATCTGAATTTATTATTTCTGTGGCATATAGCTTTTCTAAGTTTTTAACATGATTTTCTTAAATTTACTAATTTTTCTGGGTTCACTTTGCACATGTGGAAGACGCTAATGGTTGATCCATTGCTGGTGCTTTTAGCAAAACATTATCCTAAGCATCTCAATCTTGTTTAAATTATCACTCTTAACTGGGTCCCCCAAACACTGCCCCAGTAGCTACTATATAATATGACCATTATACTGAAAAGGATAATTTGCCTTCTACTTTGTTGGTGAATGTTTTCAAAGTAGGATCCAAAATGATCAAGAAGAGGAGGTCATTTCAATGGTGGGGAGAAATACGTCCTCTCTGTCACCCAGAAGACCAAGCTCTTCTTAAGAACTTAACCCAGGAATCAAATGAAAGAAGCACTCCTGGCTACATGGAATATATGGGGCAGGAGGTGAGCACCATGTAGCAGAGACTGGAATTACATGGTAGCTGCCATAGTGCAAGATAGAAAGGTGTATCTCTAGTAAGGGGCCCAACACAATTAGTGTGCACAAAGGGAATACCTCCCAGAAGAGGTTTTGGAGCCCTGTCTTCCTCACTGGTAGGGACTTCAGGACATGAAGTTCAGCCCCTCCTACTTGGGTTTTATAAGAGCCTGGGAAGACTGTCAAAGGGAAGACCAAAAACCTCCTCTCTCAGCTGGGGATGTCAGGACTTACCAGATAATGGTGGTACCCAGCATAATGAATGGTAGGTCCATAGGACACTGCACTGATTTTCAGGTTCAGTTGACTATTTATTAGGGTACTCCTAACTAATAGAAGTCTTCTTTGTTGGCAATGATGGCTAATGCCAAAGCAATTCGGGAAGCCCTGGATTAATAGAAACTCTTGATACACAAACTCGGAAATAAGGTTGCCTATTAATTCTACAAAAAATACTGAACCTAAGTGAAATCAAAGTTATTTTCCATAGTGGGGCCACCTCTATTCTGAAAACAAACCTGGGTGCATACTAAAACTAAATAAGAGGGATTATATTGGGCACCAAGGCACAAAGTTTCCCAAATTACCAAAGGACAAGCCATCCCGAATTAATAGGCAAATATCTCTCCAAGCTTTTCAGGATAAGTTGTTCCTTAACTTGGCCCAGAGGTATTCACCACTAGGGGGACACTCCCCATGTAGTCTTGGACAGTCATCAAGCTGAAACCTTTGTTGTGGCAGAATTACCCTACTGAGATTTCTGTCATGCCCTAGGTGATGGAAATCCCTCACTGAAGAATTGAATTAGCAACAGAGGTCTCTTGTTACAATAGAAATGGTATCTACAGAATGAAGCTATACCTGGCCCCATGGGAACTTCATATCACAAGGAAAGAGTCACATACCCTGAAACTGAGGTTAATTTGCAAAACTCAAGAAATTTCTAGAAATACCTCTCCCTCTTACTCTGCGGGAGCCAGAGAGAGAATGTTCAACATTCTCAAAACAGGAAATGCATGCCGTTTTTAACAAAAAAAAAAAAAAAAGGAGATTTAGGGATAAGGAAACAAATGATAGACAGCTGCAACCTATCTCCCCTGTTCAAACACTTCATTTTTCATGATTGAGAATGGACACATGTGGCTAATGGCCAAACCATATGCAGCACCCTGAGCATTAGAGTATTTCCTTGACTAACATTTTCTAAGGTCCAATCTGTTACTAAAATCTGTTTGGTAGTTAATGGGCTAACTGTTGACTGAGAAAATCAGGGCTGGAAGATACCTGGTTGAGATGTCTTCTGATGGGGGCTGGGGAGAGAGAGAGAGAGAGAGAGAGAGAGAGAGAGAGAGAGAGAGAGAGAGAGAGAGAAAGGAGGGAAGGAGGGAGGGAGGAAGGAAGGAAGGAAGGAAGGAAGGAAGGAAGGAAGGAAGGAAGGAAGGAAGGAAGGAAGGAAAGAAAGAGAAAGAAAGAAAGAAAGAAAGAAAGAAAGAAAGAAAGAAAGAAAGAAAGAAAGAAAGAAAGAAAGAGAAAGAAAGGAAGGAGGAAGGGAGGGAAGAAAGAAAGGTAGGTAGGTTACATAAACTGTCACTCTGCCTATCTTGGCATACTTGCAGCACATCGGACAAAGCCAAAACTGAAAACCAACAAAACTACCAAAGAAGGTAAGCCTCTTGAGATGAACTACCTACCCTATCCTTTCTATCAGTGAGTACATGAGAGATTGGGTATTTGATCATCATGGCATATGGAAGTGGTTTGTTAATAGAGGAGCTGAACCAACAAAGAGATATTTACACAAAACCATTAAGAACTATAGCATATGCTAGAAATCTAGAACTGGCCCTATCGCATGGGAAGAGAACTTTGCAGAGAAGGGCCACATCCCAACTGGCACATTGATTTAATTGAGCCTCTCTTTTCAATGGAAAGAGCCACTAAATATGCCTTACCAATGTCTGATCCCTACCAAAGGTCATCTATTGGCTTACCCTGCCAGGCATAGCCTGTGATCGTGGTTTTGAGGGGTTGACAAAACTGTTTTTCTGTCTTGGGATTGCCACAGTCATGTATCAATCAAGGGACTCACTTTACCACAAAGCAAATGCAATACTAGATGCTATGAAATGACATAATTTAGATTTCTCACCCAGTCTATCATTCTACAAGTGAAGATATGGTAGGAAGACACAATGGGCATTTAAAACAAGGACTATGGAGGGAACTTGGAAATAAATGCTCCTGCAGATGGTCAAAAATACTGTTTGTATTTCTTATTATAATGAGTCTACACTTGTCTTCCACATAGCTGCACCATATTTAAATGAATAACAAATGAGGAGACCACCAATAGAGAAACTGAATCTTCTGATGGTATTTATACCCACATCACCTACAACCCTATTACCAATTTTCACAGACATGGGGACCCTAACACTGTTGCCTATACCTAAGGAACATCTATCTACCTGGTACTTTCTCTTTTACTTTCTCCCTCATAAAAATTGCAGAGACCAGCCACTTCCAGCTAGATCATGATAAGGAGGATTAAGCCCCTCACTCTGATCTTTGTTAGGATAAGGAGGATTAAACCCCTGACCAGGACCATTCTCACCTGCCACAACTGTCTAACCACCCACCTGGCACTCTCTGGAGAGTGAAGTATCCTCATCTTCTGCCACATACTTCTTGACTGAGGGAACTATGGAAAAGTCTGGAACTGCTCCAACATATGGGAAGTGGAACTCATCATCCTCAAGCAGGGTAAAAGCATTTTGTGATTCCCTGCTGTTGGCTACACATGGTCTCTGACTTGAATCTTTCCTGTTGCCAAACCTCTTTCTTACCTGACGTGCCTTCACTCCTGCCAGGGTCACTGTATACCCATTGTGGATGCCTCTAGCTCTGGTAATGTATCTCCTATTGCTAACAAGGTGTGCCTGACACATCACACTACATGGACATTACACAGAGACACACAGCACAGTGCAGACCGGGACAATGAGAGCCATCCTATTTACTCCTTTGTTGGTCAATCCTACTACCACAGCCAGAGACATCAACCGTGAGGATAGCCCTGTACCTGTCTGTGAAAAACCACCAGCAAGATCTGTTTTGTCTAAAATATCACATGTGACATCTAACTGCCTGTTGTCCAGCTTTGATTTCAAACCCCATAAAACCCACTATTATTAACTAGTGCCATCAAACAAACAGAGCAATTAATGAATCTCTACCCATCAAGTATCTTTTAGGAATTACCTGCAATAGTATGCACCTAATATTACACCAAGGGACTCATGACTGATACCATCAAACTAAAAATGACCCTAAGAGGATACAGAAGTAAAACTACAACCCCTTCTAATACCTGGGTTGATGGCAAAGGTAATACCTGCCCACACTCTCTGCCCTTATAGGTATTGGTCCTTTTTTCCCCTGTTAATTGTAGTGGTCTCTCTCCAGTTCCATTACAAGTATCATTTATTCAGCTGAAGAGAAATTTAACTAGCCAGGTGACCTCAGGCACATTGTTGGGGGTCTCTTTCCAGGCCACTTAGCAATATATAAAAGAATGCGGCATATACAACACAATATTACCTGGCTCAAGTTTTCTCTAAAAATTCAGGGACCTCAACCGTCTTGGAAAATCTTAGCCTCCTCACAATACCAGGTGCAGTCTTTAAGAAGCCCTCAACCAGGGTGGTCTCTGTGACAGCTCTAACACTGATTCACCCATAGAAGCCATCCTAGCTCTGGTGTGTTAGAAGAAAAGAAGTGCCTACGAAAACCAGTTAATACCGAGAAGACACACTTCACTCTGCCTGGGACATTCTCCACCTGAATGGACAACTAACCTGCTGTACTCTTTAACAAATTGCTTGGGCATCCAACACAGCCACTGAGGAAATAAATAAATTAAAGGGATACAACTGACTACCCTAGAGACCTTGTAACAGAACCTATGAAGCAGGTCATCCTTCAGTGAAATGCAGCAATGTCATGATAAACAGGCACTGAAATGGGTGAAATGTAAAACCAAATTAATGTCTATTTTTTATGAGGATCTCACGTGTGAATACCCCATAGCCGAGGTTCTAATTTGGTGAATGGCTAAATTCACGAATCAAAATGGAAGACAAGCATTCTAATGATCTTCATTTCTCTGAATATGAGAAGTTTTGCATGGTCATGGTTTTCCCTGGTGGGACAGAGTGTAAACTAAAACACATTTTCTCAACCTTTGGAAGAGATGATTCTTTGTTGTGAAGGGGGCAAGAGGGCATTGCTGGATTTTCAGTGGCATTTCAGGTTATTATCCTCTACCTAGATGCAACTAGTGCCCGCCCCAACCACATGCCCAATTGTGACAAGAACATCTCCAGAATTGCCCATTGTTCCTGAGGGAACAAGTTTCACCCACTCTACCCCGCTGTTCTAGAGAAACTACTATATTTTTATTCCGGTTTCCCTCTACTCACGTCAGTTCTCTTATCTGCAATTACTGAAATTTTGTCCATTCAGCATTTTATTTTTGAAAGGGGTAGATACAAAACTTTTCATTAACTGCCAAAAGTTCTGCTCCCAAAATATACTTTCAACATTAAAGTATGAATTTATTCTCTTGTCTAAGGATTCTAGGAATAATTTTTCTTATTGGCATTTCTCATTATTTTGTGTGTGTGTTTTTTTTTTCATTTTTTGAAGTACTGGGTTTGAAGTCAGTGGTTTCTCTCTCTAAGATACATCACCTTTCCACATCATCATTCCTTATTTTATTTATTTATTTTAAACAGTGTCTTGCTTAGTTGCCCAGGCTACGCTGGAATTTGTGATCCTCTGGCCTCAATCTCTCTAGTCACTGGGATTTTGGATGTGTGCCTCTGCACATTGCTTATTTTATTTATTTTAAACACAGTAAAAAAAAAAAAAAGCTTCTACATTTGTAACTTTCACACTATGTTTTCTAAGAAATTTATATCCTTCTTTATTTTTAGGAACTACTGCTAAAAAGGTTTTTGGTTCAGTTAATCTATTTTATGGACTAAAAAAAATGTTCTTTCAAAGTGTCACCAGAACTGGAAGTATTGAAATACTGTCATCCCTGAAACCCACTTTCTGAAGTAGGGAAGTGGTGGCTGGTGGCTCAGCACAGGAGTATAAACTGAAGGACCAAAAACCTATCCTCAGGCTTTGTGGACACTAGTTGTGGTCAGCTCTCTTCCTTGCTTTCACTCTCTTAAGTAAAGTTTGCGACACATTTTACACAAACACATCCCCTAGTAGTTATTAGGAACAGGGACACTGGATAATGAAAGGGGAGTCTGTGTCCTGGTGCTGTTGCCAGGTATCTTGCCATGACCCGTGATAACCTTTACTAGAGCCGTAGTTTGGAAGACTGCTAAAAACTTAGCATTCATTATTTTATTTGATCTCACCAAATATATATATATATTTTTAATTTTATTTATTTTTTATTTTTTTTATTGGTTGTTCAAAACATTACATAGTTCTTGATATATCATATTTCATGCTTTGATTCAAGTGGGTTATGAACTCCCATTTTTACCCCTTATACAGATTGCAGAATCACATCAGTTACACTTCCATTGATTTACTTATTGCCATACTCATGTCTGTTGTATTCTGCTGCCTTTCCTATCCTCTACTATCCCCCCTCCCCTCCCCTCCCCTCCCCTCTTCTCTCTCTACCCCCTCTACTGTAATTCATTTCTCCCCCTTGTATTATTTTTCCCTTTCCCCTCACTTCCTCTTGTATGTAATTTTGTATAACCCTGAGGGTCTCCTTCCATTTCCATGCAATTTCCCTTCTCTCTCCCTTTCCCTCCCACCTCTCATCCCTGTTTAATGTTAGTCTTCTTCTCATGCTCTTCTTCCCTACTCTGTTCTTAGTTACTCTCCTTATATCAAAGAAGACATTTGGCATTTGTTTTTTAGGGATTGGCTAGCTTCACTTAGCCTAATCTGCTCTAATGCCATCCATTTCCCTCCAAATTCTATGATTTTGTAATTTTTTAATGCAGAGTAATACTCCATTGTGTATAAATGCCACATTTTTTTTCCATTCGTCTATTGAAGGGCATCTAGGTTGCTTCCACAGTCTTGCTATTGTGAATTGTGCTGCTATGAACATCGATGTAGCAGTGTCCCTGTAGCATGCTCTTTTTAGGTCTTTAGGGAATAGACCGAGAAGGGGAATAGCTGGGTCAAATGGTGGTTCCATTCCCAGCTTTCCAAGAAATCTCCATACTGCTTTCCAAATTGGCTGCACCAATTTGCAGTCCCACCAACAATGTACAAGTGTACCCTTTTCCCCACATCCTCGCCAGCACTTGTTGTTGTTTGACTTCATAATGGCTGCCAATCTTACTGGAGTGAGATGGTATCTTAGGGTGGTTTTGATTTGCATTTCTCTGACTGCTAGAGATGGTGAGCATTTTTTCATGTACTTGTTGATTGATTGTATGTCCTCCTCTGTGAAGTGTCTGTTCAGGTCCTTGGCCCATTTGTTGATTGGGTTATTTGTTATCTTATTGTCTAATTTTTTGAGTTCTTTATATACTCTGGATATTAGGGCTCTATCTGAAGTGTGAGGAGTAAAGATTTGTTCCCATGATGTAGGCTCCCTATTTACCTCTCTTATTGTTTCTTTTGCTGAGAAAAAACTTTTTAGTTTGAGTCAGTCCCATTTGTTGATTCTAGATATTAACTCTTGTGCTATGGGTGTCCTATTATGGCAAGCCCCACTTCACAATTAAGGGAGCAGAGGCTGTGGTTAAATAGCCTGAACCAGAATACAGGTAAGTGTGTAATGTGGTGACAGTTTAAAACAGGATCTGCTGACTAAGCCAACATGTGGATATTTTCCATATCCACATGTTTTTATTGGTGCATCATAGTTGTACATGATGGGATTTGTTGTTACATATTCATACAGGCACATAAGATAACAATATGATTAGGCCAGTGTCCCTCCCAGCACTTCCACCCACCTCCTACCCTTTTCCTCTACTGATCTCCCTTGATTTTCATTAGATTCTCACCCCCAACTCCCTTTCTTTTCCTTTTCCCTTTCCAGCTTCTACATATGACCCTTGATCTTCTGAGTTTGGCTTATTTTGCTTAACATAATGCTTCTCAAGTTTCATTCATTTATCTGCAAATGACATAGCTTTATTTTTTTTTATGGAGGAATGAAACTCCATTGTGTATATACACCACATTTTCTACATCCATTCATCTGTTGGTGGACACCTAGGCTGGTTCCGTAGTTTGGCTATTGTGAAAGGTGATGCTATCAACATGAGTGAGCATATACCACTGTAGTAAGATGGCTTTAATTCTTTAGCATAAATACCAAGGAGTGGTATAGCTGGGTCATGTGTGGTTCCATGCCTAGTCTTTTGGGAACCCTCCATTCTTGTTTCCATTATGTGGTACCAATTTACAATCCCAACGGTGTTTCAGTGTTCTATTTTCTCCACATTCTCACCAGCATTTATTGGTTGTATTCTCCATGACTGTCATTCTGACAAGTCTGAGATGAAATCTCAGTGTAGTTTTGATGTGCATATCCTTATTTTCTAATGATGTTGAGCATTTTTTCATGTATTTCTTGGCCATTTGTATTTCAGAGAGGTGTCTGTTTAATTTATTAACTGGGTTATTTGATTTTTTTGGTGTAAAAGTTTTTTTTTTTGTTTTTTTATATATTCTTGACATTAATCCTCTATAAGAAGAGTAGCTAGCAAAGGTTTTCTCCCATTCTGTAGGCTCTCTCTCCACATTTCTAATAATTTCCTTTGCTGTGCAGAAGCTCCCATTTATGAACTCTTGGCATTATTTTGTGAGCTTTTAAGAAAGTTGTTGCCTGTACCTATATGCTAGAGTGTTGACCCTACATTTTCTTCTAGCAGTTGCATAATTTCTGATCTAATTCCTAGGTTTCTGATTCATTTTAAACGAATTTTGGTGCAGGATGGGAGACAAGGGTCTAGTTTCATTCTTCTACCTCTGGATAAACTATTTCCCCAACACCATTTTGTTTAAAAGGCTATCCTTTCTCCAATATGTTTTGGGCACCATTGTCAAGGATCAGATGACTGTGTCTGTGTGGGTTTCTCTATATATCTTATTCTGTACCCTTGATCTATGTGTCTGTTTTTATGCCAATACTATGCAGTTTTTGTTACTGTAACTCTGAGGCATCACAATACCTGACTTCACGTTAGAACACATGGCATTATAGTAACATGGTCATTGTACAACATATTGACTTCCTACTGGATTGTGAACTTAGGATTCCAAAATAGGCATCAAAGACATGTTACTCAGGTAAGTGCAAATTTCAATTCCATCTCTTAAATTTGTTAAAATTTCAGAATTTCATCAACAAAGTATATTCTCATACTGTAATTAAAAAAAAAAAACTCAAAGACCCACCAATACTGTGCACTCATCCCTTTTACCATTAAAGGGACCAGGCAGATTTTTTTCAGGGCCAATATATGTGGTTTCTAGCCTGACACCTGTAATAACTCTCCAGGTTTTAGTTTAGAGACAAGTTTATCAGCTTGGCTTGCCATCCTTGAAAATAGGTTGTTAAAGTGAAAAATCTGTAGGAGCTTTATAGCTCTGTTCCCTTCAACTGCCTTACACTAATATTAATCCTGTTTTAATTCAACACCATTTGAACCCTTCTTGCATGTGACTTGTTCATTAAATTATGAGACTCTCTACACTGTAGAAATGCCACAGTTCAGCAACCAGATCCAAGAAGTTGGGTTCATTTATGTCAAAATAAAGTTTGGAGAAATTCCAGCTGGTGGATAACCCAGGAGACAGATATATCTCAGAGTCTAGTAGTTATCTACTACTTTATGGACTTCTGAACAGTACTTCTAGACATAATAAATTCAGATAAAAGGCAGCCAGAGATAACATTTGGAGACAACTTCTCACAGAGCACCTATAATCCACAGCACATCAGCAAAGTGTACCAGTGGTCTATTAAGCACAATCTCTGCAAATTTGAGGTAAGTGCTCACAAAATCTTAGATGAATGGATAGTGGGTTTAGCACTTAGATGCATTTTACATGGTATGGCAGTATTTGAGGTTTATTGATGAAACCCTTTCCCTTAAAAAAAAAAAAAAACTCTTGATTTTTTTTTTATGTTACACAACATAGAAAAAGGCATATCAGAATAATTCAGAGAGCAAGTTACGCTGACCATTTTCTAATATTTAGTCATGTGCCTTTAAAGTCTTCCACAGTTCTATTTATTGTTTTTGACTGACAGCTACTTGAAGTCTGCACCTTTGGAATCTTCACAGTTGTTTAGTAGGAAAGGAACATTTGAAAACCAGAGTTCTAATTACAGGTGGAACACTGCTTCCAAAACCTGTGTGATGCATTTAATCATTGTGTAGTTTTCTTTCTTTATGTATCAAGTTAGACATGCACATGCGTGAAGAGACACACATATACACACACTTTCCTATGACCTGTATATAGACAAACTATTTCAAAAGAAAAAATAAAAAAATGCTTTTATTAAATATATACCTATGCCTAATTTTTTAATGTGACAAAAGTTACACTAAGAGTGAAAAATGAAAAGGTAATGACTGGAAAATTTGAAGAACAAGGAAAAGAAAGAAAGTGTATTGGCAGTTTTACTTTGATATCTTCCTTTAAATAATGAAAAAAAAACTGAAGCATTTAAAATGTATATCTTATAGATTGTCATTTTTACTTTAGAAATAGCAATAACAATAGATTATCTAGAATATATGTATGTAATATTTACGTGAAAATGAATGAATATCGCATTTAGAACATATTCTCCTTTGATTTTATAGTTTTTTACATTTGAAATCAAAAGAAGGAGCAGACACCAAAAATTGGTTATGTTTTCAACTGGGTCTACCTGTCGGGTATGATGATGAATTAGAAATGTATCTCAGTGATTTTGTCTCCTATCCACATTTTTGTGGACATAAGAGATTAAAGTGCTTTTTTTTTATATCATTTGACACAAGTTAAATGCATGTACATACATTACTGTATCAATTCCCATTTTAATATTAATGCTAAACTATAAGTCATTTATCTCATAGAACACAATTTAAAGAAAGGGGAAAAATTAGATGCTTTTCTTTTAAATTTTTTTATTACACTTTTCCCAAGCTTAATTTATCTACAAACAATGAAAAACTTATATATGCACATATAACATAGCGAATATAAATGCAATTTTATAAAATTTACTGTGTGTCAATGGTCTAGAAAACAGTGTGAGCTGTTTTGCACCATTTTGGTGAATTAACGTGGATCAGAACCTCAGGTCACAAGGCCACTGAGAGGGACAAAAAATGTGAGTCACTGGGACTTTCTGTTCCATGGTACTAGTGAGCAAGTTTCTGGCAATTGTAGCTTGACTCACTTAGCAGAAAATCTAGATTTTCCGATTTTAAACTGAAGAATTTGATAAAGAGAATATTAGAAAGTTTATGA
The DNA here is from genome assembly GCF_045843805.1 of Urocitellus parryii. Lineage (NCBI taxonomy): Eukaryota > Metazoa > Chordata > Mammalia > Rodentia > Sciuridae > Urocitellus > Urocitellus parryii. The sequence continues at coordinate 8,343,486 of NC_135540.1, read as the reverse complement.
GTGCTTTCTCCCATCTAGAACAATCATTTCTCAAATAAATATCTAACCACCCAAAGTATCAATAAATAAAAAGAGACATAAATCTATCATGTACTGGGTCTAATATTTCCTATTTATGAATGACCAGCTTTCACCTAGACTTTAGAGTTTGTGGAAAGAGAACCATCTTTTTCAGATTCCAGCACTGGTGATAGTATAAAATGTACATCACGGTGCCTATGAAAATATATTTGTACATGTAATTTTTGAAAAGAAAACTATGCGTTCCTACCGATAAGGAGACTGTTGATATGTGTGATAAAAATGTGAACTTGATTATTCCATGTAACCAGCACCCCACATAGGCTGGCTTTATAGTAAGCAAATCTCTGAATTTAAGGACTTTTATGAGTAAATAATAACCAGGTAGATGTTTAGTTTTGAACTCTTGCATGACATAAGAGAATCAAAAGTACATTTTGACTCATGAGACTATAGCATTTCACCAAAGTTTTGCTTCCACATGTCATTTGTCTTAATTATATGAACCTTTTACAGAACTATACTCCCAGAATTTGGAGTAGTTTGTTATTTTATTCATCATTCACAACCATTTCAGTTGCCACACTTTCTAGATAGACAGATGGAGGAGGAAAGAAGAAAGGTAGAGTTAAAACCACCCTAAATGTTCCAGTGGAGCAAGCCACTTCCTGCATAGAATGCTCTGGTAAATCCCTGGTAGTGCATCTTTGTTGATGGGTTGTAACCTGTAACAAATTGGAGTTATGTTGAATATAGTGTAGCTCTTTGAGATTCAGTTTTCTGTCTGTAAAACGAGGAGGTTAACTAGTTTGGCCCTAGCATTGTGATCTAGAATCCAGGTACACACAATCCAAAAAGTTAACAGGACTTCCACTCTTGTGAGAAAACATGACCTTCATTTCTGGGCTTTAAGGAAGGGAATAAACAGTAATTACAAGCACATGATCTTTCCCAAAATCTTGACCCCTAACTCTCAAAAGTGATTTCTTCTTTTCAATAGTCCTTTTTGAATAGAATTATTTAGCTGGATGGATACTGCTTGCTCCACTTTCTTCTCACAGAAGTACAGATTTCTAGCTCCTAAGCCAAGATTTTAGTATCTGCATAAAGAATAGTGTGCTTTTTCTTGGCAAACGTAGTGCATGACAAACTTTCCCACTGTCTGCTACAATAAAAGCAAGAAGCGTCAAAAATCAAAACAGAAAATCTGAACATTTATCTCCATTTAAAATTTTCAACAAGTTTCAGATATAAACTGAAGATCCTTCGGATAAAAGGACTTTCAAATAAAAAGTATCCTATAGGTACAAAGGCACATTGGGAAATCCTCTCACATCTTTTACCTCTATGTGACAGGCTTTATTGAAGAAAACTTCCCATAGTGCTATAATTAAAGTGAGCATGAATACATACCATACATAACCAGCAGAAATTCTTTAGAGTATTCATAACACAGAATTCATGAATATTAAAATGTTTAAAAGTTAATTTAGTCAATCCATGTTTTTGAGCATCCCTTCTTTGTACTTCATCTTTGGAAATGCCATTTTTTTCTATTATTATGCTTTCTCTTTTTTAAGGTGGATGAATAAAAAGGAACTTTTGCACAAGTTTGGTCAACTTATGCATTAATGTGAAACACATTTTCTCCATTGCTTGAGCATTTTTAGTTTGGACAAATGGTATGTTTTTATCATCTCCTGAGTTTAATCAAAATTCCTTTGTTCATTTCTAAAAGTAAGACTTTGGCAAAGGCACAAGAATGAACTGAGTTTGGAAAAGTAGAATATCAGGAAGAAGTTTCAGTAGTTGCTGAAGGACTTCAGTTCAGTATGTTCTGTTCTATAAGATGGTCAAAACATGGAAGACTAGTTTCAAAGAATAGTTTTGTCCCATTTCTTTACACAAAGTGTTTTTATTTGACCACTGTTTTCTTATCAAATAGGTATTTTATTAAATTGTTTATGTGTTGTTGTTTTTTTTGTTCAGAGGTTGATATCCTGGTAACAATGCTTCTGTTGATAGGGATACATATTGAATATTATGATAATTATGGGACACAAAACATTCAAAAAATAGATATTCAAAAATATATACAAACTCTCTACAGAAGTAATAAGTCTATTACACAAAATTCAACTATCTATCTCTTTATGCAAGAATTTGATTTTATTACAGGTATATTGACTAATCTATTTCTATTTTGTCCTGGATCCAGCTAGTCCTTTATGCTTGTCCAAAATTGTTAAGTATTTTGGCAGCCATTCATCAATTCATTCTGGCTCTCTGAAGTGACTCTGGAAGGTTACAACTAGACTGTATGTAGAATCTGAGGATGCAACTCAGTAATAGAATGTGTATCTGGTATGTATATGCCCTGGGTTCAATCTCCAGCATGTGTGTATGAAACATATACACATACACATACACAAAAGGAAAAGCAAATGTATATACACTATATACAGAAAATGATTTTACCTTTTAAAGGAAGGACACTGCTACAACCATGGAACATCACTTTGAAAATCTTTATAGTATAGAGATAATTTTCAATCAAAATGAGCTTGACTATTTTCAATGTGATTATACTACCTAGACCATTACTAAATAGTTTTTCTTTTACCTATTCTTTTGCTATCAAGGATATTTACAATTGATATCAGAGAATGACCATCATCCTATTTTAAGCTACATTATTATAGTATCAGTTTTTTAAAAAAATCTATTGATAGAAGAAGAGGACAGCCCACTTGAAAATTTTGCAAAATAAATTTATCTTCCCTTTTCCTGGTACCACAGAATCACTTCGATATCAATTCTTAGATACTAAAACTTTCCGTAGAACTCATCTCTTAAGGCAATTTTCATCATTGAAAATATTTGATGAATTGAGTTAGCTAATAATACCTTAATGGACTGCTCTTCTAAGAAAATTTCACATCACTGGGGACTAAGACATTAATGACATCTTCAGACTTGGGATGGTGATGGGTTGACAAGCAATATTTTTTTGTGTCTGTATGAAAAATCTCCAATGAAGTAATATGATTAATAGACACTGAGGCCCACCTCCGGAGTGGCCAGATTAGGGTGGGAAAAACCAACAAAACTTGTGAATTAAATGTATTTATGAAGCAATGTAATTGTTTTGCCTTTTCTTACATTAATCCATTTTTTTAAGTGAATCTTTGGGGTAAAAAAAATAGAGGTGACCTTCTGGGAAGAAGATCACCTCTATAGGGAAGAGGGGTTGGAGAGAAAGGGAGGGAGAAGGGGAAATGCATGGATGGTGGAAGGAGACCCTCATCGTTATACAAAATACATGTATGAAGACATGAGAAAAAAAAAAGAATAGTGTTACCCTAGATTACGTAGAGAGAAGTGATGGGAGGAGATGGGAGGGGATGGGGACAAAAGGAAGGACAATAGAATGAAACAGACATTATTATTACTGAATGTATGTATTATATGTGACTGCATGACCAATGTGATTCTGCAACCTGTACACTCAGAAAAATGAGAAATTATATCCCATCTGATTCAAATGTATGTCAAGGTCATTGTACTGTCATGTGTAACTAATTAAAACAAATAAAAAATAGAGGTGATTTTAAAAATCTCCTATTTCTGATCACAGAGAGAAAGAGAGAGAGAGAGAGAGAGAGAGAGAGAGAGAGAGAGAGAGAGAGAGATCACATCATAAATAGCTAATCTACCTACCTATAGATGTGTATTTCTGAATCTTTTGTTTTATTCCCCGTAAGTGTGCAAGGCTATGTGAAGACTGATTCCTGCATTGGCATTAACACCTTGGTTCAAATCATTTTTTCCCCTAGTTTTCTAGTATCCCATCTGACCTCAGTGACAACTCATTTTAAAAAATGATGAGCATTATGCTGTGTTTCTTATTAGAAGTATGGATGCAAAAAGCATATTACAAAGGATGAAAAATGTAACTACATGTTGCAATCTATTTCTTATGTAGGTCATTCTCTTTGATCCTCACTTGAAAGCATTACCATTTCCAGGAGATGTTACAAAAAAAATAATAAAAAGCAATTACCACCACATCTCAGTTAGAGGAGCTTATAGTATTAAGGGTTCATCACACTTTTCTCTCTTCCTCTTTTCCCATCTGAAAGATGGTGTTACATGGTTTCAGGCCAAGAAGTTGAGATTTTACTTTTCCATTAGGACATTTTTCTTCTGCCTTAAAAGAAATTCAACTTCCTAGTAGGGCTTTATAAAAGAGTACTGAAAAATAAAGAAAAGATGCTCATATATTTACTGAACAAGGAACTGTAGTTAGGCAGTGCTAAGTTTTTAATACCATCACTGAATATTAAAAGAACATTACTGCTCCACTGAAAAACTTTATCCACAATAGTGTTTCAATTGAAAAAAAAAATCACAAAACGTGTGAAATCCAACAAGTTTACACTATATTAACACATCAAATTTAAATTTTATGAAGTTAACACTCAAAATATATTTTACTATATTTTGCTAATTATTGTAGGTGAGGTAGGATATTATTAGTCATATTTTATCATGAGGGAAACAGGTCAGGCAACAGTGACAAGAATTTCCTAGGCCATCAAGTTGAAGTTAGTGGCAGAACTAATATCAGATGTTTGTCTCTTGAAATATAAACCACTAAATAGACTATTTAATGCTTAAAAAAAATAATTACTTGCCTGGAAAATCCAAAACGGGGGGCATAATTTTATTAGGCTCCAAATTCCTTTTTTTTTTTTTTTTTTGGTACTGGGGATTGAACCCAGGGGTGTTTAACCACTGAGTCACATCCTCAACCCTTTATTTTATATTTTAATTAGAGACAGGATCCTGCTAAATTGTTGAAACTGGCTTTGAACTCACAGTCTTCCTACCTCAGCCTCCTGAGCTCCTGGGATTTCAGATGTGTGCCACCACACCCAGCTCCATATTACATATTTAGTAATGTATGATGTCTAGAGCCCTGATGTTTCTTGAGACTTGAGACTTTGGAAATTACATAAATATCTTGAAATCTTATGGCCTTACTATCTCTAAAACAAATCACGAGAGAGAGAGAGAGAAAGAAAAGGTAATTGAGAATTATATCTTTTCCCATAAACATCTTATATCTTTTCCCCTTATACTCTAACAATCAGGGTTTGATTCTGTATCCTAACAACTGAGAACTAACCATGAATATTTCTGCATATAGTACTGATCAAAAACAAATCATATTTTAAGCTTGCTTATATTAACTTCTAATGCATACAACTTGAAATATTATACTTGAATATATGCTATACTGTTCATTTATGCATTCTATTTTGAATAAGTTCTTTAACTTCCATGATTTTCTCTTACCTCATCAAAGACTGGATTAGAAAATTATATAACCATTTTTCATTATTATGTATCTTTTTCTAATTTGTTACATATGACATAAAAATGTATTACAATTCATATTACACATATACAGCACAATTTTTTATATCTCTGGTTGTACACAAAGTAGAGTCACGCCATTCATGTCTTCATACATGTACTTAGAATAATGATGTCCATCTCATTCCACCATCTTTCCTACCCCCACCTTTGCCTAATCTAGAGTTCATCTAATACTTCCATGCCCTGCCCAACCCCATTATGAATCAATATCCTTAAATCAGAGAGAACATTCAGCATTTGTTGTTTTGAGATTGACTAACTTCACTTAGCATTATATTCTCCAACTCCATCCATTTACCTGCAAATGCCATGATTTTATTCTCTTTTAATGCTGAATAATATTCCATTGTGTATAGCCATTTTTAATAATTAAATTGAGATGATAACATATGAGAATACGTAGCTCACTATAATAGTGTTTAGTAATGTCTCCTCCTCTTTCACAAGGAGAGATTGTAAGGTGCTGGACTGTAACCATAACGGACTGCTTTTCAGGTGGTCATCCTCAATGCTAACTTTACTCAGAAACTTTGATGATGTCAGTGCCTCCAACCTTTTCAGTCATAGTGAGGGCACTTGACCACCTGTAGATGTCACCAGATGAAATGAACTGAAAAATATTGCCACATTTCTCATTCGCTGCTGCTTCTTTTTTAAATTTTTAAATCTATATATGACAGCGGAATGCACTACAATTCTTATTACACAAATAGAGTACAATTTTTCATATCTCCGGTTGTATACAAAGTATATTCACACCAATTCATGTCTTCATACCTGTACTTTGGATAATAATGTCCATTACATTCCACCATCATTTCTAACCCCATGCCCCCTCTATTCCCCTCCTACCCCTCTGCTCTATCTAGAGTTCATCTATTCCTCCCATGCTTACCCTCCCTACCCACCCCAAAATCAGCCTCCTTATATTAGAGAAAACATTTGTCATTTGGTTTTTTGGGATTGGCTAACTTCACTTAGCATTATCTTCTCTAACTCCTTCCATTTACCTGAAAATGCCAGGATTTTATTTTGTTTTTTTGCTGAGTAATATTCCATTGTGTATATTTGCCACATTTTTAAAATTCATTCATCTACTGAAGGGCATCTAGGTTTGTTCCACAGTTTAGCTATTCTGAATTGTGCTGCTATAAACATTGATGTAGCTCTGTCACTATAGTATGCTGTTTTTAAGTCTTTTGGGTATAGACCGAGGAGAGGGATAGCTGGGTCAAAAGTTGGTTCCATTCCTAATTTTCCAAGAAATCTCCATACTGCTTTCCATATTGGCTGCACCAATCTGCGGTCCCACCAGCAATGTATGAGTGTGCCTTTCCCCCACATTCTCACCAACACTTATTGTTGTTTTTATTCATAATAGCTGCCATTCTGACTGGAGTGAGATGAAATCTTAGAGTAGTTTTGATTTGCATTTCTCTGATTGCTATCAATGATGAACATTTTTTCATGTATTTGTTGATTGATTGTATATCATCTTCTGAGAAGTGTCTCTTCAGGTCCTTGGCCCATTTATTGATTGGGTTATTGTTTTTTTGTTATTGTTGTTTAGCTTTTTCTGTTCTTTATATACCCTAGAGATTAGTGCTCTATCTGATTCTCATTGGCTTCTTAAAAAAAAAAAAAAACTTTTACAATTTCTTCTGAAGTCGGAATTAAAGAAGTGATATTTCAAATATATTATGTGCTATGGAGGTAGAGACAAAATAGAACACCTAATAGTAATAGCTTTTATGATGTTGTGGTCTCAGAAATGCCTTACGTTGGGCTTGGAAGGTTAAATAAATCATAGCAAGGAATGTAGGCGGCTGTCCCCTTGATTAAATTGTCTGATTAGATTTCCATTCAGCAGAATGACAGTTCTTCTGCATAATTGAGTATATAGCATATATAATTGCATAATAATTTTAATTGCTGTTCCTTGTTAAATGTGTTGTGTCTAAGGTACTAGGTTAAGCACTTTCTTTCCACCATGTTAGATAAAAATCAAAACCATTTACACATAATTACTATTGTCCCCCTTCACAAATAATAAAATCAATTTTCACAAAGTATAGTTGTGACATCGATAGTTGACATAAATGATTTTAGACAAATTCGGGATTGGAAGAGATGTGTTTGATATCAAGGCTGAGTCATTGATCCTGGTGTTCTATGTTTTCCCCCATGACCAGCCTCACCAGGAAGCAGAGGCCCATTCTCCCCTCCGCAGGGAGGGCCAGCACTCCGCCTTCCTCGTCTGCCCTGGAAGCACCTCTGTCTCCTCAGAATTTTCTTGAAACCCAGAGAGAGATGCTCTCAGTTTATCACCCAATCTGGGGATACACTGACATTCTCAAAAGCAATAAAGTACACATTGGAACAGCTGAAGGAAGGGGACCCTTACTAAAGCCATATCATTGGTTTGTTTTCATTTATGGAAAACTTAGTAAGATCTGAGAAAGAATCACCATATGTTCCCCGATGGGCCCCACCAAGGTGGCTGCTGCCCACATCGCTGGTGAGGAGGGGCCAGGGCTTTGGGAAACATTTGTCTGTTCAGAGATCCTCAATCCAATACTGGACACCAGGTCTAAGTCCATTAAGCAAGAATATAGGAAATTGGTTTGATAAATGTGCTAAATATGTGAAAAGAAATATCCTACTCCCATACCCTTCGGGGTGGTTAATTAAAATTGATTTGATATTTTATTATGGCTGAAGTTAAAGTGACTTATGGCTAGTAGGAAAGACTATCTTTAGCTCCAAAGCAGACCCACTGAAATTAACTCTCTGTGGAAACAAAGATGAGGGAAAACTGGCTTTTGTTTTTGGGGTGTTTTTTTTCTTCTTTATCAAAAGAAAGAATTTTTTTTTTTATTTGTGAAGCAAGAAGTGGAGAAATACAGATTTTAGAATGCCTCATACAAGTTTGAAACCAGCTGCATGCCTTTACCAAAATAGAAATTAATAATCTTCCTTCTCGGGAGTTTCCATCATAGTGAACACACTGACCCAAGGTAAAGGGAACATGAAGCCAGACAAGACAGCAATTTCCTCCCCAATGTCCTTTCCTGCATCAGAGTCCTCGCCCTCCATTGACCAGTGCCACCTGTGTTTCTCCTGCATCTCTTCTAATTTCATTTGCCACCTAGTAAAAATCTCTGGCCTTTAACCAGAAACCACAATAGCATCTCATTTACAAGATGCAGATGGAGGATTCTACCAATCTGAGTAAATGTTAGGGATCCAAATGGCTGGGAGATATTTACTTTTAATCACAGAGTTAATACAATTATTTTTTTAAACATTGTCATTATTGAAATGTTGGTTTAAGTACACTAACCATTATGTAATTATAGAAAAAAATTTATAATGAGTCTTCAAGGTCTAAATATCTTAAAGTAAAAAGAGCAGATGTACTGAATATATAGATTCCTGTGACTTCATATATTTATTACCCATGTTTCCATTGTACCATATTTTTAAAAAATCTCATTAACTCCAATCTTTAACAGATTTGCAATTTCTAATATCACTAAATTGTTGATACTGCCTTGCAATCACCAATTTATTATCATCTCCCTTTCTGATAAGCAAGAGGAATAGATCTCTATGAAATTTTTCCGAGATTTGACAGAACAGTTTCTTTTTATTCTTGCCTATTAGACTGCTTTCCCATCTCTCTTACAATAACTTCTATAACCAGAAATTTCAATGTTTGCATTTACTAGGATTCTGGAATCGGAACTCTTCTCTTCCTCTTCATGTTCATTTCAGGCTCCCTGAGTAGAGGTACCCCATATCCCCAGTATCTATATTGTATTCCTACTTTTATTTTTAAATATCAATATCCCACCAAGATATATAGTAAGAATGTGAAACTAAACATTTTCACATACCTGTTCCAACACATATAATTCCTAGCTTAGTTATCACGTAACTCACCAAGCAAGCTAGAAATTTCAGTTAACTTTGACTCCAGCAACCCAGCAACTCAATTAGGATGGTTAATTCTGGACCAAAACTAGTCTTCATTTTTTACCCTACTGTTACCATGTAGGGTAAAGCTTTTCTGTGTGTTGTCCGGTGTTTTGCTAACTGATGCTCCTATTATTTTTCAATCACTATTTTATTTTTATCACTCAATGCTGAAATTAAAAACTGAGAAATAAAGATGTACATTATTATTAATGTATGAATTCAGTGATTTTTCCAAATAAAGTCAGTAACTTGGGCTCTGTGTCTTTCCTGGAGTACAGAGATGCACATTTTAAACTTCCAGTTAGTTGAAGATGGGACAAGAAAAGAGAAATGACATAGTAGAGAACACAATACATAGGAGGTAAGAATCTGAGCAAAAGCAACCAAGTTCTAATGCTAATGAGTAAGTCCAAGATAACCTCATGGAACTGATGTCACTGTTTGCAATGCAAATGAAGCATTCCATGGTAAGAGTTCATGCTCTGCTCATATTAGCTTCTTATTGCTGCTGTAACAAGCTTCTTGGTGTAAAACAACACAAACTTATTATCTTATGGTTATAGTAATAGGAATCTGAAATCAGACACCTGATCAGTCAACATTGGGGCAGGCCCGATTTAACCCATTCCCTGACTCTTCAGGGGGCTGCCTGTGCTTCTGGCCTCAGGCTTCTTTGCCATCTTCAGAGAACACCCCCCAACCCCTGTTTCTATAATCACTGCTTTTCTCCATCTGTGTTGTCAAGTGCCCCTCAGCCTCCTTCTTACTAAGGCATTTAGGATTATGTTTAGGTCTCACCTGCATAATCCAGATGATTTTGCTTATCACACAATCATTAATAATATCTATAAAGTCCTTTTGGTATATAAGGCAACATTCATGTGTAGTTGTTTTGGAAGAGTCACCATGCAGCCTTCCACAATTCTCCCATCTCCACCGCCACTTTCCACGTACACGTAATATATAACTGTGAAAAACACAGAGAGCCAAGTTCCTTCTCAACCTTCAAATTGACCTTGAAGGGCAACCTCTTCACTGAGTGAGATGTTCTTGCCCCCTGCATGCAACACTTAGACAATTCTTCCCAAACCATCCCTTTGAACTCTGCACACACCTCTGTGGTAGGATTTGCTTGTTTGTCTTTCCTGCTAATCTCTAAATTTCCTGTATCTATTTTTATTTTTGTAACACTAGTGATGGGCACAATGAATGATCCCAGGTATGTTAATAGGAGTAGATGTAGTACAGCTTTGCAATGTGTGATAAAAATATCAACTCATGTCTACAATTCCCCAGGCAATCATTTGAAAAATGATCTTTATTTTCATGGATCATAATCAATTGACTCACTAGCAAAAAAAAAAAAAAATATTGTGCTCTTAATGTCTGTATGTATTGTCAAGTTTCTTGTTTAAAATAATTCTTAATTTATTTGAAGAGAAGACCAATAAAAGTTAAAGAAGTAAAATGTAATTTTTCAAACAAAATAATATAAAATGTTCCTTAGCTTTTGGCATACGATTTCCTTATTGTATCTTGTTATATATTTCTATATTATACCATGCATACATTTCTACACTATGTGAAAGGGCAGAATGAGAACATCAATAGAGGAAATTCCAAATAATCAGATTCAAGTTGTATTTTAAATATCCTTATGTGGATCAAAGCTAATTTCTGTTTCCTTCATATAAAAACTACAGATAAGCTAAATACTTTTACTCAAAATATTCAAATTCTGGGCCCTAATGTTCCAGTGTTAAAAGTATTATATAGCCAGGTTTTACATTAAAATAATAGATTACATTTTGTAGAATACAACTTGTAAAAAAAATGTCAATATTGTTTTGGTCATTGTTGTCAACTGTGGTTTTCAGTCACTAGTTGTATAATTTGGAGCAAATAACTTTATCTTTGAAAACATGTATCTTCTAACCTCTAAAATGCATATATGGTAGTCTATACCTTTTAAATTTGTTTATTATGAAAAGTAATAAGATGGTGTTTGTAAAGCTCAGTGTCTAACTACAAAAGACAAGAGCTGTGACAAGAGTTGTGCCCTGGGACTATAGCTGAAGCATCCTTTTTCCAGTTTTGCCTTAGATTTAATTATATCTCTGACCACAGGTAGACAGACCTGATATCAGTGAGATTCCCAGCCTAAAACACTGATGGCATGGGTACAAGAGGAAGAGCCCGTCTGGCTGTTATAAGAAGTGAAGGAAGGTGGAGGTAGGGCTTTCTTAGAAAGGGAAATACAAATTCAGTTTCACCAAGAGCAAATTAAGAAAGGAGAAAGACGCCTTTGCAGGTTGCTTCCCTGTGTGGTGAAATTGGGCTTGATTTAGATCTTTCCAGCTTTTCTGAAGCAGAGAGTGGTTGTGGTCCCCTTAGAGGTCTGAGAACTTGTAGTCTGACCTCTGCAGCTTTACCAATTACAGATCAGCTTTGCCAACCAATGATCATGAATTCTCACTGTAAGAAAGTTTACCTTCTGCTCTCAAATCTTACTTTCTGAAATCACTTACCCAGATCTGAAGTCTTCGTGATTCTCATTCTCAATTTTGTTAACAAGAAAGGTACTGGAAAGGTTTAAAGACAAGGGTCCAGCATCCTGGTGGCAGGGCACCGAGTCCCCTCTTTTACCAAACTGTTGTGTGACTGTGATCTAGTGGCTTAGTCTCTTTACGCCTCATTTTCCTCACCTGCACAATGAGGAGAATAACAGTACTGATCGTGGAGGTAACTGTGAAAATTAAGTAAATTAATGCACACAAGGATCTTACAGCACGTCCTGGGACATAGTAAGTGCTGTGTGTAGCCATCACAATTGGGGTCATTCCTGTATCACTTTATTTTCAAATCTCTACTTAAAGTCAACTCAAATATCTCCTTGAACATTGATTCATTCCTCTGCTGAGTAATCATTTATTTTTTGTGACTCAGCCAGTGTTGTTAGTATTGTTCATCTTTTCATTTGCTTATGTTTTATATCATCCACAGCTTCTCAATTCATGAACAAAGTCTTATGCGTATGGACTTCTTTACCCCATAGCAATCAGCAGGGTGCACTGAAATAACAGGTTCATTATTCTGTTTCTTTCACTTGTGTGTAGCAGTGTGTTTTCTCATTTCTTGCATAAAATTTATTTTAATCAAAGAAATATGGACAATAAATGGTGGTGAGTGCCTAAAATTGTGATTATATACACTTTTAGCTTGATTGATTTTCTTTTTCTTAATTTAAATCTACTTGAAACGCCCATACTTTTAAGCAGTTAAAGAAAGGGTTCTTGAGCATCTTTTTTGGTTTTTTATTTTTTAATTTTTAGGAATATGTTGAGGGCAAAACCACTTATATATACATACAGTTATCAAAAATTAAAAGAAGTATTATATCAGTATTATATCATGATGTATTTAATGTGTTTATTAACTACTTACATCACATGTGACAGTGGTTCTCATCATCTTAGGCAGTTTCTAAGTAGCCAGGAGTGGAAGCACAGCATTGGAGATGTCTGTAATAGCAATAAGGTATGGAGGCATTATGATCACTATTAATGTGAAAGTCTCAAGTCTACTAGGAAAGGTTGAGAGTTGGTGACCAAATTCACAATTAAAGCATCTGATTTCACTTAGAAATTAGTGAAAACCAAAGGGTTTTTTTTTTCTTTTTTCAAGCAAAGCTGTTAATTTAAATCCTTAAAACTGAGTAGGTCTATGGAACAAAGGAGGAAACTTCCAAATCAGAAGTAAATCAGAGCTGACTGGTATCATATAGTGCCTCTCCCCTTTATATCATAGTTTTAAAAATAGCACAGTGGGACAAAATTAACATAAGGAGTAAGTAAATGATGACAAAATTTGTGTCTTATATTCTGACACGAATTTTGCGATTTTCTCCCATAAAGCAAAAGAAATATTAAAAGCAGATGAAAATACTTTATACTTTCTAATGGACTCAACTGCTAGCTAACTTTCCTCAAAACCAATTTTGCCCATGTTAAAGATATTCCTATGTTCTAAGCTATTGACAGTGGCCTTTCCTTTGGGAACAGCTTTAATTTCACTTTCTGTATGTTGTACCCTCCCTCTAAAGTCCTCAAAGTTGCATTATCAGACAGAAAGAGTTAATGTGCCTCTCTAACACTAAATGCACCTACCTGGTAGTATATTTAGGAATGAAAGGTTCTAATTTATTACACAAGACTCCCCCGGATCTGTGGTTGGTAGTATTTAAATTATCCATTCATAATATCATTTGTTAACATACTATTATAATGAAGCCTCTTGGTGATACATCTTACTTCCAAATAATGTTAGGGCTTTAAGACAAAACTAAAAATTTTGATTGTTTTGCACCAACATTCATCATCTCTTGCTGTTCCTGAATATTTTCTTTGTGAATAATGGTTGGATTTAAAAGAAATTGCATAATCACACAGACTTGCGTTTTACTTGTATATAATAATTGATAAGAATAGCACCATGTGCTAGATGAAGCACATATAAAAGCTGCGCATCCATTCACTAGCTGTAGCAAACATTGCCAGGAGCTCTGTTTCTAACACATCTGTGAAACTAATCAACAGCCTCAGGCTCAAGTAGCGTGCACAGCAAAGTCTTCCCTAATGCCAGTCGCAAACTCCCTTGCAGTAACGATTAAAAATGTTTTCTTGCTGCCTTTGTGCAAGAATAATATAGATCTCTTGAAAGTTGTTAGTCATTTCATTTGGAAAGTACAATGAAATGAACATCAACACACTACTTTTTTTATTGATGTTTAATTTGGTGTATATTTTTTTTTATTAGGGAAGAGTAATCCAAAACAACAAAATTCCAAAAAATATGGTCCATGCATTTCTAATTTAAAAACACACCATATCAGTTTCTAAAATGGAACCAAAACAGATTACCTACTGAAAAAAATACGAAAGAAAATATTTTTCAAATACTAATTGCTTCAAGTTTTAAGCTCAGTTGGAAAGAATAGAGTGTTAATGAGCTTTTGATCCCTGTAAGGGTAAATTAATTTTACACAGTGAAATCTCTGATCCCTAGCCACAGATTACACCCTGTAATCTCAGCTGGTGATCCAATAAATGCTTTCAATTGATCACCATGGGGTTTAGTGTGGGAAGCTGCATGTTATTGTAAATTCATTACTAATAATGTAAAAATAACTTGAAAACAATTTCTACCCATAGTGGGTAAATCATATCATTTTCATAAATAAAAAGAATGTTGAATAAAAAAGGATGCTTAGCAAAATACAGCAATCAAGGTAACTGAAACTTTGCTTCTGGGTAATCATGAAAAATTAGTTATAAGTTCAGATTAATTACCTACTCAGAGGCCCTAAAAATAAATTTATTTTAAAATTGAAAAAAAACTAAGCTAAATCAAGTAATAGATATTAAATGACTATTGTGAATCTAACTTGGAACTTATTAATCTTATGCAAACAAAACTGTTATTTTTAAACACAGTTTGCAATGCAGATACATAATGATTTGGGCTGAGAATACAGGCTTTCTTCATTGACTGATTAAGATTTAAAGTATATGTAAAAAGAAAAAAAATGAAAATTAGGCAGAAAATACAGGATGAATTAGTGAACACCTTATTAATTTTAGTATACTCTTTTAAGCTTAAAATCAGTGAATACTTTGGATATTCTATTGTTATTATACTAAAGTTTCTTTAAAACTTTGAATTCTATTTTTAATATAAGCATATAATGAAAACATATAATGCTCTGAGTCTCAACTGCACAGCTTCTTTTATTTACTCTATAAGAATTTATCTACAAATCAAATTAGCAGGCTTTAATGGCTTCTAACTTTTTTTCATGATGAGAAAGTCAAGTCTTGGTTAAAAAAATGACTCTATAGTTTGGTTTCTCCATTTGCTGAACAGAAAACAGGCTCATGAATTACTTAGCATGTATGCCCTGCAATGCTCACTATGAGATGGAGAAACGACCTCTCTCTTCCCAGCATACCTCTGTGGCTTACCTTTCCCACAGGCTCTTCTCTCTCTCTCCCCCTCTATGGGTACAGTCACATTCTCACTGTGGCTTCTTCCTGAGTTATGGATGATTCACTGGAATCCTACCTCCACATGTGCCTGCCTTGTGATTGGAGTTTATTGCTTCCTTCCCTCAGTTTCCTCATCAGTAAAGTAGAAGTGGTAACTGACAATGGCCACACGTGCTGCCACACATGGAACAGAAGTTAACGCTGGCTATAGCTGTCACCATTTGGGTGAGTGTGAAGTCCTCCATTGAAACACCAAGTTAGTACAAGATTCTCTTTCATAAGGCTTTTACAGGCAATAATAATATTATAGTAAAGTCAATTAATATTTAGCAATTCTTTACAAAACTAAATTCTGTATGAAAGAATCTGTTTTACATTCTCCAACTAAGGGGTCCATTCTTAAGGGGTCCATAATGAACTTGGCTTTTGAGAAGAGCACTGGAGAAGAAAACCAGTTGAGCTCTTTCTGTAAGTCTTGCATGAGGCATTCCATGAGAGAAATAATCAGACCCTAGCAGGCAATTATTTTATCTGAAGTCAATGAGTAGTTTATTAGCAATGGAGTTGTGTAAATTAGACAGAAGTCTAACTCCTCATCAGGTCACTCAAGAAATACTTGATGGGGGAACACCATACACACTGCATAGAATGTTATAACTAGGATGAGTTACTAGCTAGATTAATAGTGCTAATTCTAACATATAAAACCTTTGCCTTGTGATGGCTCAGTTCCAGCCACATTGCAAAAATGCTTGGAGGACGCTGGACAAGCTCCTACCTTTCTGCCTTGGAACGTGCAATTCTCCCATCACGTGTGGCTCATTTATTTATTTCAAGTGTTTGCTGACAATAATGCTCTCAGAACCCTGGTTTGATTGCCAATTTAGATGTAAACTACCTCCCCAATGAGGCATCTCTTTTTTTCCTTTTGCTTTGGATACCTTCACCTCTTTCAAAATTTCTGTCCTTAAAAGTAGCAATTATCACTGTAATAACATGGTGGCCACGTATTGATAAAGCATTGAGAAAAGAGGAGTGATTAATATACCACACGTTTTACTTATTTATAGTACTTGCTGCTTTTTTCTTCTCCTTAGGAAGCTGTTTCTTAAAAGAATTATCTATTCTGTTTTTTATTTCCATGAAATAAGCTAGTATTTAGAACATTACCTAGCATATGATAGGCAGCAGGCATGTTAAAGGTATAAATAAGATAAAATTTGCAAAAATATAATATATGTATTGTATATTACATACTATATATTAATAATTATTGCTGAATATTATTATTATATGGCTGTGATATAAACATGATTTTTTTTACTTTTTACACTGTATACTTTTCCTACCTTTTGAAAGAACACATTTGATGGCAGTGCATTCATATTAAAATATAAATATTTTATCCAGAAACAATATCTCATAGAAACTCCAAATATGGAAAATAATGGAGAGAACTGAATTGACTGACTCTAGATAAATTGTCCATCTGTTTTCTTTAAATTACCACTAAGTTTTCCTGAAGATGTACTATACAAATAATTTTATTTCTTTTATTTTTATAGTTTCTTTTTTGTATGTAGCTCTTACTCAAATCGTAAATACAAAGCAAGTTGTTTATTTTAACTCTTTTGGGTTCCTGTTCCTAAAAAAAAAAAAAAATCACTTTCTGTACAATTCTATTTACATGTTTTGGTGAGTTATTTGATATGAACATGTTCAGTTTTTATTCCCCTTGTGAGTTGGGAAAATGAGCTTTTGTTCACAACTACATTTTTTCACAAGATAAGTTCTCTCTTATAGCAAGAAAACATCTCTTTCAATTATTTCCAGGCCACAAGATACAAGAAATATAAAGTTCATGTCAAATGTATCAAAAGTATTGCAGTGGGAACCCAGAAGTCTTTTCTTGAATTCCTCTGAACTACATTCACTCTTGCTACTAGCCATGTGTAGCTATTAAAAATAAAATTAAATAAAATTTGAGATTCAATTCTCCGCTGCACTAGTCTCATTGCAAGTGCTGAGTAGTGACACAAGGCTAATGACCACCATGTTCCATAATGAAGATGCATAAAATTTCTGTCATACAGTGCCTACGGATGGTTTTTTTCTGACCTAGCTGAGGCCAGGTTTAAAAGAGAGCAGAAATCTGAAGACTATAAGCACATCAAACACATTTGGCTGTGAGTTTTTCAAGGCAAGAAGAATCCCTTTAACCAGTCCTGGCCCTTCCAGCGGCCCCATACTGGAGGATAAGAAGCTTGGAAGGCACCCAGCGGAGCGCTCCCACACACTGGCTTTGTTGGTTTTCAATGAATGTATGTTCAAAGAACTAACTACGCTATTCCATGACTGCCTTTTCTATGCAAAATATTACTTGAGAGCTTAGAAAGAAATGCCTACTTACATACCACCCCCATGTTCCACCAGAAATCAATATTTTACAACCACCATTTTAATTTTTAAATCATGTTAAATAAAATGTGTAGGAGGCCATTGTTTTGGACTGAACATCTACATTAGACCTCAGTGAACTGAACCATAATGGAGTTACTCATGCTAAGCAAAAAAACAAATTGAAACTTCAAGGAAACAGGAAAAATACCCATCAATCCAGATTTTGTGGGGCTTTTTGTTCATTTTTTTCCCCCCTGAAAACAGGAGATTCATAGCAACTCCTAGGAAAGGGGCCAATCTGAGTTGGCATGATATGGATGAAAAGGAAGTCCCCTCTCCTTTTACAGGAAATGTACCTGTAATAATCTGATGTTAACTAACCTGATTTTTTTTATTACTCTGCATACTTGTTTCCTCCTTTCCAAAGTCAACTCTTCTGCTATATCCAAAGTGCCACTTTTAGATATACTTTTAGATGAGATGCTACATGATGCATGGATTGCAAAGGGAAACCAATAAGATCATTTAGCAAACTTGTTGTAAATTTGTGTTTTGACAGTTATCCCTTGGGAAAAAAAGAAACATTGAATCAGAATCATAGGGCTCAATCTCATGACACAGCTAGTATAAATGTAGAGGGAATTATACTGCATTGGTGATGACTCAGGGCACAAGAACATAAGCAGACTGAAATTTTCCCGGTCATTTTGAATTCTTTCACTGACTCATATGTGTCTTCCTGGAAGGTCGCTGCACCTCTCCTCCTCAGATCCTCCTCTCCTATTCCACCTTTAGTGTCTGAGTTTTTGCTTTCCTCTCAGGGAAGCCAAGCGCGTCTTGCTGGCCTTAAAGGCCCAATGAGACCTTTTTCCTTCCACAGTATACTCTGACTTCATGTTGGAGTTTGTATTCAAGTATTCATTTTTATTATTTGAGAAAAGACTATTTTTCCACTCGACAATTACCTTCAAGAATGCTAGGACAGCCAGGTGCGTTGGTGCATGCCTGTAATCCCAGCAGCACGGGAGGCCGAGGCAGGAGGATCACAAGTTCAAAGCCAGACTCAGCAACTTAGGGAGGTTCTAAGCAACTCAGTGGGACCTTGTCTCAAAATAAAACACACAAAAAAAGGCCTGGGGAGTTGGCTCAGTGGTTAAGTGGGCTTGCTTCAGTTCCCTGTACCAAAAATAAATAAAATAAAATAAAAAGAAAGAAAGAAAAGAAAGGGATGTTAGGACAATGTCTAGCCTCTGTTAACAATTATTCCTGACAGATTTGGTAGAAAATGTTTGTAGGATCACCTAAAAAGCATACGGAGGCTGCTCAGGCTGCTTCTCTCTGCACCTGTGATTTCCTGGAACTCACGCAGGCGTGGCAGTGTTGTGAGTGAGTGAGTGAGTGGGAAAGACACTGGGGATGGCTGCCTGAAATGCTTCCTTTTTCTCAGCAGGTTTCCACCTCCTCCTCTCTGGACATTAGCAGCACACTCTCCACGTGGTGTGCTGAACGCCTCCCTCCCTGATGTCATCGACCTGCTGCACGACCCTGGGCACCCAGCTCCGCCTCCTCACCTGTGAAATGGGCACAGAACCGCCCGTCTCAGGTCCCTGTCCCTGCACAGTTCTGGTAAGGGTCCTGTGATACTATTCTGAAAAAAAGAAAACCTTTTTTGAATTCTGAATTATTCTTCAGAACTAGGGGAAGCACTTAAGTTTCTGAGGAGTGTGGTTTCTGTGTCTCCCTCAGACCCTGCTAAATTTAATTTTTTTCTGCTTCAGTGACATTCTTTTCCTCCTGCCTTCTCACACAGAGCTCTCCCTCTCCTCTCCTGCTGTTCTTTGATTCTCCATCTGCCTGTCGTCCCTATCTGTTCTCTATTTTATTGCCAAACCTAGTGTCTTCTTTCCTATCAGGTAATTTGTCTATAAAACCCAGCCGTCTGGCCCCCTTCCCTTTTACTTTACCAAATGTGCTCAAGTGACCTGCATACCATATCCAGGGGCCACGTTATCATGTTTGTTCTAGGTATAAAATAATAAAAAAAAAAATCACCCATTCAGTGTTTTCTCCCCATTTCTGAACACACAAAAACAATGCCCATACAGTTAGTCCCATTTTGGGGGGAAGGAGAGGGCACAGTTAATGTTCTAATTACACTCTACATAAAAAGAATTAGACTGTTCTTCCCTGTATGTAATGAAGGACACTGATGATTGACGAATATCATCAAGTGAGTGACTAGTGCATTTTGAGTTAGCCCTTGAGTCATCAGAATAAGTTATGTGAATTGTTTCATTGTGTTTATCATAGGGAAAAAAGTCACCACCACCAGAAGAGGATCAGGGGCTAATCTGTAAAACCCAGATAAAATCCATATCAAATCCTCCTTCCCAGGGCAACTTTTTCCCTCCTGTAAATGCAAAACTAGAGCTAATGTGATATGTATGCAATTAATGAGCACGTGTAATTATATGAACATCTAACATGCACATATTTTCCTTGAAATGGACACTGATATACAAAAATACTTGTCTATTTTCTAAAGGCTTATCTGTTTAAGTAAATGATAAAACAGTAAGTAAATTACAGATTTTAAACACAAAAATTTATATAAAAATTCATGGCAGTGCTAGACATGGTGGTGCATGCCAATAGTCCCAATGATTCCAAGGCAGAGGCAGGAAGGTCATATTTGAGGCCAGCCTGGGTAATTCCTTGAAACCCTTTATAAAAAGAAAGGGTTTGGATGTAGCACAGTCATGGAGGTTTCTTGGATTCAAGCCCCTGGACAGCAAAACAATAAATAAATAAGTTAGTTTGCCACAAAGAATACAGACTAAACATAGTGACAGAAAACATCACAGGTTAGGAACCTACCTAGAGCCATGTGAGAGGAAGCTGATTAGAAGGCTGTTTGAGTAGATCAGACACAGGGCAGCAGTGATTGATACAGAATGATTGCAGAAATATTGGAAGACTGACCTATCGGAGATGTAATTAGAAAACAGAAGCATTGGATCTCATAGAGGGATTAGAAATATGGGGTTGGGGGACAACAAGAGTTAAAGGTAGAACAGACATTTTTTTTTTCTTTTTAAAATTTATTTATTTTATTTGTTGTTTTTAGACATACATGTAGAGAAAAGGGAAGTCTTAGAACCACCAAGCTGTTCAGCAGTCCCACCACTGGGCATGTTTAGAAGGAAAAGAAATCAGTTTGCTAACACAATATCTGCAGCCCACGTTCACTGCAGTGCCATTCACAACAGCCAACATGCAGAACCAAACCTAGGGGTGCAATAACTGATAAAGAAAGCCTGGTAATAGAGTATATGTAAATGTGCAATTCATATGTACCATATATGATAGTACATAGAGTGTTTATTTATGTGAGAGTCCAGTATATAGTATTCACATACAATATATAAATGTGTGTAAATATTTTTATATCTAAATACATAAATACTTACACAGGCAATGCAATATTATTCATCCTGATAAAGAACAACATTGTTTCATTTGCTACAAAATGAAGCTGAGATTTTTATACTAAGTGAAATAAACCAGGCCCAGAGATACTACATAATCTCACATACGAAGTCTAAAAGGACCAAACTTACACAAGCAGAGTAGAACGGTGATTCTCAAAGCTTCCGGAAGAGGAAGGGGAACATGTTGGCCAAACACCACAAAGTTTCAGTTAGGAGGAATCCATTCTGGAGATGTTCTGTTACAGCATTAAGGCCACAGTTAATAATGGACTAGGTTCTTGAAAAGTGCTTCTCAGAGGTAGATTTTAAATGTCCCCTCCACAAAAAAATTAGGATCTGAAGTGATGGGTGTGTTTGATTTATTCATTCCTGCACACACACACACACACACACACACACACACACACACACCATAAATATATACAATAAAAGGTAACTGAGGATGACTCAGTTGTTTCTTTGAGTAACAAGGTTTCTATGGTAAACAAGAGTAGGAAAGAAACAGTTCCTTTATAGCACGAAATGCAACTGAATACAAGTTTTCTTTTAAACATTTTACGATAAATAAAATGCTCAAGAGAAAATATCAAGTGTCAGCTGGCCCATAACAGGAGAGACTGGCAATCTTCCTTCAGAAAGGGCCAGATAGTAAATGGTTTTGGCCTATGAGCCATGCAGTCAACTGCAAATACTTGAAACTACTTTTGGAACAAGAAAGCAGCCACAGACCATATCTAAACAAATGAGCTTGCCTGGATTCCAATAAAAATTCATTTATAGACATGGTAATTTGGAATTTATATAATTTTCATGTGTCATGAAAAATTCCTCTTTGGATTTTTTTCTAACCATTTAAACATGTAAAAAGCATCTTATATCCTGCAAAAAAAAAAAAAAAAAAAAAAAAAAAACAGGCAGAGGGTTGTATTTGGCCTGTGGGCCATAGTTTTCCAATATATCATATAGAACATAGAAGAATAGTCTCTGGCCTGAAGCTATCAGATAGTAATTAAAGTCATAAAAATGAATGAGATTGCATAGGAAATGAAGAGTCGAAGACTGTAAATGATGATTTAGGAGTAAGATTTGGAAACTCTGGGAGCTAAAGATCAAGAAGAGGAAGAAGATCTACAAAGAAGACTGAAGGGAGCAGGTAGAGAATAGGGAAAGCCACAGCAAGAAGGGGACCCTGATGGTGGCAAAGCAAACTCGTCCCTGAGCCTCAGCCGAGGGCTGGTTGGGCCCCAGAGCAAAGTCCTGAGCTTTCCTTGGAACGGGAACAATTCTACAGAACCCAACCTGATATGGGTCCACACCTTGGCCAGAGTGGAGTGAGCCCAGACAAAACCAAGCACACTCTGATGGTGCAAGTACACCAAAGCCGCTCTCCCTGCTCAGAAATCCAACTGCTACTTCTTCACCAGCTGTGACTTTAGCTTCATTTTGTGCCTCCCACCTACTAAATAAAAGTTAAAGTGCACAGCATGGAATACCATGGCTTTCTGAAACACCCCGTCTGGAATCCACTTCCTCAAAGCTTCCTCCAAATCACCTCGTCTGGGCACACAGCCATCATGACACACTCTCGAGAGGACGCCCCACCACACAGGCATTCTTGCTTGCACCACTTGTCCAAAGGCCCAGCTTTGTTCTGCCACAAGGATTTCTTTGGTGGTCTTCTACTGGTGGGCATCAAGGAAGACACAGACTGTTAATGGCATGAAATGCTGATGACAAATCCAATAAGAAGGGCTTTGAAAAGGGATCACTGGATTTGCTTGCATGAAAATAGTTGGCATGCTAAACAGCAAGGACTAAAAAACAAACAAATAAAGACAAAACAAACAAGCAAACAAACACCCAACCCATTTGAATGACTGAAGGTAATGTTAGACCACAATGGGATCTTGTATTAATACCAACTGTAAAAATACAAACCACATCCACACAAGTTTGCAAATCTAAGATGCTGTGAACAAGAGCAAGAAGCTCATCTGTATCAACAGTGATTATTCTCATGTACTCTGTAGTCTGGTCCTTAATTTCTGTTCCTAAAATACTTTATAGTCGCTACTTAGCTTGGCGCTGAATTAAAGAAGAACTTTCATAAAATCTCTCTTGAAGGTGATGCAACTTCATGTATTTCCACCCCAAGAATAGCACAAAGTAGTGAGGATGATTTTAGATAGGAAATATTTAAGCAATCAGATTTCACAGGGAAATATTTCTGTAGTATTAAAAGACTTCAGTTGGGATGAAATAAATGTGCTTAATTATTTTCCAATTAGCCTGACGTATTTTCATGGGAAAAACAATGCAGGGGTAAAATAATTCACTTTTCTAAAGGTTTTCAGTATCAATCATAGAAGTGAAATATTTTTATTTTATTTATGGGACCACGCTAACAGCACAGTTGTTATTTGTGTATAAATGTAAACTCTAGACCTTAAGAATCTTAATCTATTGAAAGGAATTTCGCCTTTTCTTTTCTTTGATGTTCAATATTAGACAAGATGTTTCCACTACAAAATTTCTTTCCTGAGCACCAAGAGAGAATACCAGAGTTTAATTTATGATAGTCCAGGGGGATAAAAGAGTAAATTGTTTTAAGACTTAAATGGAACTCATCACTCTGTGTGGTCTCTATTTAAACTCTCTCTGCTGTCATTCAGCCTATTTCTTTTCCTCCTAACATGTAGTAGTTAAAAATATCATTGCCAGTCATCAAACCTGTGGTTAAAAGCTGAAGCACAATTGCTTCTGCTGCATTTCACATCTTCAAAGCAGGGCTTTGGTCTCTTTTGAGATGCATATTAATTAGATAGACTGAACTGTGGTACTTTTAAAAGCTCTAAGAAACTTTGTCCTCAAAATTAGATTCCTTCCCTCACCCCATCTTTCATGCTTCTTCTATGCCATTCCAAGGAATTAAAACTTGCCATATTTTCCCCCATAATTATTGTGCTCCAAATGAGAAGCGGCTTGCAGAATGCAGAAATCCTACCTTTGCTCTTTAGCCCACAAAAGTCAACTACTTTGAAACAGATGAAAACCCTTATTTCTGTTTTCAGAATGAATGGAATCTGTTCCCTAGTGTATTCACAGACTCAGAATACCCTTCCATGGAGAGGATCACATTTTTCCATTTTTTTTTTTTCCTTTTTCATGACTGACCCTTATCATGGCCCAGATTTTCCTGTACTCTTTAATCGAATATCCAGACAATACAGTGTTCAGTTAAGTCAGGCTCTTCAAGGGTGAGAGGAAGATGTCAGCATTTTTAAAGTTACCTAAAGTAATTCCATTGTGGGAACCTCTGGTTAAGGCCAGTGTTGATGATCAAATCCTCTTCAAATAGTATTTATTGAATCCCTACTCTGTACCAGGTTGGAAACACACAGCACAAAAACTCAGAAGGTAAGGTATCATCAAACACATTTTCCTGATGAACAATGAGATTCAGAAGCTAACTGATTGGAAAGACCAACCAAACAGTGGTTGAACAGAGTCCGGGCCCAACCCCAGCTCCAGCTTGCAAGCTTCTCCGTGTCAACTGACTTGTGACACAAATACCAAACTATTTCTATGCCCTCTCATCTTTAAGCTGCAAGTTTTCCCACATTCCAGTGTCTTTTCAATCCTTACACCCCATCACAGCCTCCACAGATTTACTTTTCAGAATTGAACCAAATCTCACCATCTATTAAACTAGCTCTACTTCTTAGACATAGGAAAATACACACAGTAACAATGTGCACTAACTTTAGACAGATTACTTTAAGAGTGTTGATTGACTTCTCTGTCTGCTTTAGCCCATGGTGTGCTTCTCATGGGTCTAAATGGCTACATTTGTCTTTGGATCACCAGGGAGTAACAATCAATATTTGTCAAATGTAAACCAGCTTGACAAAACCTCTCTCTTAAAAACAAAATCAGAGACATTTTGAAAGCTGATGTTCTCAACAGTATTTTTTATGATTCTATGTATTTCAAAATTATCTACAATGTTCAAATACGTGTGTATAGACATAATATACATGCACTCAGTTGAAAGATGGTATTTATTTATATGTGTAACATTTCCTGAGTTTTGAGAATGTGTTGTAGTCAATAGGTTCTGTTAGATCATAAGGAGTGAAAACATCAGCCTGATTCTGTGAGCCGGATTTTTGCTGTCCAGGAGTGCAGAATTGGGCCACCAGGGAGGTTTACAACCTGCTTCAATGTAGGCAGCAAATTCTTAATCCCTCCAGTGTGACAGACATTCTGCCAGCACAGGTATCTATTTACCACACTTGGCAATTCTGTAGAGCTTTGTTTGTAGATATTTTGCTAAGTACATTCCCCTAAAGGTTTGCTCTTAATGGATCAGACAGTTTTGTGCAAACCCACACTGTGGAAGCCTTGCTGATGTACATCAACTTGTAAACATTCATTCTCTGGCCCATTCTTATCCTTGCTCTTTGAAATCCCCTTCAAGCAGTGTCAGATGCCATGGAGACTGTAATGCACAACCAGATAAGTTTACATGCTAATATCAACACATTTATTTTCCCTTCGACTCTGCTATTCTGCCATTGGAACCCAAGTCTCTAGAGGCGAGGTGCTTTCTATTTTCCCTTCTCTTTTGTTTAGGGTTATAGGCAGCATATGAAGCTTGCCAGTGCAGCTTCTAAAATGACTCCCATATTAAATCACCAGGTAATAGCAATAGCTTTCCATTCTAGAGAAGTAAATATTTGAGCCTTCACATGCAGCTTGCAGCTACTCAAGCAAACTCATTATATAGTAGATTTCACTGGAATGAAATTGCTTCCAAACTCAAGCTGCTAGTTAGCGGACGTAACACTCAGCATCCCTCAAGAATATGCTTCAATCAAAACAATGTTAAAAATGAACAAAGTAAATGAAGATATATTTTATCATTGGGCAGTTTCAAAACTAATGGAGCCACGGCTCACCGTGAAATTCACAAGGCGGATGCCTTAACTATTGATTTCCTAATCACTGTCATTGTAGGAAGGCATTCTGTTCTTTCCCCATGTCATAAATTCGACTTTAAACAGAGTAAGAAGCTTTTAGCGAGAAAATTTTACATCTGTTTATATCTGAAATTAAAACCACCAGAACTGAAAGGAAGAAAAAATAACCAAGGGGGTTTTCAAAAATTTAAAACTCCATCATGCATAAATGGAGCTCATCAAAGAAAGTAATTTCCCTGCAGAAAACACTCCATCTTTTGTTTTATGTAAGTTATCAACATGAATATTTTATTCTCAATGAAGCTGCCTTTTCCCCTTTGTGCTTCATGATTTTCACAGGGTGTCTCAAATAAATAGGCTTCATTCCCTCCAACCCCGTCGATAATTCAGGTCAGTTGCAAAAAAATATTTTCCTCCCCTGGGGAAAGTAGTAATTATAGATTAAGCTTTACTAATTCCATGTTTTTCACTCTTAGTCCTGTTGTGTTTTGAAGTCTAGAAACACTAACCACTTGAATTGTCACATAGTAAACACAAAATCATTTTTTCCCCCCAGGGTAGAGTTTGTCACCTAAGGTAACTATGGATCAGAAAATGTGTCTTGGCTCAGTTTCATTCTCCACCCAAATGAGGGCGAAAATTCTTATAAAATGACAACTCCCCTTGTCCAATTAATGATAGCTGGTTCAGCCAGCTAACTGGGTATGTGCAGCAAATCAGACCTTCACATCTATCTCATATTTCACCCCAAGGCTGAATTGGTTGGATCTGGACTACTGCCCTTTAATAAATGATTCTACTGTCTCCTCACCGAATGGCTTAAAATTTGAGTAACATGCTATGTATTCTTGCTCTGACCACATCTCAGATAATTACATTGTGTTGTATAAAATATCAAAGACACATGATTTATTTGAAAGTAGATATCAAAACAAGGTTGTATTATTGTTCATATTAAAACTTTCTATCAGAATTGAACATTTACCTATAAGCATTTATTTAAAAGCAGAAGTGAATATAGGTGTTGTTCCTATCTATTTTCAATGCATCTGGGATGGTCAACTTCCCATCCCTGTGGTAAAACAACTGATTTAATCAACTTATAAGATGATAGGATTTTTTTGGATTTCCCCCTTTCACAGGTTTTAGTCTTTATTTACTTGTCTCTAAAACTTTAAGCCTGTGGTGAGACAGATGTCATGATGGGTACATGTTTGGGAGCAAAACTGCTCACCCCATGGCAACTGCAGAGCAGAGAGACAGAGATAAAAAGGGCTCAGATGCCCATATCCCTTTCCAGGGCACCGCCCCCCCCCCAATGACGTACCTTCCTTCCAATAGGCCATGCCTCCTAAGGATTCCACCCCTCCCAGTAGCACTGTCCTCTGAATCCTTCAACACGTGAACCTTGAAGGGTCCTCTAAGATCCAAACCATAACAGAGTCTAAAATGTGGAATCAACAAATCGATTTTAAACCAGACCACAAATATTTTCGTATACTTAAGATTTTGAAAAATAACACCACCCTACATTTTTAGATATTTAGTTAAATAAGCCATTGGTTATATTTCCCGCTGTTTCACCGAGTAATAATATTACTTATAAAAGTTTCAAGTTCTCAAGCCCTTGTGATTGATAAACAGGAACGTTTTTCACATTGGTGATAATTACCTTCTATACAAGACCACAGCATTCAAATCCTCACACAACCATTTAACATCATGCTTGCATGGCTGAAGAGGGTATTCATAATTCATTTGATATTTTTAAATGACTTTGATTGTAGTGAATGCTGATAGGACCCAAGCTGAATATTCAGAAAATAATTCTCTTCAACATAATGAAAATGGAGAAGCACAGTGCATTCTTCAACATCCACATAACTTAATATATCTCATATCTTATAACCATCTTAAAACCCCCCAAAAGAAAAAAAAAAGAAACATTGCACAATAATAAACAGGCAAGCATCAATCATATTTGATTTTTCTGGATTAGCTTACTTTTAAATACAACCCTATAAATAGAGCAAATAGTCAGTGATCATAAACCATGTCAAGTCCAAGTTTTTGACAAACATGATTTTTAGCTTCCTCCAGTCTCTGGTTTCTGCAGAGTATTGCCCTTTAAAAATGCAATAATAAATCAGTCCCATTCCCTGCACTCTAATGTAAAAAATGACAAAAACCACAGCATAACTCTCATAAATAGAATGTTATGCTAATACTCAAAGCTCTCACTCAAGGTGGTAGAATTTAATTTTGAAGCAAAGCAGTTATTCATTCTTTCCATTAAACACATTTCAAAAACTAAATAACATGATTAAATCACAGTGTCCCTACTTTATCCTGATGATCTGTAATTACAAATATCTCACCACCTCTTAGCCGAATCATCCAAAAAATATATATTATGGCACTTAATGTGAAGAAATAGTTTTATAAGTAACTGGATTTTTTTCTAGTGTTATTTATAGGGTTGTTCAATAAATTATAACCACAAACCCCATCTTTATTCAATCTTTAAATGTAAGTTGCACTTTCGAGATCTTTCAGTTTAATTTTCCTTAGCAACATCTTAGACCATGTGGTTTCCTTTAAGAACAGTGATTTATTAAAACATTTAAAGCAAAATGAAAACAGTCATTTAAAAACTTTGTAAAATTTGTTTTGAATCACTAAAGGCACTTCAAATTAATTATATGGTGTATCATCTATAACAAGTTATATTACAAGAAAATGATTATGAATGCTAAGGTTTTCTCACCAAAAGATGAAATCATCTTAAACCTATGGGAATAATAGTTAAATCACAGTCATTCCTCCATATTCAGTGGGCATTGGTCTAGTATACCATCCCTCACCAATCCCACAGATAATCAATCCTATATGTAAAAATGGGTGAGATTTGCAAATAGCTTAAACACACCCTCCAATGTACTATAATTTAAACCATCTGTAGATGACTTACAATACCTGATACAATAGAAATGCTATGCAATAGTTACCATATTGTATTGTTTAGGTAATAATGTCAAGAAAAATAACGTCTGTCCACATTCAGTAGATTCCACATGTTTTTCTTCTCTCCTCTCTCCCTCCCTCCCCACCTTTTTTTTTTCTTTGTTTTTCCCAATTATTTCCCATCAGTGGTTGGTTGAATCTATAGATGCCAAACTCAGGGATTCAGAGGCTGATGGTGTTTCTTTTGAAGACAATTTAAATTTCAGCTAATACATTTTTTTTTAGTAATACCACTTGACTAAGGAGTTATAAAACATCTAAAAACATTTGTTTGATTCTTAGTTGAGCCAACCATACATACTCTTTCCAGTTGAGCTACTAACAAAACATTCAAACATCATGCATCAATCAAAATAAATGTAAATCAAACATTTTTATTTGGAAATTTTACAGCTATCTTCAGACAAAGTATCTATCTCAGTTGGGTTCTAAACATATTCTATGCATGATTCACAAAAAACAATCTACGAAAAATGTGACTTGCTTTATTCCATGAATAAGTGTTTCTAGATAGATATTCAGTTTGGGAAGTTTAAAACTAAGTTCAGATGCATTAATTAACTTATTCTAGTTTTTTGTTATGTAGATAGAGCTCTTTGCTCACCTACTAATAGACGTTTAAAAATATGTTTTTTATTTTCTTATATGTTATTTTTATTTTTATTGGCTTTTTAAAAAATTGTGCTTTGCTATACATGACAACAGAATGCATTACAATTCAAATTACACATATAGAGCCCAATTTTTCATATCTCTGATTGTACACAAAGTAGAGTCATATCTTTCGTGTCTTCTTACATGTACTTAGGGTAATAATGACTATCGCATTCCGCCATCTTTCTTTCCCATATGCCTCCTCCCTATCCTTCCCACCCCCCTTTCCTCTTTGCCCTATCTAGAATTCATTTAATCCTCCCATCCCCCACCCCAAGCATATTTTGGATCAGCATCCTTAAATCAGAGAAATGGCATTTGTTTTTTTTTAAATGGCTAATTTCACTTAGCATTATATTCTTCAGCTTTATCCATTTACCTGAAAATACCATGATTTTATTCTCTCTTTTTTAAATTGATTCTTTAAAAAATAAATGACAGCAGAATGCATTACAATATTTGTTATAGATATACACCACAACTTTTCATATCTCTGGTTGTATATAAAGTATATTGACACTAATTCATGTCTTCATACATGTACTTTGGATAATGATGTTCATCACATTCCAGCATCCTTGCTAATCCCCTGCTCCCTCCTGTCCCCTCCTACACCTCTGCCCCATCTAGAATTTATCTATGTCTTTATTCTGTTTTAATGGTGAATAATATTTCATTGTGTATATATATATATATATATATATATATATATATATATATATATATACCACATTTTCTTTATCCATTCATCTACTTAAGGACATCTAGGTTGGTTTCACAGTTTAGCTATTGTGAATTGTGCTGCTATAAACATTGATTTGGCTGTGTCCCTGTAGTATGCTGCTCAGCAGAGTGTATTTTGAGATATTATACACACATGGAGTAAAACTTAATATACTTTTAAATTCATTATTCTTTGTATATGGAATTTGCTATGCTGAAGTATTGACCTTAGTACTCATGTGTCTTAGGATTTTTTTGAATGCATTATATTTTTTCCAAAACAAAAATATTTATCTGATAGTAACTTAACTTACTCCCCCAAATATGTTGGAGTATTAATAACATTAAATTTGTTCATAAATGACAATGTAACAAATGAAAGGAGGCAACTGTTAAAATTCAGTCACATAAACACATACACAAAAATGTATATTTTCACCTAAAATATTCAGATGGCATTTGAATTTTTGGAAAAACATTCTATGTGGGAGGCATACAAGGATGCTCTAGGATAGCTAGAGAAATAGAAGACAAAGACACTCATAAAAATGCAACAAAAAAGTGCAACAGATAACTGTAATTGGTAATGTACAATAAGATAAAGTATATTACTTGTGATGAATAAGGGTTTATGTTCTAAAACTACTTTTAGTATAATAATATTTAAAAATATCCTGTTTAATAGTGTTACCAAAAGTGAGGCCAATATATGTAAAATGAAATTGATGATATAAAGATGAAATATCAGGGGCTAGGGTTGTAGCTCAGTGGTAGAGCGCTTGCCAATAAATAAAATAAAGTTATTGTGTCCATCTACAACTAAAAATGTATGTATTTAAAAGAAAAAAAAGATGAAATATAAGGAGCCCAAACTAATAGTTAATGTCTATATTTATCTACCAAATGTGGTGTGGTTACTTACTAAGTACATTTTAACTTTTAATAAATTGTTTTACCACTTTATTTTTAGATCCCAGCACATCATTATTTTCTTTCTTTTCTCCTCCTCCTCCTCCTCCTCCTCCTTCTTCTTCTTCTTCTTCTTCTTCTTCTTCTTCTTCTTCTTCTTCTTCTTCTCCTTCTCCTTCTCCTTCTCCTTCTCCTTCTCCTTCTCCTTCTTCTCCTTCTCTCCCATGGATTGAACACAGGGGCACTTGACCACTGAGCCACATCCCCTGTCCATTTTTGTATTTCATTTAGAGACAGGGTCTCACTAAGTTACTTAGTGCCTCACTTTTGCTGAGGCTGGCTTTGAACTTGCAATCCTCCTGCCTTAGTCTGCCAAGCCCCTGGGATTACAAACATGGGCCACATCACCCAGCTTCAACACGTCATTACTTTCTACACCAATTTCTCATATTTTGATTTTCTAACAGTATATAAGTCTTTTGTCTTTTAGCTAAAGTATTACTCAGTTTAAATCAGGTCTGTTTTCATTCAAGAAAAGATAATTGAACCACCATTTGACCCAGCTATCTCACTCCTCAGTTTATACCCAAAGGACTTAAAATAAGCATACTACAGTGATGCAGCCACATCAATGTTTATAGCAGCTCAATTCACAATAGCTAAACTATGGAACCAACCTAGGTGACCTTCAATAGATGAATGGATAAAGAAAATGTGATATATATATATATTTTTTTTTCCCTAATGGAATATTACTCAGCTTTAAATAACAATAAAATTATGGCATTTGTGGGTAAACTGATGGAGTTGGTAAGTGAAATAAGTCAATCCCCAAAACCAAAGGCCAAATGTTTTCTCTGATCTGCAGATGCTAATACACAATAAGGTGTGGGGGGCGCTAGGGAAGAATAGAGTTACTTTAGATTGGGTAGAGGAGAGTGAAGGGGAGGGGATATGGCGATAGGAAGAACAGTAGAATGAAACAGACATTATTATCTTATGTATATATATGACTACATGACTGATGTAATTTCTGCAGCATGAACAATCAGAAAAATGAGAAATTATACCCCATTTATGTATGTTATATCAAAATGCATAAATGCATTCTACTGTCATGTATAACTAATTAAAACAAATTTTAAAAGGACAAAAGATAACATAAGCATTGGCAATAACTAAAAATTTGAGTGAAGAAACATGATCTAAAACCCATTTTAAGTGGAAATACAGACTGAATTACTGTTGTGAGTGCTAGAAGAAGCATACACTGACATCCTCCTTGAATATAAGACAGGGTGAAGAATTGCTAGATTTTTAATATTCCATGTGGCCAACTCTGGCAAATCCAGTATTGAGCTGAAACACAGAGGAATTCGCCTATGACGTAAAAAAACTTCACTTTGGAGAAAGGTCTGAAATGTCTCCACATACCTACCACTGCAGCCACCACACCTTTATTGTCCACGGAAATTAAATCCATAATTTTACTCAAAGCATTCTTTGACAGAGGCAGAAAATTCATTCAAAGTCATGATGTGATCTACAGACTCAGAAAAACAATGAGAAACAATTGCAATTTATTTCATGGGCAAAACAAGAACAGATGATTTGGTATCTCCTGGTCTTCTGATGGGTTGTCAGATTCATCACTGTCACCTTAGAAACAGAAATGTAAAACTGAGAAAGAATGGGGTGCTGGATGGAAAGAAGGCAGTGAAGAAGGTGGTCTCAGAAGATCCAGGGCAGAAACTAGACGCAGGAAGAGCAGGCTGTGAACTCTCTGACCCTAAAAACAGGCACACAGAAACAAAGGAAGGTGTTCTTTTAATGGTGATAACTCACGCTAATATTTTAGCACTCTGATTTTTTAAAATTGACTCTAGGACATCTGCCATTCCATGCCATAGACACTGCTGTCAAATGAACTGCTTTCACATGTGTCTAACCAAACACTGAAAAGATGTTACCATCATCTGAATCTGGAACATCCCCCCAAAGGCTCTTGTAATGAAAAGATTGGTCCTCAGCTTGTCACATGGGGGGGGAGGGGAGGGTATGAAAACTTCAGTATGGGGATGGGCGCAGGGGGTTAGGTCACTAGAGAGATATTGGATTCCCCCACCTTCCCTTTCCATCACTCTCTTTTCCAGCTACCACGGTCTGAGCAGAACTTCTCTGCCCTGTGTTCCTACCAGGAAGTGCTTTGCCACCGTAGCTCAAAACAACAAGGCTAAGCAATCATGGACTGAAACCCCTGAAACTGTGAGCCAAAAATAAAGCTTTCTTACTTATAAGTTTTTGTTTTTTGGTTTTTGTTTTTTTGTCACAGTGAGAGAAAGTTGACTAACACAGATACATACATTAAGTACGCAGGCACTCATTATGCCAACAAAACTAAGTTGCATTATAATATTTGATAGTATAATTATACTACCTTAATTAACAAATGTAGATTTAATACCAAGAATGCCTTGTGTGATGCTTTTATGCTAAAAATGTTCTAAGAAAAATTCAGAAGAATTTTTCCTTCCCGACTTTCCTTTCAAGAAATAGAAAAAAAGGAGGTAAAATTCTCAACAGCTTCAGCCTCTGAAACCATCTTGTAGAGAAGAAAAAAGGAATCAGGATGTGGGGATGAAATATATAAAGTGAGGATATTTTCAAAACACAAAGAAAGTTCTGGAACATAAAAATGAAGGACATGGGCTAGAAACAGTTTCAAGGCAGCTGGCCTATACACAAGACTCCGTATACAGAGGGGCCTTGCACTTGGCCTAGTGCTCTACTGCCAACATCTTTTTTTTCTTTTTCTTTTTGTTTCTTTCTTCTTCTTCTTTTTTTTTTTTTTTTTGTAGTTTGGATGGACAGCATGCCTTTATTTATTTTTATGTGGTGCTAAGGATTGAACCCAGTGCCTCACACATGCTAGGCAAGCACTTTGCCACTGAGCTACAACCCCAGGCCTCTGCTGCCACCATCTTGGAATCACTAAAGGGTCTGTGTTTTCATTTTACACTCAACGCTGGTTCTAGAACAGGCTAAAGCAGACTGCATGTCCTTACCAAAGGGGATGGACACATGAGAGGAGACAAGTGTGAAGTTGACCCCACAGGGAATCCAGAAGGGAACCTCTGGAGAGGGCAGAGGCTATTGGATTCCAAGAAAAAAAACAAAGAGGTGTGGTTGGTTAGTGGTATTTGCTGAAGAGTATTATTCTGGAGATCAGAAGTGTAGATAAGGATAGGAATATGAATAAAAACTCTGAGTAGGAAACGTATAGGTGAGGAGACAGTTATTGGTCCTCCCTAGAAGTGTTGAGAGATTCATAAAGGGATGCCATTCAAGAAATAACTGGTGTAAAACTCTGCAGTTGGCCAAAAATAAATAGAATTAAAAGAATCATCATTTCAACCAGGAAATAATGTTTTATCATATGTAAAGGAAGTATAGGCAAGTATTTGA
Organism: Urocitellus parryii; assembly: GCF_045843805.1. Taxonomy (NCBI): domain Eukaryota; kingdom Metazoa; phylum Chordata; class Mammalia; order Rodentia; family Sciuridae; genus Urocitellus; species Urocitellus parryii. Next base: position 8,308,347 of record NC_135540.1, on the reverse strand, counting down.
TAGATTTTTGACATTTTACATCCTTCCTAGAGGCCTGCTGGGTAGGATCATATGGAGTCATGAGGCAGTATCTTTTACTTTTCTTTGAAGTTGTGCAAACCAACATGAAAATACAATTTCACTCAATTCCTCACATAGTTCTTACATATCCTCTTCATTCATGTATGCTTTCTTTTTTTTTTATAAGCCTTCATAAAATCCTATAGGGGACCATTATATCAAATAATAGTGCTTATGGAATCTCCCATTTCTACATAAATCCCCCATTTCTACACTTTCAGCATCATCCTTGTTAATTTAAGTCTATGGGCAACAAAATGTATTTTAAACATGACAAAATTATTTTTTCAGAACAAGTATTTTTCTTATGATTATGCAGTTGTTTAGTTTAAAAAAGTCTTTTTCATGCATCAGAAATTGTTGAAAATCAGAATAAACATAATTTTATTCTAAACAATGAGTCAACTAGCCCTACAATAAGGCAATGTGCCAATCTTAGTAGTTTTGACATATTTTTTATTAGAAAAGAATTTCCACTTGCAAGTATATAATATCCAGGCATATTCATCTGTTGAAGATAATAGAAACTTAAAGGTAAAATGAGATAGAAAAAGACATGACCTCATATGCTAAATCTAACAGTTACCTGTAAATGTTATATTTAACAGTTAACCTGTGTTGGTTAACTGTTAAATATAAAAGTTGTACAAAAGATTCAACTCTTCTTGTTATGCTTAATCTTTGACCATAATACATCGCACAGTTAACTGAGTGGTAGAAACAAGACAGGAAGCCCAGTTATTGTTTTTTCATTCTCTAAACAAAGATAATGGCAGATTAAATAAATTTTTTTCTCACTAGTAAGTTTGTTTTCTGGTGGATGGATGGATGTGTGGATGGATGGATGGAAGGAAGAAGGGATGGATGGATAAAGGATGCATGGATGGATGGGTGGGTGGGTAGGTGGATGGATTGGTGGATGGATGGAAGGAAAGGTGGATGGACAAAGGAAGGGCAGGTGGACAGAAAACGGAATGAACCTCCTTGAAGTGTCCAGTCCTTGGGGCTCTACAATGACTTGATTTAAACCTTGAAAACAATCTCTTTTTACTGCTTAATTTGGGCATTTTATTCCTGTTTCCAAGTTTCAGATTTCATATTCAAAAATTAGAGTTCATAACCTCATTTAAAAAATGCTATTGTAAGAAAAAAAAGTACACAGAGCATAATAATTGCTGAGTGAAAATAATGACATATATTATAGAAAAGTGGCCTGATTTCAGCTACACATCGGAAATATCCTGAAAGAAGTAAACACTGGGACATTTTAGACTTAAGTATAAGATGCTACTTACATAGATTATCATAATAAACTGTGAGTTGTGTCCATTTCTCCACACAAAATAGAATAAACCTTCCCTTTTCTCTTTTATACAAAAATAATGATAAAACAAACTTGATAGTACTCTGAGCTCTTTGAAGGGTGTGTGTGTGTGTGTGTGTGTGTGTGTGTGTGTGTGTGTATGCATGCGTGTGTGTAAGCTCCTTCCTGGGGAACTCTGATACTATTTTGATGACTTCTGCAAGTGGTGTCCAGGATGGGCTCTGTTGGCTTCATTCCCATCTTTCCAACTCCATTGCTGGAAATTTCTTCATGCTCGGTTGTCCAGCTGCAGTGACTGAATAGCTCAAATAATTCAGAATCAAGAATTTCAATATTTTATTTTAGACTCTACTCATGCACAGAAACTTAAATAAGTGACACCAAAAATATCTTTATAATAAATTGCTTTGCCCAATATGGTCAAATTTCTCTCCTTGGGGGCATTATCTTGAATATATGTAAAGAATTAGATAAATCATTAATGAGTCCTTTTCCTTTCTTTCATTTATCTAATTAAGGTCACATGTCATTTTTAAAAATCATATTTTGGAAGTTTTATGAACTCCTTTGTCCATGACAAATTCAGATTTTGACAAAGTCAAAAGACTCCTAAAACAGGCACAAAGGCCTAAGATATTAACAATAAATTAAACAAGTAGTAATCAAATTCAGACAAAGCACAATGTAAAATGATACATGCTCTCCTGATATTAAAATCCCAGGTAGCCTCCTTTCTCTTGACTTGGACCATAAGGCCAGAAATGCTCCTAACAGGTACTGATGGGTACTTTACAATGGGGCACACAAAAATATCAATTTCCCAAATAGAGAAAAAAAATCACCCAGATGATCATAAACACAGGCCATCTTTCTTTTATCTAGCTGCTATAATCAGATCCTTGTCAAGGTAGAATTGCATTGACATCCTTTTTTTTTTTTTTTGCACTTTTTTTTTCCTTCAGAAAATAGTATCCACAGAAATCCCCTGATATTATTTGCCATCATCTTGACACATTGCTACATCTACAGGTAGAAACATTTGCAACATTGACATATATCTCCACAGACTAGCTGGCTTATTTTATTTGACATTCAAACATCATGTCTATGGATTTATATTATAAAAATCTCATGAGAATGTCAATGACACACAATCCCATTACAGTGAAAGGGAATTAGTGACATTAGAAAACCATTGTGAGAAATGACTGGAATACTTCATTTCAGGGAGCTTTGCTTCATTAAAATGGAAAACCTCTATTAAATTATTGAGATAAATTTTTCTTTTTTTTCTAAGTGTTATTACCCTAAAAGATAAAGTTAAAAGTCAAACAAGATAGGTGGCAGAAAATAGTGGATTTTTGTTTTGTTTTTCTCTCTTTAATTAGTCCCACTATTTTAATGGAAATACTGAGGCCAGAAAAAGGGAGGGAAGGAGCTTCAGTCACCTGTCACTTGCTGCTCCAACACACAGCTCCTTGGCAGGAGTACAGAAAAACCTGGTAGGAATTAAGGCAGGACTGAAAACTTAAGCCAAATACTATTTCTGATACGAATAAAGTCGAATTCACCAAGTTGATTTATAAAGCTATCTGGGGATAAAATCCCAGTTCGTCAAATTTCACAATAGATAGAAGGGTCCTTTTCCTTCATTTATGCTTTTATCTTGTTTTAATTTCATTTTGAAATATGACATCCTGCCACATCCCCAGACACCACATCAGGGGACAAGTTATTTAGTGACACCTACAGTAATAGCCTCCACTGCGTCCTCTCATTCTCAGCATGAAGGAAAACAAGTTGCATGTTTTCACTCGACAGGGAAGACCCATGAATCTTTCAGATGGCCCCAGTTTTGTATGCTGCTGTCCATATGGCTCTTATTCCCCTCACTGATATGGATATTAATGTATAAGATTCCCTAGAGTCTCTTGCTTTTATGCAAGAGGAGGCTGGGTGCTCTATGAGAAAAGGGACCGTAACTGAGTTTTCTTGCTGAATTTATGGAATACGGGAGCAACACCCCATCGTCTGGACTCGCTGCCAATGCACACTACTAACCATGTCCTCAGTTATTTTAAATCACCTACTGCAGCCTTGCTGAAATTAGTTAAGCTACCTTAATCCTTATGAAATATAGATGTCGTGAAGACAGAAATATTTTGAAAATTTCTAACATTTCTAAATTAAAAAATAAAACTGGAAAGCTTGCATTAAAGACAAGATTTAGTTCTCAGTAGTTTAGCGATAGAAATGCTATTCTGCTAACAAGTCATTGTTATTTGTGCCCTCCTTGCAGAAAGAAGGAGCTTTTACAGTCAGGCAGAAATGACAGGGAATTGCAGTCTTTATTTATTAGCAGGAGGAGGCCAAACAAGGGGAGCAATAGAATCAAATTGCAGCATAACTTTGAGACTTAAATGAAGTCATACCTATGCAGTTTGATGATTAATCTTCATGTCGTCTTGGCTTTGTCCAAGGATGTATGGATATGTAGCCAAATATCATTTCTGGGTGTGTCTAGAGAGTTTCCCAGAAGGCATGAGGGTGTGGATTAGAGGACTGGTGGGCATCAACCAAACCAGTAAGAACCTGAGTAAAATAAAAAGCAGAGGAAGCTGAATCCACCTGGTCACTCACTAGCTCAGTGCTTGAAGTGGGGCATCAAACTTCTGCCCTTGGTATGCCTGGGATTCAGGCTTCTGACTCAGACTGGAGTCTACACCATGAATTCCACAGATCTCAGAGCTTCAAACCTTATCAACTTTTCAGATGCATTTCAAGGATTAATCTATTCGGTATCTCTGCCTTCTCATTGCTCTTCTGACCTCCTCCTTTAGCCTCCTTGCATTCCATAAACCTGCTCTCCGTTGAGGAGGAGTGTGGGTGTCCAACTATTATCTATATTTATCCTCTAAACTTGAGAGACAGATGGAGCAAAAGTGAGCATGGAAAGCTTTTCTGCCTCTTTAATGCTTACACAGGTCTACTTAATTACACATTATGCATTCTGTACAAAGTATTGTAATACACTGTATTCTTTGAGAACTTTATCTTAATTTGTATGTTTAATTTTAAGTTACCCATGAAAACAGAAACTGTACATGTTACTGGGATACCGTGAGATGTTTCAATACATGTACATATTGTATATTGAATGATATTTCAATTAGGCTAACTTATTATCTCCTCAAATACTCATCATTTGTTTATGGTGAAAACTTCCAATTTTTTAATTATACATGACAGTAGAATGCATTACAATTCTTATTACACATATAGAGCACAATTTTTCATATCTCTGGTTGTATACAAAGAATATTAACACCAATTCATATCTTCATACATGTACTTTGGATAATAATGTCCATCACATTCCACCATCATCGCTAACCCCATGCTTCCTCCCTTCCCCTCCCACCCCTCTGCCCTATCTAGAGTTCCTCTATTCCTCCCATGCTCTCCTTCCCTACCCCACTATGAATCAGACTCCTTATATCAGAGAAAATATTCAGCATTTGGTTTTTGGGGATTGGCTAACTTCACTTTGTATTATCTTCTCCAACTCCATCCATTTACCTGCAAATGCCATGATTTTATTCTCTTTTATTGCTGAGTAATATTCCATTGTGTATATATGCTACATTTTTTTATCCATTCATCTATTGAAGGGCATGTAGGTTGGTTCCACAGTTTAACTATTGTGAATTTTTCTGCTATAAACATTGATGTGGCTGTGTCCCTGTAGTATGCTGTTTTTAAGTCTGTTAGGTATAGACAGAGGTGAGGAAGCTGGGTCAAATGGTGGTTCCATTCACAATTTTCCAAAAAATCTTCATACTGCTTTCCACATTAGCTGCACCAATTTGCAGTCACACAGCAGTGTATGAGTGTACCTTTTCCCCCATATCCTTGCCAACACTTATTGTTGTTTGTCTTCATAATAGTTGCCATTCTGACTGAAGTGAGATGATATCTTAGAGTTAGTTTTGATTTGCATTTCTCTAATTGCTAGCGATGATGAACATTTTTTCATATGTTTGTTTATTGATTATATATCATCTTCTGAGAAGTGTCTGTTCAGGTCCTTGGCCCATTTATTGATTTAGTTATCTGGGATTTTTTTATGTTTAACTTTTTGAGTTCTTTATACATATCCTAGAGATTAGTGCTCTATCTGATGTGTGAGGAGTAAAGATTTCCTCCCAAGATGTAGGCCCTCTATTTACCTCACAGATTTTTTCTTTTATGGAGAAGCCCATTGTTCATTCAGCAGCATATTATTTAGTCTCCAGGTGTTGAAATGTCTTTTATTTCTTATTTTATCACTGATTTCTAATTTCATTTCATTATGATCTGATAGAATGCAGGAGAGTACCCCTACTTTTTTATATTTGCTAAGAGCTGCTTTATGGCATAGTATATGGTCTATTTTAGAGAAGAACTCATGTGCTGCTGAGAAGAAAGTGTATTCTCTTGTTGAAGGATGAAATAGTCTACATATATATATATATATATATATATATATATCAGTTAAGTCGAAGTTGATTGTATTATTGAGTTCTGTAGTTTCTTTCTTCAGCTTTTGTTTTGAAGATCTATTTAGTGGTGAAAGAGGTATGTTCAAGTCACCCAGAATTATTGTGTTATGGTCTATTTGACTCTTGAACTTGAGAAGAGTTTGTTTGATGAACATAGATGCTTCATTGTTTGGGGCATATATAATTGTTAAGTCTTATTGGTGTTTGGTTTCCTTGAGCAGTATGTAGTGTCCTTCTTTATTCTTTTGATTGATTTTAGCTCGATGTCTACTTTATTTGATATGAGGATGGAAACCCCTGCTTGCTTCTGCAGTCCACGTGAGTGGTATGATTTTTACCAACCCTTTACCTTCAGTTTGTGGATGTCTTTTCCTATGAGATGAGTTTCTTGAAGGCAGCATATTGTTGGGTCATTTTTTTAATCCAATCTGATAACACAGGTCTTTTGATTAGTGAGTTTAGGCCATTAATGTTCAGGGTAATTATTGAGACATGATTTGTATTCCCAGCCATTTTTGTTTATTTTTGGTATTTAATGTGATTGGTTTCTCCTCTGATTAGATTTTCCTTTAGTGTATACCTCCCTCTGCTGATTTTCATCATTGCTTTTCATTTCCTTTTCTTGGAATATTTTGCTGAGTATGTTCTATAGTGCAGGCTTTCTATTGTAAATTCGTTTAACTGTTGTTTATCATGGAAGGTTTTTTATTTCATCATCAAACCTAAAGCTTAGTTTTGCTGGATATAAGACTATTGGTTGGCATCCATTTTCTTTCAGAGCTTGGTATACATTGTTCCATGATCTGGCTTTGAGGGTCTGGGTTGAAAAATCTGCTGAGATTTGAATTGGTCTCCCCCTTTATGTGATCTGGTTCCTCTCTCTTGTGGCTTTTAAGATTCTATCTTTATTCTATATGCTAGACATTTCCATTGTGATGTGACTTGGTGTAGATCTGTTGTAGTTTTGTACATTTGGTGTCCTGTAAACCCCTTGTATTTGATTTTCCAATTTGTTCTTCATGCTTAGGAAATTTTCTGATATTATCTCATTGAAGAGATTGTGCATTCCTTTAGTTTGAAACTCTGTACCTTCCTCTCTCACAATAATTCTTAGATTTGGTCTTTTGATGCTGTCCTATAATTCTTGAATGTTTTGCTCATGGTTTCTAACTTTCTTCACTGTGTGATCAACTTTATTTTCCAGATTGTATACTTTGTCTTCATTATCTGATGTTCTTTCTTCCAAGTGATCTACTGTGTTGGTTATGCTTTCTATTGAGTTTTTAATTTGATTTTTTTGTATCCTTTATTTTGAGGATCTCTGTTTTTTTCAGAGTCTCTATCTCTTACTTGAAGTAATCTTTTGCTACCTGTATTTGCTGTCTTATCTCATTGTTGGAGTGATCAAGTTTTGTTTGTATTTGCTCATTTAGGCCTTTCTTTAATTCACAGATCATTTTAGTTATGAACCTTCTGAACTCCTTCTCTGACATTTCATCAACTTCGCTGCCCATGGGTTCTGTTATTACAGTGTCCTGGTTTGTTTGGGGCACTTTCCTCCCTTGCTTTTTCATGTTGTCTCTGTATCTTCCTCTCTTGCAGTGTGGATCTGAGATATTACAGTTTCATCCCTATATTCTTGTAGTACCTGTGAAGATTGTCTGTACCTCACTTTGATGTTGGGCTTCTAGACCCTGCTGGTGTCCCTCAATGTATGCTACTGCATCTAAAGGTGGTGGCAATAGCCAAGGTAACTCGAGATAATAATTAAGGGGCCCCAAGATGGAAGCAATGTCTTACAGAGATCGGGCTGAAAGGGTGGGCCTCACACTCTCTTTGGGATGCCTGCTTTGAGTGCAGCTACTTCTAGGCCCTGTCTACTGTCAAAAAGTTAGGGTCTACTGCCTGGGGAAGACTATGGCGATGAGTGCAGTGTCCCAAGATGGAAGTGGATTAGGCTCAGCCTCCTAGGTGGGGGCGCAAACTCGAATTTACCTGGACCTGGGTCCTGCGCAACTTGGTGTGGACAGATCTGGGTCAGGCCTGGGCTCCCATGGTACTCTGCTGGTCAGAAGAGGTGGTTCTGTGCCAGAGGCTAGGCTCTGGTGGATGACTGCCCTGTTGGTGGAGGGCTGGACCCGGGCCTACTGTGAGCCTGGGTCCCACACAGGCTGCTGTCGATGGATTTGGGCTGCTGGGGTTGATCTCCCACTGTAGTCTGCTGGTTAGAAGAGGTGGTCCTGTATCAGAGGCTAGGCTCTGGCGGGTGTCTGCCTCACGGGTGCTGGGCTGGACCCAGGGTCTACTGTAAGCCTGGGTCCCACACAGGCTGATGTGCCCCCAATTTTTTTTCTGTCTTTTGGAAATGCACAGTATATGAGCATTATCTAGATTCCTCCTACTGTCCAGTGATACACCAGGACTTCTTACTCTATCTGTGACAGGTACTCATTGCCCAGCCTCTCCCTCCACCCTCCCCTCCTTTCCCTAGAGGCCACCATTCTTCTGTCAACTTCATGAGACCAACTCTTGCACATTCCATGTGTGCGTGGATCACCAATATTTGTCTTTCTGTGCCCAGCTTACTTTGCATAACATAACTAGGCTCCATCACACACCTTCCCCCACTGACTGATTTAAAAGGCAAAACTTCTATTTTAAGAAAAATATTTGTTTTACTCATATTTTTATTTATGAATTATTTGAACAATCTATAGAACTTTGGGATGACTGGGAGCCAATCATAATATTCTTCACCTAAATCAATGATTTCAGTACATATATATGACCTTGGAATTTCTTCATGGTGTTAATATGTGGGAGTAGGCATATAGATACTCAATGGAGAGAACTATATTTTATTGGCTCATTGTGAAGTAGCATAGAAGAAATTTTTTTAAAGGTAAAAAGGAGATATAAAGGAAGGAGAAGGAAATTTAATTTGAATCTGAGTTTCTATATACCTTCAAGGCCAGTCACCCCCCAATTTTTAAGAAATCTGTGAATATCAAAGTTAACTGTAAATTCACTTTCTTGTGATAATTCCCTTGGGCACTGTTAATTTGCCCACCAAAATGTAGATTAAGCAAGAAGATTGAATATTTAGAGAAACCTATAATTTGTGAGACTTTCTAGTGCTATTGATTAGAGATAGTGAAGAGCATGTCAAAAGGTCCTAAGACTGGCCAGACCACCCTAAGTCACCTTGCGATCCCCTGACTCATGTAATCCCCAATAACTTCCTGTATCCACCTCTTGCCGAGTTTCCTGTAGAAGAAGAGACAGGAGTCCATCTGTCCCTCTCAAGCTGGGCATGCTCCCCCTTGATTGTAGATTCCTAGCTTTCCTAGGAAAGTCTCTGGGCCTCCCCTGACTGCTGAAATCCTTTTCCTTCCGTATGCCATGGACCCCACTGACCCAGAATCCCTGACTCCCTAGGAATTTCTCAGGACATTTTCCTGAAATAGCCCTTCTCCCAGGACAGTTGCTACCATGTCTAATGAGTCAGAGACCAAGTGCAGAAACAACTTTCTGGTTTGGTTTACAATCCTTCCTTCTCTAGGGATCAACCCAAGGGGAATCTTTTAAAAACAACCCAAATCAGATGATTGTTATTTGTTTTGGTGTATGAAATATTGACCACACATAGACTTTATATATACATTTAGTATATATATATAATATATGATTGCATAAAACATGATTGTGTAATGCATCATATATAAGCTATGTTACATGGTGCATATAAAATATATTATTTCAGGTATAATGAAAAGCCTTTGAAATAAAAATTGGGATTCAATTTCCAGGATTTCTTTCTGTATCAGTCATGAGATTAGAGGTTTGAAGAAGTAGCCAATAATCCTCCATGTCTCAGTAATGCTAGGAAACAAAATGTCATCTCTTCTCACACCTAATGCTCACTGTGAGGGCAATGTGGACTCTTCTTTCTGCTGTCACTATCTTCACTCTCAGGGCCAGGCTGACAAAATAGCCCCTACCTGGATGCTGATCCATCTCTGAGGACACGCAACCCAAGGTGACACATGTGCTTACAACTTATTGAATGGAGCGTGTCATGCACATCAGACAAAGGTGGGGAGACAGGAAGAGGAATTCTGACATACACCCAGAAGAACTGGACAGCTTGTGAAATGGCACTAGTGACTGTCCAACTATAAATGAAGTAGTGCTGTGAGCAACAGCATCTTGGACACGTGTGTTATTCAGTAGTGGCACAAAGCTTTGTACTTAGAAGCCTTTGAGAAAATAGTTATTGCGTGAAGAAGAGTATTGTTAGAAACGAAGCTGAATGTCAGTAATTTTAAACACGCATCATCTCAGTAGCCTTACTACCTGTTGAGGAAGGGCTGGGATTTTGCTTGCCAAGTCATAATCAATAACCTCAAATTCCTTGTTTTTAAAAGTGTAAATACAACCACCTGTCGTAGGGTGGAATGCAAAAGTACTTTTTACATTGCAATATGCTTATGATATTAAATAGATCTCATTCCTGACATCCAGAATATGAAGCCACACAAGTAAGCCCTGCAGGGATAGGTTTATGATCCAAATAAAAATCAAAATTGCAATTATAAGCACAGATGGAAATATACAGCTCTGGATAGTGTCACTCGGTATAAATCCAGGGACAATTATAAAGCAAAGAATATTGATTGGGGAACATAGATCCCCTCAAATGAGAAATCTGGAATGCCCACCCGTATTCCCTGGATTTTCCTCATGACTTGCCCATTAGCATTATACGTCATCTTGTAGTCAATTCACTAACACCCTGTAGCTCAGCTGAATAAATGAATCAGTAAACAATAAAAAATATGTTGAGGCATGCTGTCACTTAGGAAATAATGCAAGTTGGCTAGAATTACAAAGAAAACAGGACATGGCAATACGAAAGTGCCCTGTGAATGATGCAATATGAGGTCACCGGCAGGGTGTCATAGGACATGTGAGCAGAGAATTGTTACAGACTAAGATCCATGAGGTTTATGTTTGAAGCACAAATGCTCATGAGGGTTTACAAAAAGCAAAGTGTTAAAGACAACCCACCCGTTAGGTTATTTTAAGGTGAGGACAAACCCATACTCCAAAATAAAATCATCAGATGTCCACGTGTGAAAGTGCCGAGGTTCAGCCACGCTTAGGGCCGTGCTGAGGACTGGCGTTACTCCGTGGATAATTAGATTGCTTTGCCTGCTGCTTTTATATCTCATCTCACTTGGGCATGTATTTGATATTCAGAGAAAATTCAGGGTAACTAATGAGTGCTGCAAGCACAAATGAATATTATTTCTATGCAGATTTTTTGGCAACTGTGTAGAACATTTGGAGTGAGCAAGCCAGCATCAGCATCATGGGTGGAGGATGGGCCGAGCACTCGGATCATATGTCTGCCTCTAGCTCCATTCCTAATTTACTTGGGTCTTCCCTCTGTCTCCTGGCTGCACCATCTGGCTAACTGAAGTAAGATTTCTTGTTATACGTTTTCTGACAACAGGACCGTGATCATTTAAAATTCAATAAAGAACTATCAAAGAATTGAGTCATAAATTACATCCTCTGTTTTTGTCTTATGAACACCCTGAACTTCCAAGTGGCTACTGGGCGCTTCATTTACATTCTAAGTTCTTTCAGGAGGCAGCAAGGTAGAGCTAAAATACAGATAATTTGAAGCCAGAAAGTGTAAGGACTTGCTGTAGCCAAGACCTGACTGCATCTCCTTGTGCTGCTTAATGAACGTTTGTAAATAAGGTTTAATTAAGTCACCTTTGCTGTAGCTCACTGAACATTTTAATGCATTACAGGAATATACAAGCATAACAAAAGTTGAAAACTTTGGAAAAAAAGTTTCTAAGAAATAATTTTAGAAAATCATGGAAATGACAACATAGAGAAATATTTCTGATATCTCTAGACCAATAGAACTATTGCATATATCCAAACTATGAATACATGATGAACACATGGCAAATGTTTTGACAAATGCCCTGTGGTCAATGAGGAAGGTGACCACTGATATTGAAATGACTGGAAATCAGTGTCATTAGTCCTTGGTCTGTCCACTTTAACTTTCATTGAAAAATGTGAACAAAGTGGGCAGGAGTAGGAGAGCAAAGCTAAATCCATGCCACCCTGATTTCTGGTTATGCTTCCTACTGACTGTTTATGCTTTCTCTTTAGTCTGTTTAATTTCTTGAAATAAAATTTTCCAGTTCATATTTCAATGGAGAGGTATTTCTGTCTTGCATAGACTAAAAACTACTACAAACTATAACAAAATTTAGTATTTTTCTCAATAATGGCAGTACCCAGAGAGATGATTTAGCTTTTATATGCAAACTTTTTCATGAGAAAAACCACAGAGATAACACTTATTGAGTGCTTACAATTTCAATGTTCAGGGCTAGTCTTGCACATATGTGTGTGCAAGTGTGTGGTGTGTGTGTATGAGTGTGTGTGTGATATCTCTCTCTATATATATACATATATATATATATATATATATAGAGAGAGAGAGAGAGAGAAGCTTCATTGAAACCTTACCAGTACCTGTAATTAATAAAAAGAGAATTGTTCAAGATCACTCAATACATACTTGTTTTTTTCTGTAGCACTTCCATGAGGTGATCAAGAAACTCTGTGTATCACACATGTACTTCAGTGGCTAGCCAGTATGATATGTACACATGACACTGATTTACAGAAAAGAATGGTCCTCTGCATGTGAGCATGGCTCAAATAACCCACAACAAAGTGCCAAATAGAATGTGCAGAAGATGAATGCTCATTCCATGGAACAGATTTTATACAGAAGACAAAGGAAGTTAATTTACATTCAAAGCTAAGCACACATTTTAGAAACAGTTAAAAGCAGATTACTCTTGTGTAATTCTGTGTAAATTAAACATTGGTGTTAAACGTCACGCTAGATGATGTGCTAACATTTCAGTTTGTAGATGAGATATTAATCTGAGGTCCTCCACTGCAGAAAGGTTCAGAGTGGACTGAGAAATCCAGGGGCTTCCCTAACGCTCTCTTTTCCTCCCACAAATCTGAATATTGAGAGATCTGAACATACATTCTGTGCTCACCTAGCATTGGGATGAGCCAGTTGATCTCAGTGCTGCACACACTCAAATTCAAACAAAGAAACATGCGCAGTGAGAGGAACAATAGAAAGGAGGCCTAAATCTATTCTTGTTTCCACTCTCACACCATGGCCTTGAAATGCAATACACTACACACAGTGCCACTGCAGAAGAACCGGAAGTTCATGGCCAAGTTCTCATGCCACAGATCATCAGCTTGGAGAACTGAAATGATTGGCAAGCAATCGCAAGTCACATTCTTTTTGTGGGTATTAATTAGTTCCTCTGTAAAATTAAAAATTGGAACAAGATTACTTCCTAGGTACATCTAGCACAAAGGGCTGCAGCTGTTTAAGATTTCAAATAAAAAAAAAATCGATGTGTAAAGGAAATGATAAACCAAGGCACTTAGACATCGGAATTGAGCAACCGAGGCCTGCAGGTACAGCTCAGTGGCAGAGTGTGTGCACTGGATCCCCGGGGTGGGGGGAGAGGAAGAAGGAGGAGGAGGAAGAGGAGGGGGGAGGGGATGGGTAGGGGAAGATGACTAAGATGGTGAGGGAGACAGAAATGGAGCAACCCAGTTTCTGAAAGCTTCAGTTTCCTCATCATAACTATGTGTGTCTCTCTCTGTATTTATGTCCTTCCTAGTTCTTGTGCTGGGCAGTTGTTCACAGGATATAAAGTTATAAAAATATTATTTGAGTTCATCAGCAGCAATAAAAAATGTCATTGGCTACATGAACTTAAAATATTCAGCCAAAATATAGCACTTTACAAAGACAAGAAGTGATATTATTGCTTATTTGCTTACATAAGTCAAATCTATTCTATTCGCTAGACTTAAATTATGCAGTCATCAGAATTATATGGTATGAGCTTTAAGTGACAATGAAATCTTCACTTCTTATGAGTCAACATGAGAACCAGCAGGCATAAATAAGATCACAAATTCTGTATTCTGTGTGATTGGAATATTAGTCTCCTTATCAGTTAACTATTTTATACATTAAGCAAGGTGTAAGATCTAGAAAAATTGGAATAATGAAACCTCTGCTAGTGCTTCCTGTGAGGCTAGTCCGAATTCGTGTATTAAAGTGCCTAAGATGATGCTTCCGCATGGTTAAGGAGTAGGAAGTCTAGATGTGACGGTCACTTTTCATCAGTCACTCTGTACAGAAGCAGGATGCGCTCCATTTGTTTTACTATAACTACTATGAAACGTAAGCCTTGGACATGTGATTTTCTCTCTTATTCTGCAATCACAAACAATATGTATAGTAGAAATATAGATAGAAAAATGTAGCAATATTAGAGAAAATTTTTTCAGACAGAATAGTGAGGACAGACATGAATGACAATTATGCTTTTTTCAAACTTATGACATTCTTTTGAAAGAATGGTGGAGAATAAAGCCAGGAATGAAGAAGGAAAAGTGAGGAAAGAAGTTATTAATCAGACGTCTTCCACTTCCTTCAAAGGTAAATAAGACATGTTCCTTAAAATTATTCCATTTTCTAAATTCAAAAACACCATCATGTGCCACAGTAGATTTACCCCACAGAAGTTTGTATTATTATTATTATTATTATTATTATTATTGACAATATCATATCCTAAACTTCTAGAGGAAGGAGAAACTAAAAAGCTATAAATGTACAAAAGCAACCTAAACACGTGCATACTCAAATTGAAACCAGAGCAAAAGTGACTCTTATTAAACCAAAATAAAACAGCTGAGAGTATAAAGAGAATCCTCTCCCAAGACTGAAGAGAGATTTTGTGGGGAAGTGTTTATAATTGAATGAAAGAAGTTAACCATAACCCTGTTTCAGTGCTGCCTTTTCAATTGCATTAGGATGGAAATGAATAAATGAACCCTCTGTTGAGCAGGTCCATTATTTCAATATAGGCATAAATTGAATATTGGGGCAAAAGCCTGCAGTGGGGTCCCAGAAAGTGAGCACTTTGCATTCTTCTATTTCAGGGAAAGTTGGTTTCAACAGAGAATTCCTGTGACAGGCACCCTGAGCCTGGAGGTGGAGCAGCGTGTTGACGGGCTGATCTTGTTTCGCTAGAGGAATCTGACACTCCTGGACTGCTCTGGAGGTTGGCCTCCACAGAGGGAGGAAGGAAAGGCAGTCACCGAAGGCACACTGTGCCACCTCTGACGCTCAGTCACAGCACACATTAGTAAGTCACTGTTACTTTCACATGCTTGTCATAACCTTTGTGTCACAATTTCAGTGAAGAGAGAATAAAAGACAAAGAACTTCAGGGAGAGAAAGTTAAAGCAAGGCTGTCAAGGACTGGCAGCCCAAATTTGATCTCCCTTCTGCTTCCGCCCTGTTCCCTGTGTCAATCTCACCTGGCCAAAGTTTCCAAAGGTGGCACCTAACTTGGGAAGTGACTGAACATCATCAATTAGTCAGCTACCCATCTCGTGGGCATTTAGGCCTTCTGGTCATGATGCTGATTTGGAAAGCCAAATTTAGATCACTGTGCTCTCGTTACCTCTATGAAATCAGAATTTAAATTTTGCCTTCTAAGGTTGTAGACATAGGACATCTTCCAATGTACCTCCAAGAAGTAACAACTTTTCTTAGATGATACATATACACATTTGGTGCTTTGGAAATGACTCCTGGGGACTTACGAACAGACTCTCAAGCCACACATTAATAACAAATGACAAGATTAAAGGGGGGAAGCTCAGGACACTATGGAACACTTTGATATAAAGGCATTTCTATTGAATAACATTTACTAGGAATGCCATTGATGTTAGCTGTATCCAAAAGTTAGCATGCAATGACCACAAAGAAATTCAAAAACCTAAAGAAAAATAAATTAAATAAGTCCTCAATATATTTAGGTGGTAAATATTGCTTTTGCTTCTTTGGAGATCCAGAGTTACAGCTAGAATTCAGGTCAGGGTTACTAAGCCATTCTAAAGCATATGTTTTGTTTTCATGTTTTATAATTAAGTTTTATTCAGATTCTATATGAAGATAAGTTCCTCATTCACTGGCACACAGAGAGGCCTCGACGTTTTTTTTTCCCAGTTGAGGGCTGGGCAGTGCTGAGAACAGAGAGAAGACTCAACATGCCTATAGCAGGTGCAATTTTTAAGTCTATTTATGCTTTCTAAAACACCATAGACTGTATCCAAACATTTCCTGCTGAAAAGAGGAAATAAATATGTAATTAGTTTTAAAATTTTTCAAGTCTACTTTCCTTGATAATCCCTTTCTATTTTTATTAGTTTCAAGGATTTCTTCTGCCCATAATGTGACACAAAACACATTATTTAAGCTACAGGTCAGCAGATCTTAAAATATATATGGCACACACATAAGTATACATATGTGTATTTATCATACCTTCATTGTATTATTTAACAAATCAAAACATACAAAAATCCTACCTCTTATGATTCAGTCCCTGTGCATGCAGCCCACTATCTCCAGAGATGCTCTATGGACGCAAGTTTCTTTTGGCTTTTCACTCTGCCACCCAATTGTCCCATCCACGTTTTTAATGCTGGTTCATTCCATCAACCTGAAGGTAAGTAATGGAGAGGAAGTGGCATTCTCTGAGGTTACTGGCATGAGGCTTATCTGCCTGGTAGATGCTCATTTCCCATCAGTGAGAACTTGGTCATGTGCAAACCAACAAGGGAAGCTGGGAAATGCAGGCTCCCAGTGGACTCCCAGGGACCTGTGGAGTCTACTCAGTCAAGTGTAGACGGGAGTAATGTGGCACGGACTCAGGGGCAAGCTAGAAGGTTTTGCCGCGTCAGTATGTTTCCTCTTTTATTTTACAATGTATTTTTTAAGTTGACAAAATGTGTGCATTTACTGTGTACAATGTGCAGTTTTCATATGTATGCAAGTGGAATGGCAAAATTGAGCTAATGAAAATACACATGGCCTCACACACTTTCATCCTTTTTCATTGAGAACACGAAAATACGCTCTTTTCATAATGTTCAAGAATATGGTAACATTGTTGCCATCTGTAGTTACCATCTTGCACAGTCTGATTCTTGAAGTCATTCCTCCCCTCCCACTGGAACTTTGCACTCTTTAAGCAACATGTCCCTCACTACTTCCCACACCCCCTGGTCCCTGATAATCACTTTCTTCCTTTCACTTCATTATTCAACTTTTCCTACTTTCCTTCCTTTCTTCCTCCCTCCCTCCCTCCTTCTCTTTCTTGCTTTCTTTCTTCATCTAGGTGTGGTGTTATAGTTTGGATATGGAATGTGCCCTCTCCCCCCCCCCAAAAAAAAAAAGCAAAAGTCATAGGTAGGGCTTTAGGCAATGATTAGGGCTCTGACTAATTGGTGAAGTAACCCATTTGTTGGATTCATCCATTGATAACTGAACGGACTACTGGAGGTGGACCTAGCTGGAGGAAATACATTACTGGGGGTGTGCCCTGCAAGGATTATCTATTCCCAACCCCTTCTCTCTCTCCCTGCTCCCTGGCTGCCACGAGCTGAGCTGCTGTCCTCTGCCATCCCTTTTACCATGACGTTCTGGGTCACCTCAGACCAAAAGCACTGGAGTCAGCTGACCATGAACTGAACCTCTGAAATCACGAGATGAAATAAACTTTCCTCCTCCAAATGGTTTTGTTGTGTATTTTGTCCTAATGATGAAACTCTGACTGATGTGTGTGGTATTTATCGTCCTAGGTGTCTGCCTTATTCACTTAACACAGAGTCTTCCAGTTTCACTCATGGTGTCAAAAACTGCAGAGTTTCATTTTTGTTGTTGTTGTTGTGGCTGATCATCTCATTGGGTATATCCATGCCACCTTTTCTTTAGCCTTCCATCTCTTCATAGATGCTTAGGTCATCATCATGTGTCTGATACTGTAAATGATGCTGCCATGAACAGGTACATTGTCAAGAACAGGCACACTGATTTCACTTCCTCTGGATATGTCCCCCCCGTGTTGTTCAGATTTACACCACTGCAACAAATATCTGAGAGAAGCAACTTAAAACAAGGAAAAACTTATTTTGGCTCAGTGTTTCAGAGGCTTCTGTCCGTGGTCCCTTGGTTTCATTTCTGGGGCCTCTCGCAATGCAGACATCATGGCAAGCACACTTGAGGAAGGGAGCTGCCGGCCCCGAGGCAGCCAGGAAGCCAAAGGGAGAAACAGAGAGGGGCTGGGACCTCCCAGGATCTGGCTTCCTTCCCCCATACCCCAATTCCTGCAGGTCCTACCAGCTCCAATAGTGCCTCAAGTAGGGACCAAGCTTCCAGCACATGGGCCTGTCCGGTCTACTCCAGGTCCAAACTGCAGCAGACCCACAGTGGGATTGCATGACCAAGTAGTGGTTCTGTTTCATTTTAAATGAACCCACAGCCTGTTTTATCTGCATTCTCACCAACGGTGTGAACTGTTCTGCTTTCTCCATATCCTCTCCTACACTTTCCAGTCTGAAAGGGAAGACCAGGAGCATCCTGAGATACCGCTATTATTTTCGAAAGGCACTGTTTAAACTCCACGGGGCGAGGACCCTCCCTCTCTTGTGGCCTCTGGCTTTATGAGTCCAGTGAGTTACCAGCTGCTTAGTTCCATTTCCTGTGCTCTCCAGACTGGTGATAGCAGGAAGCACAGCAATGTCACACACATGTTTTTGAGAAAAACTTCAGTGGCATTCTCCTGTCTCAATATTATGTGGTCACCAAAGATCTCCAGGTGATTTATAATTAGCAGTAGATGGTATTTCAGTGAAAGAATGGAAATAAGAACACAGGGTAAATCTGATGAGATCATAGAAAATGTCAAATCTGAGTCCCATAATCAGAAAATGAACCTTCTTGTTTAATTCACACCAGATTAACATCCTCATAAGTATAATTAAAACTTTCACATGTAACTATTGTGTCTTATTCTGGATACAAGAGTCTTTCATAGATATGCTGTTATAAAAAATAAGTGTAACAAGTTTGAGTTAGAACGATTCAGTTTCAATCTATGAGATTTATAAGGAAATTTGTACTTTGGTTTCTGAAATCTTAGGTTTTAGATTTGTACACCCTGTTTGATTTACTTCTATGAATTTTAATATTATTCAGCAAATGATTTTTAAAGTCTTAAACTAAACTACCAAGGAAATAAAAATTTCATACTTGAGAAGGGTCTCAGTTCCTAAAATTCACAATCTACAGCTGATTAAATACCAGGTTCAAAACACCAATACTAGTACCCCAAGGTAAAGTGCTTGGATATGAATGTATTAATGCACATTTGTTCACAGCGTAGATGGCATGACGTTCCAAGAGATAAGTAGTAGAGTGGACAAGTTTTCAGGAATCAATAGCATTCAGTTAACACTCATAAGCTCTTTGCATGCTTTTCTTGTTCTGGGCTCTCTTACAGAGACCATGACTTCCACAGAAAGTATGATCTATGCCCTAATGGAATTGAAATTCTAGGGAGAAAGATAGACCATAAACATATAATTACAATTTTGATGAATGTCATGGAAGGAAATGCATAGAGATCATTTACTGAGAGTAAGTGAGAGCTTAGTTAACACGTAAAGCACAAAATAAACACGTCTGTGTGAAGGTGTAGTGCTGGGGAACATGAGATCCAGGAAGAACTAATTCCCTACTTCAATGTCTAGATATGAAAACAGTAAGTATCTATGCACAATGAGTTGAAATAAGTCCTATTTGTCCAAAGTACAAACAGCCATGGCATAGAGAGCAGTGAGAGATGAACTTCAAGAGGTGAGCAGAGACCAAGCTTTACAGGGACTAGCTGTCCACAGTAAGCCCTCGGATCTTTTAAAATATGGCAACAGAAAACTGTGAAAGGTTTTGGGTAAGGTAGTGATCTGATCAGGTTTGTGTTCGTGGATGAACACTCTATAAACCAGAGCAACGTGTGGATTAGAGAGGGTTGAATCTGAGCCATAAAGGATGGACAAGGGACTCCAGTCCTAGTGCAGACAAGGAAGGGCAGCCACTGCTGGTGGGAGCAATGGTGAGCGAGTAAAGGAAGCCAGCAGAGTGGACGGGGCTGGACCAATAGGTCTGGTGAATAAATCCTAAGACATTTATCAGTAAAAAGGATAAAGTTTGGTGGAGAAAGAGCAAAGAGGAAAAAGTTGTAGAGAATGATTTCAAGCTGCAGCGTGTGGCCACATGGGGCATATTATTAGAATTTAATGAAATTGAAATCACCAGAGAAGGGTCTAGTTGGGGAGTGCGGGGAAGAGCTGAACACCATGCATTTAAGTTGCCTCTAAGACATGAAGTAGAGGGTTCTGATCAGGCCTGGGACATGTGACTTCCAGCTCAGGACAAGTTCTAGATTGGAGATAGAAAATCAAGAGTCCTCGGGCTAGCTGTAGTCATCTGGTCACTGAATTTATGAAATGGATGAGATTACATAGAAAGAATATTAATGGACAACAAATACATATTAAAACAGGTTGAAATAGGACATGGAAGGAGGTGAATGATATTCTTTCACTTTACTGTCTAAATGAAGGACTCACCCTTTTTTCTTCTTTTTCTGGTAGGGGTACTGTGGATTGAACTGAGGGGCACTCAATCACTGAGCCACATCCCCAGCCCTATTTTGTATTTTATTAGAGACAAGGTCTCACTGAGTTGCTTAGTGCCTCACTACATTGCTGAAGATGGCTTTGAACTCATGATCCTCCTTCCTCCACCTCCGGAGCCACTGGGATTAAAGGCATGTGCCACTGCACCCATCTAGATTCACCCATTTTTAGGATATACCTCGAATCAAAAAAAGTAACTTCTTTTTCTGGAAAATTAATGATATTTAATAAGTATTGATCTCAAGAACAAACTCAGTTGATCCTAAAGAGCCTAGGGAGTTATAAGATATCAAATGACTTTAAATTACATAATAAATAGGTTAATATGAAAGCAGTAAGTATATATAACAAATTAATATATTACGTAACTATAACAAATTACTTCTGATAGAAATGCCCTAGATAAAACACTGAATATTGTAGGAATTTCAGGAAGATAGAATGCGCACCAGACTATTTTGCTAATAATATGAATATGTCTTATAGGTTATAAGCTAAAGAACAATTTCTATTTTGCATGTGACTATTCACAAGTGCTGAAGCAAAGGTAAGATGAAAATTTAAAGCCATTTTTCAGATTTTATTGAAATGCTTGATTGAGCACCATTGTCCTTAAGGCAGGAAAGTAACAATCCACATGGGTACATTTTATTTTATTTTTATTTGTTCATTTTAGTTATACATGACAGTAGAATGTATTTTGACATATCATACACACATGGAGTATAACTTCCCATTTTTTTGGTTGTATGTGATAAGGAATTACACTGGTCATGTATTCATACAAGAACATGAGAGAGTTATGTTCTATTATTCTACTGTCTTTCATATTCCCATCCTCCCTCCATTTCCATCATCTCCTTTGTCTAATCAAATGAACTTCTATTTCCCCCTCCCCTATTCGTGAGTTAGCATCTGAATATCAGAGAAAACATTTAGTCTTTGCTTTTTGGGGATTGGCTTTATTCACTTAGCATGATAATCTGCAGTTCCATCCATTTACCAGCAAACATCATCATTTCATCTTTTTTTATGGCTCAGCAACATTCTATTTTGTATGTGTACCACATTTTCTTTATCTATTCATGTGTTTGGTTCCATAACTTAGCTATTGAGAATTGAGCTGCTATAAACATTGATGTGGTCATGTCACTATGGTATGCTGATTTTAAGTCCTTTGGGTATATGCCAAGGAGTGGGATAACTGGTTCAAATGGTGCTTCCATTCCTAGTATTCTGTGGAATTTCCATATTGCTCTCCAGAGTGGTTGCACTAGTTTTCAGTCCCACCAGCAATGTTAGAGTGTACCTTTTCCCCCACATCCGTGCCAACACTTATTGTCACTTGTATTCTTGATAATTGCCATTCTGACTGAAATGAGGTGAAATCTCAGTGTACATTTAATTTGCACATCTTCAATTGCTAGAAACGCCGCTGAACATATTTTCACATATTTGTTGACGGACCTTATTCTACGAAATGTCTGTTCAGTTCCTCTGCCCATTGGTTGCTTGGCTTATTTGGGGTTTTGTGGTGTTAAGTTTTTTGAGTTATTCATATATCCTGGAGATTAATGCTCTATATGAAGTGCAGGTGGCAAAGATTTTCAACCATTTTTTTTTAGGCTCTCTCTTCATGTTCTTGATTGTTTCCTTTGCTGTGAAGAGGCTTTTAGTTGATACCATCCCACTTATTGATTCTTGCTTTTACTTCTTGTGCTTTAGGAGTCGTGTTGAGGAAGTTAGTTCCTAAACTGACATCATGGAGAGCTGTTCCTCCTTTTTCTTCTAGTAGGTGAAGTTCTAATGCCTCAGGCCTTGCTCACTTTGAGTTGAGTTGTGTGCAGAGTGAGAGATAGGGCTCTAATTTCATTTTGTTATAGATGGATTTCCAGTTTTCCCAGCACCATTTGTTGAAGAGGTTATATTTTCTCCATTGCACATTTATGGTACCTTTGTCTAGTATGAGAGAGCTGTATTTATATGGGCTCATCTCTGTGTCCTCTCTTCTGTACCATTGGTCTTCATGCCTGTTTTGGTGCCAGCACCATGCTGTTTTTGTTACTATGGCTCTGTAGTATAATTTAAGGTCTGGTATTGTGATGCCTCCTATTTCACTTTTCTCACTAAGGATTGCTTTGACTATTCTGGATCACTTATTTTGATGGCATCTTCAATATCATTGAGTGAAATTGATCTGTTTAAATTTTCTATGTCCTCCTAATTCAATTTGAGTAGGTCATATGTCTCTAGAAATTTTGTCTGTGTCTTCAAGATTTTATATTTTATTAGAATCTACATTTTCAAAATAGTTTCTGATTATCATCTGTATTTTGGTAGTGTCTGATGTGATATTTCCCTTTTCATCGGACATGTACACGTTCTCATAGCAATTAACTTTCTGCCTATAACACTGGTCTTCACTGCTCTTCCTAGTAATTAGAGATCTTTTAGATGCTGAGCTTATGATCCTAAGAAATAGGTCACTTTGTCTTCAACAGAATGGGGACATTATTTTGTGAGCAGAGAGAAGCTCACTAAAGAGCCCGAATTTATATCTTGTTAATAATTTTCACCTAAATTTTGTGATCCTCAATGTTTTCAACATGAACCTAGATATAAAAATTTTCCAGTTACCTTACAATCCAATTTGTAAAAAAGAAAAGGAGATAAGGTAAGTAAGTGGTAGATTTTATGATGTTGAAATAGGAAGCTTAATAAGTGATTGAAATTAGGTCGTGTAAATAAGGAGCAGTATAATCACACGATTCAAGGAGAAAATAAAAGGAAAGACATCGGCAGCATAATAAATATATTCCAGAGCACTTGAGAGTAAGGGGAAAGGTCACAGCTACTAATAATTCTAGAAGAAAGACACACATCAAAGATACCATTCGTGTCCCCAGCTGGCAGCCTCCTAAGGAGGACACCATGAAGACAAGCACAACAATGGCAGCTTGGTGGATTTGCATAATTTAAACAAGATGTTAAAAGCTGCATGAATGTCTTTGAAATATCGAATCTCTTTGAAAACCCATTTTAGGCAAATGAGAGCTCACATATTACTTTAAATTTGAAAATCAACTGAGTTTCTGTAAGTTAAAGTTGTAAGTTGAATTAGCCTTTCTTTCTCATAAAATTCACAAATAATACTGACTTACTTTTCTAGGAAGATGGTTTTTAGTGTGATCCCTAATTTTTTAAGTGGATTCCCCTACTTGACCTTTCATTGTTCACAATAGTATTTTTTTTGGTTTGTGTTCAGATACTTTTATTTCTTTGAATTTGTTACTTATCAGTAGTTACTGAAATAAAGAATATATTTGAGTGCCATCAGTATCTTCATTATCATGGAAATATCTTTAAAAGAATTGGCTGGATGAATACTCCTCCCCCTTTTCAACCAGTGAACAGCCAGCCAGGATTCTGTCCAGAATACTGAAGATATTCTATATAATACAACATGGCTGCCCACAGGGACAAAGGCTTTGGAAATAACTTGTGTAAACTTGTTGATCTCATATATGAGAAAAGCACAAAAGCACCACTCATGCCTCTGAGAACTCTCGACTGAGCGCCCTGGAGAAAAGCTTTCTTCCTTCACCAGGAGCAATCTTCCTCCACGCTCAAGGGTCTGTGTACCTGGGGTCAGTTCCTTTGCACCCTGACTACGTCATGCAAAGGTGAATGGTATCAAATGGGAAGGAAGCCAAGGCAGCTGTGTGATCCCCCAGCTGAAGAAGATGTGAGCACTCTGGGATCTATGGTGTCTTGGACACCAAAGCAGATAGCTTGGCAGGTGACAATGCCTTGCACAGACACAGGAAAGCCTTGGTACAGGCCCTTCGTCTCAGAGATCTGTGGATCTCCACCAGGCAGTCACTGAGGCCTATTGAAATCCCTTTCAGCTCTGATTTCCCCCCAAGGAGCTGCTAGACTGGTTCGGAAAAATCAAGAGGATACATAGAACACAAGGATGTGTCCCCAGTGGCACCACATGATGGGAGGTTCCCTGCAAGGTAGCACCTCTTGCCCATACCGCCTAGGGAGAGCTGCTAGTTTTCATCTTTGAAGATGAAGTTGAGAGCCTGGGTGGGGAAGTATCTGATGACATTGGCCAGATTACCACGCCAGAAGGACAGACTCCCTGCTCCTTGAGGACAGGCAACCTATAATGGCCCTATATTGCCTGTCTGCATGACTTACTTGCTGGGCTGCACCTAAAGTTGCAGAATGACCTGCTCAATGGGTGCTACCATGGTCTTGGAGATGGCTGCAGCCACTCCATCACCCGGGAAGTCCTTGGTGAAGGACGCAGCAGCATCTGTCATGTTGGAAGAAGACAAGGCAGACAACTAGAAGACAGGACTGGGCTAGGAAACAGCCTTGACTCCCAGCCTCTCACAACAGTATTTTTTAATTTGTATAAGTTTCACACACTGAAAGACACGAATTTAAAAGCTTAAGCAACTAGACTTCCTGAAACTTTTGCTATAGTTGCACGTCAATATCTAACTTCACATAATGATAGACAAATAGCCTTGCAAGCGCTACATGCAACATGAGACAAGTCTGCAGTGTATGCAAACACAGGAGAAATTAGCTTTCATTTCTCAGCGGAGTCATTAAATAGTAGATGTGAACAATATAAATTACCTCTTGTCATCTTTTTACATTTGATCAGTTGAAAGATCCCTTTATGAAATGTGGGGAAGAAGAAAAGGACGGACATTATGACACCCCTTTATGTTCAATTTGAAGGTTCGTTCAATTTCATATTCACACTACTCTACTTTCTGATGGTCTTTCTTTTCAAAATGGGATTCCTTTGATAGTCAGGTGTCTTATATCTATTCCTCCAGGCTAAGATCTCTATTTTCACTGCTTCCTTTGGAAAATTAGAATTTCTGTCTTCCATGATATTAAGTAGAGACTTTTTTAACGTGCTTATGACTTGACAAAAAACTACATTAGCCGTGAAAACTGACAAAAATTTGTTCTAGTGGTGACTGTGAGAAGTGGCAACATTTCTATTACTAACATATTGCTTTTTATTATAAAATATGACTCCCGTTAATTTTGGACTCCAGCCAACTCTCTTCTCATAATTTAGAGTTACCTTGACAAGATTTGACTTAAATCACATCTTGATCTATATTATGAACACAAAAGAACACTTTCTACATTAAAGTGACAATAAGTGTCTGATTTACAATTCTAAAGAACAGAAGTTCAGAGTTAAATAAATCAAATGATTTAGGTTTCTTCCTAGGTGGGTTTTCTTTTTAATTGCAAGGGTTGAAATCTATGAAAAAAATAAAAATAAATGCTGTAGCAAGTGTTCTATCTGTAAACTCAAGGCATGGATGGATTAAGCATGCACTTTGAGTTTAGAGAATTTCAAAAGGATATTAGAAAAAGATAATTGTCTCCTCAGAACTATAATGGAATTTGTGAAATTACAGGACCTATGTTTTTAAAAACAGAAATATTGTTACAGGTTTATTGCTAGTCTATATATTGATAATCTTATATATTCTGAGGAAAATTTATTTCTGGTCAATTTAAGAGAGTTAAACTTAGAGTTAGATTTTTAGTTTAGTACTTAGTTTTAGTTTAGGTTAGTATTTTTCTAAACACTCAAGCATAAGACAATGCAAAGAAAGTATCTTTGCAGAGAATTAAAAAAAAAAAGAGAAGACAGACACATTCACATAAAAAAAATATTCAATCAGCGTGGGAAACTGTTCTAAGTACGTCCCCATGGAATTGCATTAAGCTTGATTTGGACACAGGTATGAAAGTCCCCTGATGTTTTGCCCCACCCCCAGTAGGGGAATAGAGCAGAAAGGGGAAGATAGAGATGGAGCCAGGGTTTTGGGGCAAAGTTTTGTTCAGTGGTGAACAGGGTAGCAACCACATAGATGAGATTCTTCTGCAAACATAACAATCAATTGAGAAATGGTCAGGGTGACCAGACAGGAGAGCTCCTTCTCCCTCCTACAGGATGTCCCACATGCTGCAGGGGACAGGAAACTTCACTCACTTTTCCCCAAATCTCGATGATATGTGCATGGATAATAACTCTCTATAGAATGACCTAGGTAGAAATCTAAAATGCAAACTAAATTCCATACGCTTGATATTTAATAGATTTACATACAATTAAATTGTACATATTAAGAAAATCAGTAATTCTGCAAGGTGATTTTTAACACAAAATTATGTTAGATACTGAACATTTTTTTTTTTCTTTAAGAAGTGTTTAGAGAATTTCTTGGTCAATGCTCTACTAGAAACTCTGTTACCATTTAAGAGTGCTTAAATAATTCTTTAAGTAATAGAATATATTTTTAAATTATTAATGGTACTTCTATGCTTTATTAAAATTAACACAATAAATGTTAGTTAGTAATTGAATAAACCTGTCAAGACCACTCTGCAATAGTACTACAATCTTTTTGATTATGTGAAACCTAATGCATTTATCCTAAATTACCAAGAAATAGAGTTGTATACATAGTATTTACTTTCATCAAAGTGAAATATGAAACATTTACTTTGCTACTGCATAATTTTTCTTCCATATAAATATAGTTAACAAAAAAAAATAGAAATTAAATTAGCAGTCATTTATATCACTGCTACCAACAAAAGTGTACATTTTAATTAATATACAACAAAGGAACTAATTACTATAGGACCCAATTCTCATTACAGGGACTAGGACTAACTTTTATTTCACTTGTTCTTAACACACGAGGATCCCTTGCCATCTTTACATGAAATCAATAGCAAAGCAATCTGAAAGGAAAGAAGGCTTGAGGCAGATCATTTTCAGAAGATGAAACTCCACGCCAGATTTTTCAGGAAGAAAGTGTGATAGGTTGTGAAACTCAGACTCTCTTAATTTGTTAGTACCAGAGTCCCAACCAGATCCAGTGCTCCCCTGGAACCCAGAACTCTGTCCACCATGTCACACTGAGAGACACACCTGGGGGCTGCAATAGTTAGACCACTTCTGCTGTGACGATCATGACCAAAACATAGCTTTAACCAAGGACAGTCCATAATGGTAAGTCATCTGTCACTGATTTTTTAACACAATCTCATGAAGGATTCTACCTCACTTTGTACCAGGTACCTTAGGTATTATGATCAGCACTGCATTTACTCTTATTATAGAAAGAAATGCAATACCTCAAGTATTTTCAATAACCATGAAGTAATAGAAATAACACTGAACTTAAAAAGTAGAAGATCAGGTTGACTCCAGGTTCTGTCACTTCCTGTTCTCGGCTACCTTGTTTCAACATTTGTAAAATAAGTTCAACATTACTGGACTTCTACTGCAGAACAAGTTTAAGGACAAATTAATATAACAATATAGTCTAAGTTGTCTTTGAAACCAAAACATAGTGTCTTTGCATTGGAGATTATGTGAACTAGTGAAAAAAATTAGAAACAATTATCTCCAGAGGAAAATTATCTAGCCATCCAAATTTTTCACCACAGGAAACCACTGTACCCACATCAAGTTAGGTATTTCCCTACATGACTCAGCTTTTCCAATCTTCCAGGCCCTGCCGATGTCCAATGGCAATACATCAACACACTTCGTTGCTGTCTAGCTATTATTTGTTCTTTCTAAAGGAACCTGTCGGAAATTGGGAACAGGAAAAGGATCACAGTCCCCATGAACCCATACCTTTCTCTCAGGAGTTTTTCAAGCACAGGTAAGTCCCTCAGATGAAGGGTACGGGTCTCTGCAAGGTGCCTTCTCTGGAGTCCTGTAACTTCATCTTAATTTTCAGGCTTAAGGATAACAACAGTGCATCATACTCCTACATGATGTCCTTTGATTTTGCTAAGTTTTGCTACATCCTCATCAATACTCTCGCTGAACTCTTGTCAAATTCCCAACATGACAACGTAATCCATTTCCTGCTGGGAACCTGACATCCAACCTTTGCATTTGGTAGTAATCCCTGAACTGCAGGGTATGACATTCAGGCTATTTTTTTTTTTTCTCATAATAGCAAGTGGCATGTCTCGTTCCCTCCCCACTGTCTTGTATAAACCACATTAAAAACAGTATTATAGATTCAGGCCTGGCATCTCTTTTAGGCTGCGCCACAGAGAAAATACAGCTAACTGGCATAGACCTCAAAATCAATCCCTGGGACTTGCCAATAAAGAAAAGGTGAATGACAGAGTTCAATAACGCCATTAACAATTCCTCTGCACAAGCTGTCACCAACCATTTTTCACCCATCTTTGGTGTTAATTCTATGAGAGATCAGAAAGCCAATGTAAAGATAATGGAAAAATCAACCGGGAAACCTTCTTTCTAGATTGCAATAAAATCAAATGGCAGCCAGGAGCTGTGTTTGTCGGAAACTAAAGCTATCTACTAGAAATTTCTGTTTTTCCACTGAATGTGGAATTTGGCTGCAGAGATCAATATTTGGGGAAAACTAAGTAACACTATGAATTTCCCTGTGCTGGTTCTTGTATTTCTATGAGACATATTGAAATGCCTTTTTTGGAGGGGTTAAGTTTGATCTTTATTTCATTTTTATTTTGATTTGTTTGAATACAATATAGTAAACAGATGATCTTATTAGGTAATGGTTTTTAAAAAAAGTAATGTTACCAGTACCTAAATTAATCCCTGATCTTGGAAAATTGTGCTGGTATTTCCACATTTCTAGAATTCAATGAGCCAAGTTTCTTAAAAACAGAATACATGCTTTGAAGTGTTTTGTATACAAGAGTTGGCACTGTTGTACATAGCTCTAAATCATATCTCAATGTTTGATGTTTTTCACAGTTTAAAATTTTCCAAATTCTCAAACTAAAATGCAACATATGCCTTTCTTACAAAAGAACCAGAATTTCATTCTGATCTCTATTTATCAAAATTTTACTCCTCTTTGCATTGCAAGCCAAATATAAGAGGAAGAGAGAAATCTTGTATTTGAACATGCTTTGAAACAACTGAAAGCTAAAATAACATCTCAAAGCATCTAATTGGATTATAGGTAATAGCTTCCAAAGCTGAGTCAATCTAAATCATTAAAAATAATAGGCTTCATTTGTTTCCTGTTTTGAAAAGCAGAAGCAATCAGAAGTAGAAATTTACTATTAAGTTGAAGGAAGGCAGTTTTTGGAAAGAGGAGCTCTTTCTACAGAAAATCCTCAGTCTTATCTCTTTAGTCTGAACTATAGTAAGGGTTCCGAAAGTTTTTTGAAAGAATTTTAATCATTTATAAATAGAAATTTACAAATATATAACTTATAATATTGATACATTAATTTTCCATTCATGTAAATGGATCACCTCACAGTACATGAAATGTAGGTTTGAACTAGCCAACGGAAAACCTTAAGCTTCTTAAACTATATACATTAATTAGGAAAGTAACTCAAGATTGGATTAAGGAGTCACAAATGTTCTGATTAACTGAAAACAGAGAGGAAGGTGTTCCTGACAATGTAAATTATTCTACTCCATAATGTTTTCTACACAAGGGACAAGAAAATTCATTAAAATTTGAATTATATGGCTAGCCACTTTTCTCTTTAGATACATCTTTTAAAATTCATTTTATATTAAATTATAAAGAAAAATACCATACAACTTGATGGAACGTTTAAAATGACAGTAAATAAATATGTATGAAAAATAAAAAATATGCAATAGAATAAAACAAGTATATAATTGTTTAGTTTATGTGTAAGCAAGTAACTCTGTTACCAAGAAGGATTTTGGTCATGTTTGCTTTTTAATGTAGTTTCTACAATTGTTCATGTATGTACAAATTGGTTCACATGATTTGAATTTCTCAGCCATAAAATTATGCCTTTAAAATGCTTATATGACAATTAGAAAGAATCTTTCACATCCACGTCGTTTCTACATGATTGACATTAAAGCTTTTATTGAGAGTATTTAATGAGTGCTTTGGATTAGATGTGTCAGAATTACCTTCTAATTAAACAACAACAACAAAAAGTCGATTGTAGTTGAGTTAATTTTGTTAAAATTCCTAAAATTTTGCTTTCCAAAGAGTTATCTGGAGACATATAATTTAATAAGCACGGTTCCTGGACAGAACAGGGCAGAGCACAGTGCAGAAAGCTGTTCTCCTCTCCTCTCGTGCCTGTGCCTGTGCCAGTGCCTGTGCCGCACGCTGCATGGCTGAGCTTGACTGGAGCACCAAGCTTTCTCCTCTTAGCGTTTGTATTGTATTGCCCATCTGTCAGAATGTAATTCCATTCATCATGACTCTGTTGTACTTTGTTAAGGGGACACATAGAAAAGGCAGAAAGAGAAGGTGACCCAGAATGTAGTATACACATAGTGTCCATTGCTTTACTCAATTACCTGCTTTAATTACTAACCTGAATAAGAAAGTACCTTCTTGTGGATCTATTTATTTAAATACTCTTGGGGAATTTTTTAATTTTATTTTAATGATAAACTACCCCTTTACTTTCATCTAATATCCATAACAAATTCTGCATAGCTTGCTATCCATTCACTTATTTACTCATTCATTTTGGAAGTAGCAAGTATAAGTTCCAAACTAGGCAATTTGCAAGATACCTTTGATATAAGGAAGGGAGAGTGTCCTCATTTCTGGTTTGGTTGCCCTGCTCAGTGGTGGTAACATTTACTGAGGCAGGGCATTAAGATTAAAAGGAGATGGTGAGATATCTCAGAAAACATGGAATGGAACCATCACTTGGCCCAGCTATCCCACTCTTTGGTCTAAACCCAAAGGACTTGAAATCAGCATGCTATAGTGACACAGCCACATCAATGTTTATAGTAGTTCAAGCACAGCAGCTCAAGTATGGAACCAAACTAAATGTCCTTCAACAGATAAATGGATAAAAAAAATGTGGTACATATACACAATGAAATATTACTCAGCCTTAAAGAAGAATGAAATTATGGCATTTGCAGGTAAATGGATGGATCTAGATAATATCATGCTAAGTGAAATAAGCCAATCCCCCAAAACCCAAAAGCTGAATATTTTCTCTGATAAGTTGATGCTGATCCATAGTGGAATGGAGGGATAGGGAAGAATGAAGGAAATTTGTTTTGTGTAGAGGGGAGTAAGAGGAGGGGTGGGCTGTGGGGATAGAATAAATGGCAGAATGGGACAAACATTATTACCCTATATACATATATGATTACACTACCATGTGACTCTACACCACGTTCAACCAGAAGAAGGAGAAGTTGTGCTCCATTTGTGTACAATGTGTCAAAATGCATGCTACTGTCATGTATGACTAATTAGAACAAACAATTTTTAAAAAGATTGAAGGGAAAGACATTTTTGTTTCTTTTTCATTTTACTTTTATCAATGGGGTAAACAGCTGAAGACATGGAATAAATTACAGTTAAATTCTTTTGGAAGGTCTAGAAATATATTTTTTAAATTAATTTCAGAAAGGTTTAATTATAAAAATGATTATGAATTTCTTCGCTTTGTTTTGGCTTGTCAATTTTTCTAACTTTGAATGAGTCTAAAACTTCAAAATAAAAATCCACACATTATAGTTCAATATTTAGCTATACCATCCTCCAAAAATACTGAAGAATCTACCAACAAAGACATTTTCCCGGCAGATGCTTCTGATTTATTCTCCCATGATATTCTCACTTAATTTGGCACAGTCATATTTTCATCTAAGAAAAATAAACTGAATCTCCTCAGACTTAGGAATTTTTTATTTAAAATGTAACAAGATCTATAATATTTAGTGAAATTATTTAAATTTACTAGGTAGTACCCAGAATGCAAAGCAGATTCATGTTAATTTCCTTTCCTTATTTTTAAATACTGTTTTTTAGAGCTGATAGTCATAGCAATAAAATAATAATAAAATGTAAGCATGTTGAATATCCCAAGTAATTTGTATGCATTGATAAGTTTTATTTAGAACTCATTAAAAAATGATAGTATTATTATCATAACTTAAAAATTACTAACCCTTGTTGAACATTTCCTGCTAGTAATGTTTTAAAGGCTTTATATACATTAATTGAAGGCATATTTACAATATCTCTATGAGTTAGGTACTACTGTTATTCTCATAATTGTAGTATAGTATAAAGTAATATTTCAAAGCAGTCATGAAAATGTGGAGTCTGGGCCCAGGCTAGATTTTAAAAGCAGACTTTTAAGTCATTTAAAATGGTCGTAACATTGGGCAGTTTACCAAACCTGTGTTTTAGTTTTCTCATCTACAAGGAAAAGAAAATAATGTCCTGCTTGCTATAATCCATAGAATTCTTGGAGCAATGGTTGGTCTAAGGGAAGTCCTTCATAAATATTGTTTCTTAATCCATAAAAAGTGAAATTAAAGGTCAAGCAGGTTAAATAAACTACTTGCTCAAGGTCAAACAGCAGAGCCCTGCTCTGAATCCAAGTCTCCCCATCTTCAGAATCGTGATAGCAAGTCATGAGCCGGGCTGCTCCATGTTCACTAAGCCTTCCCTGCACTGGCAAGGTCTGGAGATGGGTGGAGTGCCAGTTTTGTCCCAGGTCACAGGATATACAGTATCTTTTCCCCATATCAGGATGTGGTTTGCAGCAATGAGACCCAACACCTCTAGCCAAGTCTTTCGATCATCACGGTTCCTCTTCTGTCCACCCCAGACAGATTCACCAGGAAAACGAGTTTCACTGGCTTTCAGGGACCTTTAAATAGTGTTTCACAATACCTTATGCCTGTCATCACTTAAAGCCATCCAGCAGCCTGGGGCTAGGTGGTATTTAGGAATTTAGGATTCTGTCTAAGTTTCTTTTTGGTGACACGTCTAATATAATGAGCCCGTTGGAATACATAAATTTTGTGAGTTGAGATTCAATGAAGGTTTATTTAAAGATATTACAAAAGGGAAAGAACAATAGCAAGAAGGAAGGAGGCAGAGAAGAAGAGAGAAATCAGGGAAGAAAAGAAGAGGAAATAGAAAGTCAAAGAAAGGAAAAGAAAAAGAATTCTAGGTAGAGAAATGGTTTGAGGATCCTAATGTTAGGAATTGAAAATAGCAGCCCATCAAATGGAGCCATTTTTCATTATTTAAATTATCCAAGCACTTTCACACTTCACTTTTCCAGCTCAGAACCCTGGCCAGCTTCCCAACTCATGGCCAGAGTTTGAACTTCTTCAGGGGAACCACTGTGTCTCAGCCTTCTAGGTTTCCTAATAACAATGACTGTTGAGTGGGAGAATTCTTAGTTCAAAACTCCTTCCTCTCTGAATTGTGTTCTATCACTTAAACAAATTTAATTCCATTATTTTTTAACCTTTGTATGTTGGTTTATCAACCATACAGTGTTTTAAGTGACTAATTTTAAGCTTTACACACACACACACACACACACACACACACACACATTATTTCCACCCTGCTCAATATAGAATATTTCCCTTACCCTTGGGTCCTCCAGGGTAACCACTCTTCTGAATTCTATAGTTGATCAATCTTTCCTACCCTTGAACTTCATATGATTGAAGACATATAGTGCGTTTCCTTTTGTCTAAGCTCATGATATTCACCCATGTTTGTGTTAGCATCATTGCACTAGTTTATCATGGTACTACATTCTATTGTGTGAATATACCATAATTTACACTCCTGTTGCAAGACATTTGAATTATTTTCAGCTTTGAGATGTTGTAAATAAAACTGGATTTAAACTCTTTTTTTTTCTTTTTCTTCTTTTTTTTTTTTAAGAGACATACTTATTTAGGGAAGCAGATTCACATTCAAGGAAGAATGTGGGCTCTCTGGTGAGTAAAATGAGTCATATGTGTTCAAGGGAAATGCGCCATCACCAGAGGGGGCACCAGAACTAGAGAAGGAGCAAGAAAAACACAGTGACTCTGACATGGTCCTCTTGGGCCCACACTAGGAGTAGAAACACTAGATCAAAGAGCACATGCAAATTTAGATGCAGAAATATTGTGGACACTGTTCCAAGGTGACTTTGCCAATCTGAACCACTGCCAGAATGAATGGATGCTCCAGTTTCTCCATCAGCTTGGCAAGACTTGTTCTTCACACTTTAAGTGCCAGCAATTCTGGCAGGTGTAGTAGTATCATGGCTGTCCCTGATGATTGATATTGCTGAGCTCTCTTACAGGTACTTATTATTTTGCAGTGGGTTAAGGGAGAGTCCCTCTTTTGTGAGGTGAATTCAATTGCTTCTCTCTACATCTGTTATTGTCTTTTTGATAATAGCTATCCTAACAACAGTGAGATGATACTTTATTGTGGTTTTGATTTGAATTTGCCTGATGATTAGTAATGAGCATTTTTTTTATTTCCTTGTTGGTCATTTGTATATTTTCTTATGTGAAGGGTATATCCAGATAAGTTGTGTGTGTGTATACATATATATGTACATATACATATATAATATATATATATATGTGTGTGTGTGTGTGTGTGTATTGGTGCTGAGGATTAAACCCAGATCCTCCCACCTGGAAAACACATGCTCTACCCCTGAGCAGCAGCCCTAGCCCCCTGTATACATTTTTGATGTACCTGTCAGACATTTGTGAAGATCTTTCTTTCTATTCTGCAGTTTACTGTGTTATTAGATAAATAGTTCTCCTTTTTCAAGTTCTTTCATTTTTTAAAATTTTATCTATAACATTTGTATTCATCTGTGGGTTACAATGATAATTTGATACCTCTATGCAATATATAATGATCAGATCGGTTAATTAGCATTTCCATCTCAAAGATTGTCATTCCTATGTGCTTAGTACCTTCAAATTCTTGAATTCTTGTCCTATACTGTTTTGGGAATATATAATTAATCATTGCAATATAGTTGCTATATTATGCTACCTAACATCAGAACTACTTTTTCCTGGCCCTACAAAAATAAATTAGTTAATAAATTTTTTAAAAGCTATGTTTTGTTTTTCAATAATACCTTTATCCTCCCCTCTTTCTGGAATTAGGTAATCTCTATTCTACTCTCTACTTCTTTATGACCAACATTCTTAATTTCCACAAACATTCTTAGCTATACGTGATATTTGACTTTCTCCCCCTGGTTTATACCATTTAATATAATGGCCTCCAGTTCCATGCATATTGCTACAAATGATAAGATTTTATCCTTTTTGTTACTGAATAATATTCCATTATATATTATATATAATATATATGTAAATATATATATATATATCACTTAATTTGATACCTCTATGCAATATATAATGATCAGATCAGTTAATTTACCCACTCACCCATTGACATCTTTATATTTTGCCTATTGTAAATAGTTCTGCAATAAACATGGTAGGCAGTATCTCCTTGATTTCATTTCTAAAGGATAAATACCAAGTACAAGGATTGCTGGATTATATGGCAGCTCTAGTTCAATATATTTAGTAACCTTCATACTATTTTACATAATGAATGTATTCATTTAATTTACATAAACAGTGTTCCCTTTCTCCACATATTTATCAGCAATTCTTATTGTTGTTTTTTTTTGATGATAGTTATCCTAACAACAGTGAGATGATATTTTATTGTGGTTTTGATCTGATTTTGCTTGTAATTAGATAATCATTTATATGTGTGTGTGTGTGTGTGTGTGTGTGTGTGTGTGTTGGTCATTTGTATATTTTCATTCGAGAAGTGTATACTCAGGTTATTTGCACATTTTTTTAATCTGATATATATTTTTTTTGGTGATTGAGTTATTTGAGTTTGTTATACACCTGCAATATTAACCCTTAATATTAATGACTAGTTTGCAAAATATTCTTCAGTTCTTTAGATTGTCTCTTGACTCTGCTGATTATTTCCTTTACTCTGCAGAAGCTTCTTAGTTTGATGTCCTCCCACTTGTCCATTTTTGGGTTTTGTGCCTGTGCTTTGAGGCAGGGGGAGTTCCAAGATTTAAAAATAAAAGTGCCTATACCAATGTCTTCAAGTGTTTCACCTTTGTTTTCTTATATTATTT
The DNA here is from genome assembly GCF_045843805.1 of Urocitellus parryii. Taxonomy (NCBI): domain Eukaryota; kingdom Metazoa; phylum Chordata; class Mammalia; order Rodentia; family Sciuridae; genus Urocitellus; species Urocitellus parryii. The sequence continues at coordinate 8,271,690 of NC_135540.1, read as the reverse complement.
TCATAGTTTCAGGTTTTACATTTAGGACCTTGATCCACTTTGAGATGGTTTTTGTACATGTCAAGAGACAGGGTCTAGTTCCATTCTTTTGCATCTCTATACCCAGTTTTCCCAGCAACATTTGTTGCAAAGGCTGTCTTTTCTCTAATGTGTGTTCTGGTGGCTTTGTCAAAACTCAATTTGCCACAAATATGTGGATTAATTTCTGAATTTTCTTTTCTGTTCCAGTGAGTTTTGTGTCTTTCTTTTCTTTCTTTCTTTTTTTCCTGGTAACATGTTGTTGTCTTTTTTACTTAGGATTGCTTTGGTCCCATATGAATTTGTGACTTTTTTCCTAGTTTTATGAAGAATGCCAATATTATTTAGTATTTGATGGGAATCACATTAAATCTATAGATAACTCTGGGCAACATAGACACTTAAACTATGTTAGTTCTTTCAAGTCATGTGCATGAAGATAGTTTTCCATTTTTTTTAATATCCTGCATAAGTTCTTTCATGAGTAGCTACAATTTTATTGGACAGATTCTTATTTTTCTTGGTTAAATTTATTTCTGGGTATTTTATTTTTGCATGAATATTATAAGTTGAAATCCTGTTTTGAAAAATTCTTTATTGGTGTTCAATAAATTACTGATGCACAAAAATTCTATTTTTTGCATGTTAATATTGTATATTTAAATGTCACAAAATTGGTTTGTAAATTCCAACTGTCTTTTGTTGAAGTCATTAGTTTTTTTCTCTATATGAAATCATATCATCTGACTGGAGTGAGGTGAAATCTTAGAGTAGTTTTGATTTGCATTTCTCTAATTGCTAGAAAGAGAGATGTTGAACATTTTTTCATATATTTGTTGATATATCATCTTCTGAGAAGTGTCTGTTCAGTTCCTTGGCCCATATATTGATTGGGATATTTGTTTGGGATATTTGTGGGGGTTTTTTGTGTGTGTTAGTTTAGCATTTTGAGTTCTTTATATATCCTAGAGATTAGAGCTCTATATGATTTGTGAGCGGTAAAAATTTGCTCCCATTCTGTAGCCTCTCTCTTCACCTCACTGATTGTTTCTTTTGATGAGAAGAAGTTTTCTGGTTTAAATTTTAGTTTTGAATTTGAATTTTTTTTAGTTTAAATCCATCCCGTTTATTGATTTTTGATTTTAATTCTTGTGCTATAGGAGTCATGTTAAGGAAATTGGGTCCTAATCCCATATGATGGAGATTTGGTCCTAGTTTTTCTTCTAATAGGATCAGGGTCTCTGGTTTAATTCCTAGGTCCTTGATCCACTTTGAGTTGAGTTTTGTGCATGGTGAGAGATAGGGGTTTAATTTCCTTTTGTTGCATACAGATTTCCAATTTTTCCAGCATCATTTGTTGAAGATATTATTTTTCTCCAATGTAATATTTTGGCACCTTTGTCTAATATAACTGTAATTATGTGGTTAGTCTCTGTATCTTCTATTCTATACCATTGGTCTACCAGTCTATTTTTGTGCCAATACCATGTTATTTTTGTTGCTATTGCTCTTTAGTATAGTTTAAGGTCTGGTATAGTAATGCCATGTACTTCATTCTTCTTGCTAAGGATAACTATTACTATTCTGGATCTCTTATTTTTCTAGATGAATTTCATGACTGCTTTTTCTATTTCTATGAGGAATGTCATTGAGATTTTTATTGGAATTGCATTAAATATCTCTAATGCTTTTGGTACTATGGTCATTTTGACAATATTAATTCTGCCTATACAAGAACAGGGAGCTCTTTCCATCTTCTAAGGTCTTCTTCGATTTATTTCTTTAGTGTTCTCTAGTTTTTATTGTAGAGGTCTTTCATCTCTTTCATTAGGTTGATTCCCAAGGTTTTTTTTTTTTTGAGGGTATTGTATGTAAATTGGGTCGTTTTCCTCATTTCCGTTTCAGAGGATTGTGATTGATATACAGAAATGTCTTTGATTTATGGGTGTTGATTTTGTATCCTGCGACTTTGCTGGATTCATTTACTAGTTTGACAAGTATTCTGGTGGAATTGTTTGGGTCTTCTATGTATAGAATCATATCATCGACAGATAGCGCTAATTTGAGTTCTTCTTTTCCTATCTGTACCCCTTTAATTTCTTTCACAGCCACATCAATGTTTATAGCAGCACAATTCACAATAGCTAAACTGTGAAACCAACCTAAATGTTTGTCAGTAGATGAATGGATAAAGAAAATGTGGCACATATACACAATGGAATACTACATAGCAATAAAAGAGAATAAAATCATGTCATTTGCAGGTAAATGGATGGAGTTGGAGAATATAATGCTAAGTAAAGTTAGCCAATCCCCCAGAACCAAATGCTGAATGTTTTCTCTGATACAAGGAGGCTGATTCATAGTGGGGTGGGAGTGGGAGCAGGGGAGGAATAGGGCAAAAGGGTGGGAAGGGAAGGAAGGAGGCATGGGGGCAACAAAGATGGTGGAATGAGATGGATATCATTACTTAAGCACATGTATGAAGACAAAAATGATTGTGAATATACTTTGTATACAACCAGATATATGAAAAATTGTGCTCTATATGTGTAATATGAATTGTAATGCATTCCTCTGTAACAATTAGAATAAAAAATAAATTTATAAAATCATTTCATCTGCCAATAGGAATAATTCAATGTCTTTTTTTTCCATTCAGATGCCTTTTATTTCCTTCTCTTGTCAAATTTTACCCAGAGAAGATATCCTTCATAACTGAAGACAAGCAAAGACTGAAGATTTTATCAACACTAGACTAGCTCTATAAGAACTGCTAAAAGAAATCCTACGTCTGTAAGTGAAAGCATGATAACAACCATCATGAAAATACACAAAAGAATAAAATTTACTGGTAAATCAGATAAACAAATGAAAAGAGAAAAAGAAAATCAAAGCCTATCACTTTCAAAACCATCAAAACACAAATTAATCAGTAAGAGAGATGAAAAGGAAGAAAAACTACTCAAAACAATCAGAAAACAACAAAATCACATGAGTCATTACTATCAGTAGTAATTTTGACTGTAATTGGATTAAATTCCTCAGTTAAAACCTATAGGGAGGCTTAATGAGTTTTTAGAAAAGACTAAACTATGTTCTGCCTACAAAAATCTCAACCATAAAAGACACACATAGACAGAAGGCGTGGCGCCTCAGTGAAGCCATTAATTAGCAAGCAGGGAGGTTAGGGAAGGCCATTAGGTGGAATCCCACCAGCCAAGCCCACACGGACCCTTGGGCCGAGCACGGGATCTCAGAAGGGGAAGGAAGCGGTACAGTCCCATCCCCCACAACGGACACTCCACCGAGGCAGTCAGCGGCCACCATCCGGGAAAGCTGAAGGATACACCGCCACTCTCCTTCAGAGTGCAACATCAAAACAGCGGACACTCCATCCAGGCAGTCAGCGGCCACCATCCGGGAAAGCTGAAGAATACACCACCACTCTCCAACAGCTTGCAACATCAAAACAGCCAGCAGCAGGACCCCGGAGATCCAGGCCAACTGATTCGCGCGGCTTGCCCCGCAGCTACAGAAGGCGTGGCGCCTCAGAGAAGCCATTAATTAGCAAGCAGGGAGGTTAGGGACTGCCATTAGGTGGAATCCCGCCAGCCAAGCCCACCGCCCACGCCCGGAACAGGCTCAGCGACCTGCCAGCATTGTAGTCACGACACCCCAATTGGAATAGGGACAGAGCAGAGCCGCCTTCCACTCCCGGAACAGGCCCAGAGAGCCGCCAGCGTGGTAGACACGTCACCCCAATTGGAGTAGGGGCACAGCTGCCACCCGCACCTGCAAGGGAGACTTTTCAAGTATACAAGAGCAACATAAATAAATAGGGGGTAAATTTCAAAACACAACAGTTGCACCAAGCAGAAAGAAACACGAGCAGTATGAAAAGACAAGGAAAGAAAGGACCACAAGCAATGCAGGTCAACTCAACTTTAGAAGAGGTAATAGCTGCAACAGATGGAATATCAGATAAAGAGTTCAGGATATATATGCTTCAGATGATCTGGAGTCTCAAGGAAGACATGAGACAGCAAAATCAGACAATGAAAGATCACATTGACAAACAAATCCAGGAAGTAAAAGATCAATTTCACAGGGAGATAGAGGTAATAAAAAACAAACAAATTGAAATTCTAGAAATGCAGGAAACAATAAACCAACTTAAAAACTCAATTGAGAATACTACCAGCAGAGTAGATCACTTAGAAGAGAGAACATCAGACAATGAAGACAAAGTATTTCAACTGGAAAAGAACATAGACAGCACAGCAAGTCTGCTAAGAAACCATGAGCAGAACATCCAAGAATTATGGGACAATATCAAAAGACCAAATTTAAGAGTCATTGGGATACAGGAAGGCACAGAGCTCCATTCCAAAGGAATAAACAGTCTATTCAGTGAAATAATATGAGAAAACTTCCCAGAATTGAAGATTGAGACAGAATCCCAAATCCTAGAAGCCTACAGGACGCCGAATGTGCAAAATCATAAGAGATCCACACCTAGACACATTATAATGAAGATGTCCAACATACAGAATAAGGAGAGAATTTTAAAAGCTGCAAGAGAAAGAAAGCAGATTACATTTAGGGGTAAACCAATCAGGATAACAGCTGATCTCTCAACACAGACTCTGAAAGCTAGAAGATCCTGGAATAACATATTTCAAACACTGAAAGACAATGGGCTCTAACCAAGAATCGTGTATCCTGCAAAATTAAGCTTCAGGTTAGAAGATGAAATTAAAACCTTCCACAATAAACAAAAGTTAAAAGAATTCGCAGCTAGAAAACCATCTCTTCAAAAAATCCTTGGCAAAACATTACAGGAAGAGGAAATGGAAAATAACATTGAAAACCAACAATGGGAGGTAGGACAGTAAAGGGGGGAAAGTAGTCAAAGAGGATAACAAATCAGGTTTAGTAACATCAATAAACAAATATGGATAGAAGAACAAACCATATCTCAATAATAACCCTAAATGTTAATGGCTTAAACTCACCAAATAAGAGACAAAGGCTAGTAGAATGGATCAAAAAACAAGACCCAACAATATGCTGTCTACAGGAGACGCATTTGATAGGAAAAGATATACATAGACTGAAGGTGAAAGGTTGGGAAAAATCATATCACTCATATGGACCGCGGAAACAAGCAGGAGTGTCCATACTCATATCTAATAAAATAGATTTCAAGCCAAAGCTAATCAAAAGGGATATAGAAGGACACTTCATACTGCTCAAGGGAACCATACACCAACAAGACATAACAATCATAAATATATATGCCCCAAATAATGGTGCAGCTGTGTTCATCAAGCAAACTCTTCTCAAGTTCAAGAGTCTAATAGACCAACATACAATAATCATGGGAGACTTCAACACACCTCTCTCACCACTGGACAGATCTTCCAAACAAAAGTTAAATAAGGAAACTATAGAACTCAATAACACAATTAACAACCTAGACTTAATTGACATATATAGACTATACCACCCAACATCAAGTAGCTACACTTTTTTCTCAGCAGCACATGGAACCTTCTCAAAAATAGACCATATACTATGTCACAGGGCAACTCTTAGACAATACAAAGGGGTAGAGATAATACCATGCATCTTATCTGATCATAATGGAATGAAACTGAAAATCAATGATAAAAGAAGAAAGGAAAAATCAAGCATCACCTGGAGAATGAACAATAGGTTGCTGAGTGATCAATGGGTTTTAGAAGACATCAAGGATGAAATTAAAAAATTCCTAGAGTTAAATGAAAACACAGACACAACATATCGGAATCTATGGGACACATTGAAAGCAGTTCTAAGAGGAAAATTCATTGCTTGGAGTTCATTCCTCAAAAAAAGAAAAAACCAACAAATAAATGATCTCATACTTCATCTCAAAATCCTAGAAAAAGAAGAGCAAAACAACAGCAAAAGAAGTAGAAGGCAAGAAATAATTAAAATCAGAGCTGAAATTAATGAAATTGAAACAAAAGAAACAATTGAAAAAATTGACAACACTAAAAGCTGGTTCTTTGAAAAAATAAATAAAATTGACAGACCCTTAGCCATGCTAACGAAGAGAAGAAGAGAGAGAACCCAAATTACTAGCATACGGGATGAAAAAGGCAATATCACAACAGACACTTCAGAAATACAGAAGATAATCAGAAATTACTTTGAATCCTTATACTCCAATAAAATAGAAGATAGTGAAGGCATAGATAAATTCCTTGAGTCCTATGATCTGCCCAGATTGAGCCAGGAGGATATAGACAACCTAAACAGACCAATAACAATAGAGGAAATAGAAGAAACCATCAAAAGACTACCAACTAAGAAAAGCCCAGGACCGGATGGGTATACAGCAGAGTTTTACAAAACCTTTAAAGAGGAACTAACACCAATACTTTTCAAGCTATTTCAGGAAATAGAAAAAGAGGGAGAACTTCCAAATTCATTCTACGAGGCCACCATCACCCTGATTCCGAAACCAGACAAAGACACATCAAAGAAGGAAAACTACAGACCAATATCTCTAATGAACCTTGATGCAAAAATCCTCAATAAAATTCTGGCAAATCGGATTCAAATACATATCAAAAAATTATACATCATGATCAAGTAGGATTCATCCCTGGGATGCAAGGCTGGTTTAATATACGGAAATCAATAAATGTTATTCACCACATCAATAGACTTAAAAATAAGAACCATATGATCATCTCAATAGATGCAGAAAAAGCATTCGACAAAGTACAGCATCCCTTTATGTTCAAAACGCTAGAAAAATTAGGGATAACAGGATCATACCTCAACATTGTAAAAGCAATCTATGATAAGCCACAGGCCAGCATCATTCTGAATGGAGAAAAATTGAAGGCATTCCCTCTAAGATCTGGTACAAGACAGGGATGCCCTCTCTCACCACTTCTGTTCAACATAGTCCTCGAAACACTGGCCAGAGCAATTAGACAGTCAAAAGAAATTAAAGGCATAAAAATAGGAAAAGAAGAACTTAAATTATCACTATTTGCAGATGATATGATTCTATACCTAGCAGACCCAAAAGGGTCTACAAAGAAGCTATTAGAGCTAATAAATGAATTCAGCAAAGTGGCAGGATATAAGATCAACACGCATAAATCAAAGGCATTCCTGTATATCAGCGACAAATCCTCTGAAACGGAAATGAGGACAACTACTCCATTCACAATATCCCCCCAAAAAATAAAATACTTGGGAATCAACCTAACAAAAGAGGTGAAAGATTTATACAATGAAAATTACAGAACCCTAAAGAAAGACATAGAAGAAGACCTTAGAAGATGGAAAAACATACCCTGCTCATGGATAGGCAGAACTAACATCATCAAAATGGCGATATTACCAAAAGTTCTCTATAAGTTCAATGCAATGCCAATCAAAATCCCAACAGCATATCTTGTAGAAATAGATAAAAGAATCATGAAATTCATATGGAATAATAAAAGACCCAGAATAGCAAAAACAATACTAAGCAGGAAGTGTGAATCAGGCGGTATAGCGATACCAGACTTCAAACTATACTACAGAGCAATAGTAACAAAAACAGCATGGTACTGGTACCAAAACAGGCGGGTGGACCAATGGTACAGAATAGAGGACACAGTAACCAATCCACAAAACTACAACTATCTTATATTTGATAAAGGGGCTAAAAGCATGCAATGGAGGAAGGATAGCATCTTCAACAAATGGTGCTGGGAAAACTGGAAATCCATTTGCACCAAAATGAACCTGAATCCCTATCTCTCGCCATGCACAAAAGTTAACTCAAAATGGATCAAGGAGCTTGATATTAAATCAGAGACACAGCATCTGATAGAAGAAAAAGTTGGTTATGATCTACACGCTGTGGGATCGGGCTCCAAATTCCTCAATAGGACACCCATAGCGCTAGAGTTAACAAATAGAATCAACAAATGGGACTTACTCAAACTAAAAAGTTTTTTCTCAGCAAAAGAAACAATAAGAGAGATAAACAGGGAGCCTACATCCTGGGAACAAATCTTTACTCCACACACTTCAGATAGAGCCCTAATAACCAGAATATACAAAGAACTCAAAAAATTAGACAATAAGATAACAAATAACCCAATCAATAAATGGGCCAAGGACCTGAACAGACACTTCTCAGAGGAGGACATACAATCAATCAACAAGTACATGAAAAAATGCTCACCATCGCTAGCAGTCAGAGAAATGCAAATCAAAACTACCCTAAGATACCATCTCACTCCAGTAAGACTGGCAGCCATTAGGAAGTCAAACAACAATAAGTGCTGGAGAGGATGCGGGGAAAAGGGCACTCTTGTTCATTGCTGGTGGGACTGCAAATTGGTGCAGCCAATTTGGAAAGCAGTATGGAGATTTCTCGGAAAGCTGGGAATGGAACCACCATTTGACCCAGCTATTCCCCTTCTCGGTCTATTCCCTAAAGCCCTAACAAGAGCATGCTACAGGGACACTGCTACTTCGATGTTCATAGCAGCTCAATTCACGATAGCAAGACTGTGGAACCAGCCTAGATGCCCTTCAATAGATGAATGGATAAAAAAAATGTGGCATTTATACACTATGGAGTATTACTCTGCATTAAAAAATGACAAAATTATAGAATTTGGAGGGAAATGGATTGCATTAGAGCAGATTATGCTAAGTGAAGCTAGTCAATCTTTAAAAAACAAATACCAAATGACTCCTTTGATATAAGGGGTGTAAACAAGGACAGAGTAGGGAACGAAGAGCTTGAGAAGAATATTTACAGTAAACAGGGATGAGAGGTGGGAGGGAAAGGGAGTGAGAAGGGAAATTGCATGGAAATGGAAGGCGATCCTCAGGGTTATACAAAATGTCATATAAGAGGAAAGGAGGGGTAAGACAAGAGAATACAAATGGAAGAAATGATTTACAGTAGAAGGGGTAGAGAGAGAAAAGGGGAGGGGAGGGGAGGGGAGGGGAGGGGAGGGGAGGGGGGATAGTAGACAATAGAACAGACAGCAGAATACATCAGACACTAGAAAGGCTATATGTCAATCAATGGAAGGGTAACTGATGTGATACAGCAATTTGTATACGGGGTAAAAGCCGGAGTTCATAATCCACTTGAATCAAACCGTGTAATATGATGTATTAAGAACTATGTAATGTTATGAACGACCAATAAAAAAAAATAAAAAAAATAAACCCTAGGATATAGGTTTTGTTACCTTAAAAAAAAAAAAAAGACACACATAGACTAAAAGTAAAGAGTTGCAAAAATATATCCATTGCATATGGAAACCAAACTCAAGCAGCAGTAGCCATATGTGTGTCAGTTAAAATTGATTTTTATATCAAAATGTGGACAGAGGCAAGGAAGGACATCATATAATGATAAAGGGGTCAATAACAATTATTAAGCTACATTCACCCCAAAATGGAGCATCCAATTATATAAAACACGTGTTATTTTATCAAAAGAGAGATAGATTACAGTACCATACGAGTTGGGAACATCACATTCCATTTTTGTAATATATCCATCATCCTGATTAAAAATCTACAATGAAATACTGAAGTTCAACTGTTTTGTAGATCAAATGTACCAAATGTACATTAATAAAACACTTCATTCTGCAGATGTAGAATCCTTGATCATCTCTCTTTTTAAGACCAAGTTGTCACATTGCTATCTTTTAATGGTTAGTGCTTTTGTATCTTACTGCATCTATGATAAGACATTCTACTATGCCTTCCTCTCTTCCTCTTAAAACTTTATTAGTATAGTGTTCTCATTTAGGATTATGAATTATCTTCCATTGATTTCTGTTCATGACTAAGGCAAGGCCATTTTCCTCTTTGGATGGCAGGATAACACCTTGCTATAACAGGCTTTCCCCCACTGATATTAGTCAGATGTTTGCTCTTCTCTTTCTAGTAGCACATCTCAAATTCTCATATCTCTCAGAGTAAATTGCTAAATCAGAAAGCATCAACAAAGTGTGGGTCAACAGTGTGTGAAACGTCATCTAGGTAATTCAGACAGGAGACTTTCTCTGTAAGGACAGCACACTCCTATTTCTGTCTTGTACTCTTATCTTTCTCATTGTCACAAACTTTGCTACTGTTCCTTTATTCCCCAAAATGTCAAACTCAAAGACTGTGTGAGTGCATCAGGCTTATTGAAGGGCTGAGGTGGTTAAAGAGAACTAAAATGCTGACTGAAAATGAATATGATGTTAACATAAATGAGCATGAGTGACTATCGGCATGGAATAATTGAGAGGCAAAAAATAAGTGTTTAGAGCAGATCTGCTCATGGGCGCACGGATTGCAGTGCTTGACTGTAATGCTTTAGCTGTGCCACATATGGAACACTGGCACACCCACCCAGCTGCACCCAACCTGCCTCCAGTGACCACTCTGATCATAACACAATCTTCTCACCTTTACACCCTCTTGCACTGTCTCACACGTGAGCTTTTGGGAGACACCTCATATCTAAACCATAACCGTTACCCTCAGGCAGCAGTGTGTATAATGCAGTTTACACAGTTAACTATTAACTACAGGCTTTGTTTTAAAACTATGTCCACATACCTGCAGGATCATGCAGTATTTTTCTTTCTGGGTCTGATTTATTTCGCTTAGCATAACGTCCTTCGCTTCATTCATGTCGTCATAAATGGTAGGTATTCCACTTTCTTAAGGCAGAATAATAATCCATTAATTCACACTTTATCCTCTCATGGCGCTTTGGTTGTTTTCTTATCTTGGTTATTATAAATAGTTCTGCAGTGACCATGGGAGTGTGGAATCTATATGAAGTACTGACTTAATTTCCTCTGAGTATGAGATGGATGACTGGTTCCTATGGTAATTTTAATTTTAATTTTAATTTCTTTAGGAACCTCCATAACGTTTTCCACATTGAATTCATCAATCTACCCTCCCACCAACAGGGTACAAAACTCCCTCTTCTCTATACTCTCACAATTACTAGATATTTAATATCTTTTTTTTAAAAAATAAGAGACATAAATTATTTTCCAACTGCAGTGTAATTTACCCAATGTCTCCTACCCACGGTAGAAATATAATTTTGTTTTTTATAATTGTAATAATCATTGTTAACAGCAGAAGTTTGGATCCATCCATCTTTCTGCTTTCACATCAGGATTTTAAATATATATCAAATATAAATATATTAACATATATTCTTAGTACTTTCTCTGCCAGCAAACGGAAGCAGCTGGGCAGGCTCATCATTTCTGTCGTGCTGTAAGAATGAGGTAGGAGAAATAAGTACACACACATGTGGCACACACAATTTTCCAAAGGACAAATGCCAACCCCAGGATAGGACTATGACACTTTGTGGTAAAGAAAAATATTACATTTCTCTTTTTTATTATATATATTTAAAGTGTGCATTAAATATATCAAATATAAAATATTACAGAAGTATCTATTATTTAATAAGAACCCTTTCACGATAGAAATATTTTCAATCATTTTAAATTGTTTGAGGGTTATTTCAACTTCTCAAATGGGGTTTTCTATTGGACATAGGAATGCAACAGTAGAAATATCCACTATTTTCCATCTAAGCAAGCCCCTGGTCAGATTTGTGATTTTGATTATTTGGGGATTTCTGAATTATGGATGATGGATTGTGTAACAGTAGCATTGTAAATTCACGATACAGGAGTTCATGAAACAATAGTTCTCACTTTCACAACTTTGCATGTCCTGCCTCTTGGAGAGCTATTTATTTATTTAGATGCTGGTTTTGGGGGTGGTCTTGCTAAGGGATGCCAAGGCAGCTCTGACAAGGACAGAGACTCTGACTTCTTTATCTTTGAATGCTGACCAATATGTGAAATCCTACTTTGCTTTCATAGGATTTTAACAATTACTTATTTCATAAAAGAGGAACCATCTTAGCATGCTGCTCTCTGAGTTAGCACTGTGAGGTGTTAGTGATGGGAAAATACAGAAGAGGTAGTAGATAGGAAGCTTTAGAGTTAGCTCCTACAGTCTTGCAGCTTGTCTTCACCAAGGGGAACACCACAAAACTGGAATGAAATGGGGGAAAGCAATGAAGATAAACTCGAGTCTACTCATTAACTGCATGGATACAGACCTGAAAAGAGCAAAGAGAACACAGCAATAGTAAAGTTTCACAAGTGAGTAAACAAGAAGACAGTGATGCCTTTAACCAGCATGCAGTGTGAAAGGAAAGGTTTAGGAACCAGAGGAGGGAGTATGGCAAAACTTGGGACCTGCAGAGTTCAAGGTGTCACCTACCATCTTTACGAGAATGCCTCATGGGTGCTTGTGTACCTTTTGTTACTAGCAAAGCAAAAATATTAGCGTTGTTTCAGCCCCTACATTGTTTACTCGTGAACTGCATGACGTTAAAAAAAAAATGGTGTGTTTCTTTGGCTATCAGATTCCTTGGCTAAAATAGAGGGTATTAAACTGGATGACTTCTAAGTGACTTACAGTTATTTTGTTTATCCAGTTGACCTTCATAAAAAATAGATGGTGCAAAAATAATTTGATCTATGCAACTTCTGAACAGAGGGATTTAAGATCTCACCTTGGTTTAAATAACACAAGTCCCAATTCTTTATCCAAAGCACTTGGGACTAGGTGTATTTCATAACTCAAAATTTGTACAGTTTTGTAAGGTTAATTTGATGCATATATTGTGTATTGTGTAATTCTCATGGTAGGGTCTGCACTTCACATAGTAATCAAATTTTAATTTGCATGCAATGAAATTCATGCATATCCACTCGAAGATAGGTAAACACTATAACTAGCAATAAATAAGTTCAGGGCAGGTTTTGTTACAAAATCCTTCTCCCAAAAGACTTGTGATTTTGATTGTTTGGGATTTCTAAATTATGGGTGATGAATTGTGTACCTGTAGTTGTTGTAAATTCATGATATAAGAGTTAATGAGACAATAGTTCTGGGCAAAATAGAAGTTAATTTTCTCAAATTTTATAGTGAAAATGTTGCAGTTGGATGCCAGTAAGAGAGAATATTTTCCATTCTTCTATATAAACATGCATTAGCAAATGCGGAAGTTATAAAAATATCTTACAATCCACACACTATGACCTTTAAAAGTAATAATCAAATCATAATGTAAATAATATGTGTGGAATACGTATCTGGTTCAGTTATGCATACCAATATTGTTCTGGTATTTATGTTCATTTCAGATGAACATAAATTTAAGAATTCATGCACATTTCAGATACCGAAATAGGAAAATTCGAAATCCCATATTGTGTTCCTTTCATACTTACAGCGTGTCTTTCCAGCACTTTCTTGTTCATTAGGCAGCTGTACAACTATTCTTTGCACACAGTGAATCAGCTACTCTCTGCAAACAGGAATACCTGTACATGAGAACCTTCCTTTTCCAACCTTCGAGAAGGATAAGGTCATAGGTAAGTCCTCCTATGCTTTGAGCACAATAGGAACTTGGCCACTGATAACAGGCACCAACTGTTATTTTAAGAACATACGAAACAAAACTATTTTCTTAAAAGAAATATTTAAAAGCTTGCATCATGGAATAGCCAAAGATTCACCACAAACTCAGGAGCCAATACTATTGGGTTTCCCAGGCCCACAATGCTTCTTTGGAGTTCATAGCACATCAGCACACGGCTCACTCTTGCAGTGTGAGAATTCCAACTTCGTGTTTATTTCAGTCAGTCCTAAGTAAACAATTATTTCACCATTTATCACATCTTGATGACATAACACAAAGTTTTCCCCAAACAGTAATAGGAAGAGAACATAAAATCTAGTCAAAGATGTTAAATACAAAGAGGTTTTTATCTTTGTGCCCAGTACAAATTGGTGGAAGAATAATAAATATCTGAGGTCATAATAATTATGAATTTAAAAGTCTTAGTTATTATGTGAGTAGATTTAACTCTTATTAGATAAAAATCTCTTATTCTCAAAGAATATCTTAATTTAGAGAATTTAAAAATATATATCTAAGCTTGAGTATAATTTATTTTTCTGATTAATGAAACAAATACTAACTATACTTTTGTAGACAAAAGACTTTGGTCAGAATAAAAACAACTAAAAATGTTTAAATATCTTTTCTACAAATCCAATATAGATGTACCTGAACATGAATTAGAGATCAAGATATTATTTTAAAATATATGGATCTTCAAAAATAATTAAAACTTTTATCTTCTAAATGATAAAATTATATAAAATAGAAAGTATTCATTTAAATAGGAAAGTCTTATTGAGAATTATAATTTATTAACTGTATTATATTCTATCAAAGAAGTTTTCAGTAAATCTCATTCTAACTAAAAAAAATGAATTAAAAACATTTTCTTAATTAACAGCTTTGGTTATATGACCAGTTTCCTTAGATTCAGGATTTCTACTCATTAATTCATGTTGTTATTCTTCAAAATATTTTATGAGTGATTTTGTCTATCTGAGATAATGTAGTGGTGACCAAAGGAATAAACCAGCTGACTTTTTTCATCCATCAGGTATTTATTCTTCGGTGATATAAGAAAGCTACATCTGCTGGCTGCAGTGGCACATGCCTGTAATTCCAGCACCTCAGGAGGCTGAGACAGGAGGATCGAGAGTTCAAAGCCAGCCTCAGCAACAGCAAGGCTCTAAGCAACTCCTTGAGATTCTGTCTCAAGTAAAATACAAAATAGGCCTGGGGATGTGACTCAGTGGCTGAGTGTCCCTAAGTAGTTCAGTCACTGGAACCAAACAAAAAATAAATAAATAAATAAATACAAAGAAAAAGAAAGCTACATCTAAAAATTTGAGCAAATATGTTGATTGAGAAGTCAGGAAGATTTCATTTTAAATAGCACAACCTGATAGAATTTTTATCTATGTTTAGCAACTAAATAGTTACTGTCATGATGTTTAGAATAATATAGACATCAATGAAGTTTGATTACATGCAGAAAAAATACATTATCTAAATCAGAGTTTAAATGTCAATCTCCTAAAAGTAGTAAATTTCACCATTGAGACATCATGGAATTTTCCAGAACAAATAAGAGTACATATGTTGCAGACAACTACTCAAATAAGGAAAGTAAAAAAAAAAAAAAAACAGTATGGATACAAATTTTCTTCTCCTTTAGCTTCAGACATTTTTATAAAATAACATCTCTCCTTAAAGCAGGCTGATAATAACTATGACTGAGGTAATGGGACAGTCTATGATATTATTACCAGTCCAAAGAAAATTGTCATTTGAATGACATTCAATCTGACCTTCAACACCTTATCACATAAGAGGCCTAGATGGTGCGGAAGTTGGATATTAAGAATACCTAGATTATATTTGCTATTCTTTTACTTGCCTCTTCTTGTAAAATCAAATTTATACTTTAAGAAACATGATCAAATTCTATTAAGAAACTAAGGATGGGTCATGTCTCTACCTACCATTTTATAAAAAAAAAAGCATAGCAAGAATGATAAAACTTATCATTCATACAGGAAAATATATTTTTGTGTTTTAATTGATCTTTAAGAAAATAAGCAGGACTGACGATTTATAACCTTCCATCTAGACACTTGATTTAAAAATAATCATTAAAGTATGACTTCACAGAACAGGTTTTTCTTACTTGCATTTGCATGTAATGATGGCAGATGGGGAAAATGTCTCATAAAACTATCAATTACGGAGCAACTACAAGGGTGTTTGAAGGGAGATACTTTAAAATATATAGATTTCAATGATTTTTAATATCTATATCCAAAAGAATTTCAATCTTTGCTTCCTCATGTTTTCCTGAAGAGAAATTTCTATTTTAATAATAAATGCATGTAAATTATTTTTTGATGATAAATAGCATTGTCTTCACAAATGCAAAGAAAGGATTCTGACGAGTATTTTGTAAGTATTTCATTTCTTTTAAGATAGTTTTCGCCAGGGATGTCAACAAGCAAAACTATTCCTATTGACTAGAATTTTCTATACAACTTCAAGATTTTTTTTTAATGAAAATTCAGCTAAAGTGTTTGCTTTCTTATTTTAAAAGTATTAAGATTCCCTTAATAGCTCACATCCTTTTTTTTTTTCTTGCTTGATTGCTTTATTTGCAAGACTATGGCATAGTGTGAGGAGTATAATTACTAAAAATGAAAAAAATGAAGATAAATTGCAACTGTCTTCAACAGAAATTGTTAAGCAGCACAAGAATATGGTTCTTCTTGCCCAGGGCTATAGTTAAGGTTGAATTCAATTGGTAAGAAGAAAATACAAAGCAAGAAAGCCAAATTAAAATTCAGGTTAAATACTTTGAAGACACATAATTAGAAGGAAAAAAAATCTAGCCCAGAAATCCTCTACACAAAGGGAGTAGAGATAGAAAACTTGACAACACCATTTGTGACACATAGCATCCTAACTTTCCCTGGACATTGGAATGGCCATCTATGTCAGCTATACCAAATTTCTTATCATCTTACAACAGCAATGGTGACCCCCAGGGATGTTACACTCCTCCCTACCCTCTCACAGAAACTGGTAGACAGGGATGCTATTTCCCTTGATGTTTGCATTTCAAAGAGTTGATTCCTAAGTTTTTGAAAAAAAAGATATTCCTGAGTCATAAAGCTGACTCAAAAGGTCCCTGACAATGGCCTATCTTCTCTTCAAAAGGATTTATATACATTTCAAAGAGATGAGAAAATACTTATAATTACAAGTTTTCTAAGCTTAAATTCCCTGAGAAAAAGGGGAAAAGAGAAGTCTTTTCTCCCATTTTCAAATAGGAACAGTGAATTCTCTTATCTTTAATTTGTATTTATACTTACAATACAAACTCTAAGATTTATTTAAAGTAAATCATTTAAAAAGGACTACTGATTTTTTAAGTTTTAAAATCAAAATTTCAAAATAAATTTACTATCTCCTTTAATTATTTTATACCTGTAAATTTTAAATTGCATATTTCCACAAGGAATGCTATCCTTACTTTTAAACACTGCCAATTGTTTTGTATGTTAGACATTTAAATACAGATTCAAAGATCCCTTGTGGCTTCTGGAAACCACCACCAGAGAAGAAGACTTCTAAGAAGTTAAAGTAAGATGGAGCCCACCCCTTGTATTTCACTTTATGAGACCTGAACAGAATAGTTTCAGTTCATTTTAGATGCACTGCAACTAGGTTTCAGGGATCCTGGATGGATTATATCCCCAGGATTTGTGCCACCTTGGTGTGCCTTAACTGATCAAAAGGAGCAAAGACCTTCAGTTGCTGATCAAAGCTGAAGAAATACTATATAAAGTATGTATATCATCTTATAAAGTATGTATATCATCTTACAGATAAAACGGCAACCCAGATGATTTAGTTGATTTCCACAGGTCAAACTATGACTAGTCCTCACATTTCTTAACTGATCAATGTTTCCTCATTTTGCCTTATTGCCAATTCATGGTTTACCATCCCCAATAAAATAAAGATAGAAGTTAGACCTGTATCATTACCTCTCAGATACCCTAAAAATAATTCACAAGTTTAAGGTTCAATGAAACAAAATAGATCCGTACAGCTGAATTTTTGTTTATCTACCAGAATTGTTCAAGAATCTTAACAGGTTTTCCCTCAATCTTAGAATTTCCATAAATTCTGATAGCCAATACTCAACTTCCAGGACTTCTCTTCAGAATATATTTTCCTTACTTGATTTGAATAACCTGCAATGAGATCAGAAGGCATGGCCTCTTAAAGTATATGCTGTGTGCCAAGTGTGTCTTGAGGTTTCAGGGATATTGAATACTATATATTATCATATGTATGATGTGTGTGTGTGTGTGTGTGTGTGTGTATATGGCATATGGGTTGTGTATTTATATTAAATATCACTTAAAACAACAAAAGTGGTTGATTTGGATTAGGAGAATGTCGAGAGGATAGAAGAAAAGATGAAATCCTGTCAGAACGACTTTCAATGTGTTACCATCCTTCTGAGTCTTGCAATAAACAGGCACCCATGGGCCATGGCTGGCTGCAGTGCCAAAGTGAGGATATCCTATGGATTTGCTAAAAAGGCTGGAGTTCAAAGTGGAAGTTCTACAATCCCTGGTTATTGATGGTATAGTTTGTAACATTATTTTTATTCAACCCCGACCAATGGAAAATTAAAACAACTTTGATCACTTTGGAAATTCTAGGCTTGGCTTTTCATTTGTAACTATCAATTATTTAAAGAATAGTTTAAAAGGGCTCTTGGAGCTCTTTTTTTGGGGGGGAAATTACAGTAATTTAGGTAGCAAATGTGAATGATCTCAAGTTTTCAGTTCCATATGGAATAAAAATGCCTTATAAAACAGTCACATTGCCATCTACTGACAGCTTTTGATAAAAGAACTGGCATTTTCTCATTAGCCTAACTATCTGACTATGCACTTAAATGATGTATTACTTGACATGTGGCCATATAAAAAAGGGGGAACAGAGTGTATCCATTGCTCAATGCACCTACTTGAAATAATCTCTTCATTCACAGAAGCCATTTCAAGCTATTCAATGTTTCACTTTTATATACTGCAATTAGATACATTTATTAATGGCATTATTGTATAGTATTTCATAGCTGGTAAAACTGTTTTCAGAAAAGTGACTACAGAGGGTTGTTAATAAATCTGCCCTGCATGTACAGTACACAGGGACTTGCTAATAGGATTTTCATAATAACAGCATTTATCTCACAGCACATTTTATAATACCAATCACTATATAACAGCAGTTGTTATTGTGTTATGTGAAAAATGGATTTGTGTTAAAGACATGCATTATAACCTGAAACACAAAGTACAAGAGTTGCTAAAGCACCTGTGCATAAACCATTTTCTTTCCCATCCTTTTTATCTAGAACTTTCTTTTTTTTTTCTTCTTTTTTCTGCCTCTGCCAGAGTTGATATAAGAGAAACACCTACTGCTATCATGCATAGATGGAGAATTCACATCAGCACTTCCAATGAACTAGCAGCTCTGATGCATAGCATCCTGATAAACAGTGATGGACATCCTATGGAGAGTAAGAATCAAGTCTTCCAGAATTCATGGTAATCATCTCACATCAAATACAAGTCGCTTTCCAGCTTATTTCCATATGACTATGTTTTTGATCGATCTTTGTGCCATGGTATGGCGTTTCTCTAATATTTAACCTTTGTATATTATTTTTCCATAAAATAAAGGTCATGAATGTTTATATATGTGTGTAAACATATATATTTTTTCACATAACCACATGCTATGAATATTTTAAAATATATAAAAAGGAGGAAAGTAGAATATATAGACTCTCAGTTAAAGTAATAACAATAGCTTGCAAAGAAATTAACACAAAAACCTGAGTTATGCACTCTGTGAAACAATAATCAAGTAGCTCAGGTGTTTATAAACCATGCAAAATGCAAAGAAATTTTTACCATAAGATTGCATAGAATAGCTTAAATGTATTTAAAGTCAATTCAGGGAACATATCATTAACCTATTATTTTACATGTTTTTTTTTTTTTTTTTTTTTTTTTGCCTGAAATCGGTGGGTGGGAAATATACACTATTGCACAGCTGAAAGCCATGCACTGTTCAAGTAGGGCATTTAGTCATGTGTTTTGTCATAACTGGTTCTCCCTAGATTTATTATGAAACAGAGTGAATTAAAGGATCCCTTGACTGGAGATCCAAGAGAGCAGAACACTCTGCTTTTAGAACTCCAGCCGGGTTTGAATAAGAAATCATTCAAGATGTGAAGACTCCCTTTCAACTAGGTCTAAATTAATGTGAAAGATTCTTGCTGCATTTCCCAGGTATAATACAGTCATAGCCACTACAAAAAAAAAAGATATGTGGGTTTTTATTTTTCTTCAATGCAGAGCACTTAAAAAACTGCCAAGAAATGTCCTTAGACTATAAAACATCTCCATTGATAGAACTGTTATTTCAGTTCAAAGGAACTTGATAGTGAAATAGTGTACCTGTATTACTTGCTTATCATAAACTTGTGTATCTTGAATTTAAGAACTGTTTCACCAAATTTTATAAAAGTAAAATCATAAAACATGTTAAGCAACTGGAAAAATAATGTTAGAAAATCTTGTCATGACAGAAGTTTGAACAGGTGAGTGTGAGGGGGGTTGGCTTTGCTTGAGTAGAACAGCCTGTGAGAGTAAGATACAGGAGGGGTCTTCAGGAGCTATGCTTCAGTTGTTCCCAGAAACCTCAGGCTGAGAGTGCTTGCCCCACCCCATGACCACGCAGAGTCTGTAATGGATGAGTTCAAGAATACCATCAGAAGCACCCTGAAAAGCCATGCTTAGGAAGAAGAGGCACTTCCTCAAACCTACTCCAAGGTTCCCGGGTTGGAGAATTAGGATGGATCTTAGGGATCATCTGTACTAATGCTGATTCTCCCAGGTAGTCGAAGGGTGAAACCATTAACCTAAGGAATTATGTAACGGGGGTCAGTCATTATTAATGGCTTATTGGTGACTGGCATTTTCTATTCTGGGACTTGTCCATTCCCTTACCCCCAAAATTGACTTGGCACATTGGAATTGACATTTATCATTAGTCTTTTCTGCATATGCACTGGTAAACTTGCTTATATTCACAAGAGAGAACAAACTCACAGATACAAATAACAAGACATCCAAGAAGCAAATGACAGATTCTGTCAGAAACAGAAGTATTAGAACATATTTACCAATATTTAAAATTAGCCAAGTAAAACCCTAAAAGAGAAGAGGGGCAATATTGATCACATGTATAACAGTTGAAGAAAAGCAAATAGAATTAAATTATATGGATACAGAGGAGGGATATATTAGCAAATTAAAGATCAAATGAGGGAATTTCTTAGAAAACAAAATAATAAAATGATTAAAGGATTAACTTATAGGGAGACTAAGAAACCAATATTTTAATATCTGGATAAAATGTTGTTTATTTTAAAAGTGTAATAAATAAAAAGGAAGAGTAATATATAGTCAAAGGAATAATGGATATAAACTTTTAAAAAGTTATTTTTTTTACAAGTGATGTCTCAGTTTGAAAGTGCTCTCCTGATGCCGAATAACAATGGAAGCTTATACTTCATATTTACAGGGAAATTGCAGGCTAGCAGAGGGAGGAGGGTTTAATGGACAAAGTGAGTGAGCAGGAAGCTCAGGGTGAGTGACATCAAGCTCTGAGCCAGGAGTCAGGAATTAGGACTGCTAATTGTGTACAGAAAAGTCATCAAAACATTCAAAAAGTGTCAAGAGGGGGCAGAGACATTGTCGGCGAGATCATTCGGGATTAAGTCATCATCTAGAAGATGCACCTTTGTTCAACTTTTACTATTAATTAAGGGCTTAGTCTTTGAAAGTTACATGTTCACTTTTTATGGTCTACTAAGGATGTAAATAAAATATGCATTGGAAAGGATAACCTCAAAGATACAGTTTCTTCTGCTTTGTCAGACATCTTTGGAGCCAGAGAGGAAAAAAAGCACATTGTTTTGGAAATCTTTGTGCAACATTTATGTTTTATGCTGCTCTGTGCACCCTTTGATATCTAATAAAAATAGCATTCAATGTGAATTATTTATTTTATTTGAACATTTTGACATCATTCATTAACTATGGCCCAGGCATCAAAAGGAACAGGACACCCAATACCTTTGTTATTTTCTATTGGAGATTTAATTAATTAATTAATGTTTTCTGACTCTCTCAGAGTGTGTCTTAATTTCTTTGGTTTGCAAATTAGAAAGTTGGGAATTTAATAGATTTTTTTTACTTACAAAAGGAGGAAAATATATATTTAGGATGTATAAACAAATCAGGATTGTAGCTCAAAGAAAAAAAGAAAGAAAAGAAAGAAAGAGAGCTAAAAATTGTGTTTTCTTTAGAAAACTATCAAATAAACCTAAAAATGAAAGTCCACATTTTCATTTTCTGAAGACGATTTGAATCCTTCACTTCTCAAGTAATATAGCTGTTGAATGTCAATTCAAATCAATGTTGACATTCAGGTTAAAATTTCTTTTTTTAATATTTTAATCTTTTGTTTGTTTGGTAGTATTATTGTTGGTTTATTTTGTTTTGTTTTGTTTTTTTATTAGTTGTGCATGACAATACAATGATCTTGACATATCATACATTGGAACAAAGGTTAAAACTTCTTAACTCATATATGTGTATTTAAAGAGACACTGGGGCTGATACTATGGCTTAGTGGTAGAGTGCTTGTGTGGGGCACTGGATTCAATCTTCAGCACCACATAAATAAATAAAATAAAAGTATCGTGTCCCTCTATAACTAATAAATAAATAAAGAGATGTTGAACAATTATACTACTAACACTTCTAATAAGTAATACTGAAAAAGCAAGGCAAAGAGTACAATATATAGAAATATCAGTTTGGTACAATTTTAGTCACTAAAAGTTAAAGCAGTAGTAAAACTAAAAAGCAGTCTCAGAGACCCTGCCTAACATGTACAAGTTCTCAGGTTTGATTCCAGGCATTACAAAAACAAAAGAGAGAGAGACGGAGAACGAGAGAGACTGAGAGACAGACAGAGAGACAGAGAAAGACAGAGAGATAGTGAAGTAAATATAATATAAAAGCAGAGAGATAGGGAAGTAAATATAATATAATCTTACTTATAGATGCATATAATTATACATGTATGTACATTATACATGTATAGATATACATAGAAACAGATATACACAGATATCTAGGTAGGTAGCTTAGATAATGGATTCATATTAATATATGCTATTTGATCACAAATAAACACAAGATATATAATGTAAGATAATCAACTAGAGTTGTAGCCTTTTCAAGAATGTTCTTGTATGCACTTACCCCCATAAAGCAAAAGTCTGCTTTGATTTAGATGAAATATTAAATAAAAGTCAGAGGAGAAGCAATTTTCTCTTTGTTGT
Source organism: Urocitellus parryii (assembly GCF_045843805.1). NCBI lineage: Eukaryota > Metazoa > Chordata > Mammalia > Rodentia > Sciuridae > Urocitellus > Urocitellus parryii. The sequence goes on along the minus strand of NC_135540.1, from coordinate 8,248,627 downwards.
AATGATCTTTTTTGGCATGTAGTAGAGAATGTTGGTAAGAAAAATTGAGCCAAGTAAATGAATCAGCAAGGAGAAATCAGTGCCACAGTTCAGAGCCCAACAGTATATGGTGACCAGATTAAGCTCATTAACTAAACCCACATGGCAACTGTCAAAGGGAGAGAGAAGGTGAGCTACTTCCAGCTGCATCGAATGCTAGAAGACCATTTTTGTGAAGGTCATAAAGATACTTCACATTCTATTCCAATAAATTATATTGTTATTATGTTTGAATTATAATTCATTTGCAAGTCATCTATTGTCAAAAATGAATTTCAGATTTTAGATAAAAAAGAAATTGTTTGCTGTGAAAAAAAACAACAAATCTTTAGTACTTAATTGGCTATATCATGGTAATATCTGTAAAACTAATAGCAAAATCCAAATATGCTTTTATTGAAAAGTTCTTCGGCACTCTCGCTTATCGTCTCTCATTTTCTTTGATGTACTAGACCTAAATTGCCACTTACAATGTGTGATGAACATACAGAAACTTACATGTCGCCTTTTGTTTTATCTAGGAGCAAGTAGATTGTACAAATAGGCTTGATTGCTCTGTGATAGAAAATGTGACCATCTGTAACAATTCATATTGTGAACTTATTACATAGATAATTATTATGATTAGTGTTACAATTCAGCAATCAGAAATCTGTACAGGATCCAAAGGAACACAGCAGGATAATACTCCATCTAAATGGGCTCAGGAAAAATGCAATTTATTTGACACACTCCACAAGAGAGGCAAAATCAATTGGACATATAGGGTAATCAGTTTTCCTTCCCTCAGTGGCTTGGCACAGAAGCCAGCATCCTGCATGGAGGGGTGCTGGCCACACAGAACCCTGGTTATGGCATTTGCATAACAAGAGACCAGCCTTGGGAACACTTTAGGTATCACTGGAGTTGCTTTCATCTGGAGAGGGCAGGTTTCCCCAAAGACACATTGATCCTTGTGTTAACACAGCACATATGCCACCTTCAAGGGCTGTGTTTACGTCACACTTAGCAAATGAAACCTCTCTCTCTCACCTGACTTGGTTTTAAAACGCTGCCACTATATTTAGATAGAAGGTATCCCCATTGCCAAAATTCTGTATGGCTGTCTTATGAACTATCCACTGAAAAACCAGCAAATCTTAATGTGAAAATCATAAACTGATTTAAATGTTTTCTAACATCTAAAAGGCTCCTGAGCTTGAAAGACACAATAACATTTTATTATCAAATGAATAAAACTTGTAATTGTTCAGTTTCTAAAAAAGCTGCTGTATGCTCCCAGTTAATCCACATCTGCTATATTAAATAAAATAAGACAGAAGGGAACTTGGTGGGAGGTAGAGAGGGGGAAGGCAAAAGGATCCTAAAGATATGCAGGTGGAAAGTTGTTATCCTAAACATCTGGACCTGTTTACTAGGTAGCGGCTATCCTGGGATAAATACTTGTTCTGCTTACAAACTCCCTTGGTAGAATACAAATAATATTTAAAAACGGAATGCCTTTGTTGTATAAAATATTCAAACGTTAAACGTTGATTTTTAGAATAATCCATTTTATAATCATTTGCTCTAATATCCTTTGTTTCTATTTAATAGAAAAGAATATGTAGTGTTCAGTAAAACTTTTGAAGGTATTAATTTCAATATTTATTTTTAATTTCTAAACTCTCTATTAATAATTAAGTGACAATGATATGGAAAAATAAAACTTCATTATATATTATTTTCTTCAAGGTGTTTTGCCGCAGTCCTGCTGCAGCAAAATAACCAGGGGGTGACAAGCAACTTGTGTAGATTGATACAGCAGGAGTAGGAGCCGTTTATTGTAGGACAGGAGCGGTATATATACATTCCACACAGCTTATCTTAATTAGCATAAACTAGATACAGCAGTCAACCAATAAGAAATAACCACACTCAATGGCTCGCTGGCCTTACTTCACAAACCACTCCCTCTGGCATTTTGCCAGGCCCCATCCTGACTTGTTTACAGACTCTAACAGTATTTCACACATATTTAATGTCTATTTGGGTCATAAATTCCAGGTACCAATTCATTAAAATGACATATTTGCAGAGGGGTTAATTGGTGCTGGTCCTCATCTTTTTTTTTTTCTTTACAGATTATTCTAGACTTTTTCGAAAGCACATGGCATACTTTTTGTTTATTAGTTGCTCAAGACAATACAATGATCTTGACATATCATACATTTGATTCAAATGAGGTATGAATTCTCATTTTTCCACATGTACAGGTTGCAGGATCACATTGGTTATACGGCCACGTATATACATACAGCAATACTAGAGTCTATTTTATTTTGCAGCCCTTCCTATGCCTCCTCCCCTCCCCTCCCCTCCCTTCACCTCTCTCTACCCAATCTACTGTGACACATTTCTCGCTCTCTTTTTTTTTCTTTCCACTCACATCATCATGCATGTATTCTGTATAATGATGAGGGTCTCCTTCCATCTTCCATACAATTCCCCTTCTCCCTCCCATTCCCTCCCACCTCTCTATGGCATACTTTTTTACAGATACAAAAAAAAGTGGCAAATGACAAACAAGACTGTGTCCACAATGGCTTGCTCCTTTTCTTTGGAAGACGTCAAATGAGAGCTGAGTTTTGTCTTTAGAAATATTCTGCCTATCAACCTTTTCTTTAAATTACTTTTAACAAAATTATATTGTTATTCTTGAAAAACGTCAGAAGTTCCATGAATCTTGCAACAGGTTTTTGCTCTACTCTTCCATTCTCCAAATTTTCAGTCTCAGAGTTACAACATTCAGCACTTCTGTGTCTCCTGTTACTCACTTGTGTGTTTTCTAGATCACCGTTCTTGATTATTCAACCATAGGTATCATCTATAGAAGGGCCCAAGTGGAGAACAGAGGAGCAGGACTGGGGTTTCTTGTTCTTCCTTCTTCTTGTCAAACTGTCAAATCATTCATTCATAAAGACCTGCAGAGGCGCACGTGTACACACACACACACACACACACACACACACACACACACATTCTTCCGGTAAACATTTATAATCAAGGAGCTAATAGTTAATATTGGCATTATTGTGACTATGGAAATATCATTCATAGCCAGGTCATATGGAAGATTTCCTGCAGTACCTTGTCTTTACATTTCCTGTTTTGCTCAACTCTATTCACCTGGAGGTAATTTCCCTTTGTCCTCTTTCCAGTGTGCCCTCATTATCTTACCTTCGAGACAGGTCTTCTGGATGAATCAGAACACACACATCTAATTCCGTTGAGCTGCTTCTTGGAGCCACTTCTCCTGGCGTCCTGTGCTCCAACCCCAGCCTATCAGTGCCTGCGGGGGCTTCATCTCCCTTCTCCTCTCCATCGACTTGGGAAGTCTTGTCATTCCTCTTTGGTGGGAGAGCACTCTTTCTAGGATTCCCAGCCTTTCTCTTTCTTCTTTCTTGCTCCATGGTTCCTGTCCATTTTCTTTCTTTCTTTTTCTTTTCTTTTCTTTTTTCTTTTTTTTCCCTGAGGAAGTTACTGCCTTTCTGCACCAAGACCTTGAATGTGTGAGCTCTTTTCTTCCATCTTCACTTGCAGTGTGTTGTCAGGATGGACATACCCATCCCTTCTCAGCTGTCACTCCCTGTGCTGCTGGCTTCCAGGGGAAGTCTGGGGGCATTCTGCATCCTTGTCCTTTGAAGATGAGATGTTTCCTTTTTCTCTCTCTAAGAATTTAAAATGCTTGCTTTATATCCACTTTTGTGGAATTTTAACAAAAATGATTTTTGATGTATGTAAATTTTAAAACATTGTTTAAAGTACCTTTTGAACTTTTCTGGAAACTACTTTGGGTTATAAGAAGTGTGCATGATTTTTAAATATGATTTCACTTCTGGGCTTTTGTTTAATTTTTCTGGATTTTTTTTTTTACTTGAAATTGATACTCCTAGATGGATTCTCTAATTTGATATATTTTCTCTTCTGTACTACCTGTCCCTGTCTTTGGCTCTTTTAGCTTTCTGGAATTTTTCACGAAATTTATCTTTACACACACGCACACATTTACATAAGGATATTTTCTAAGATTTCTGTTTGCCAAATAGATTGTTTCTTTGGCTTTGTTTGTCCTCTTTGTAAGATTTCTCTTCATGTTAGAGGTCTTCTCAAGCTTTGGAGGAGGATTCTTTCTCATCTAGCAAAATGTAATAGTGAGGGGTTAAATATCTGACTGCACAGGCTGGGTTTTACAACCACCCTTTCTTATAACTTGTGAAATTAAACAAAACAAACACATTTTAACCATTAGGCTCTCATTTTGGCTTTTGTAAACTTTTATAGGAAGCATATAAATCAATGTATCAAACTAATGCAGAAATAAATTAAGCTACTTGTACTCTATATTAAGAGAAGATCTCTCTCAAACCAGCTTGTCAGCTAGTCATCTATTCCAAAGCTTGACAAATTTTAATGATATTTTCGAAGATTGTCACTAAAACAGAATTTTCATGATATATCTACATATGAAGGACAATAGTCTGTGCTCAGTGTATTTTCCCAAACCTTTTCAAGTTTAGATTAACTTTCAGAGACTCTGAAGGTGGATTATATAGTAATCCAGTAAAAACCTTTGAGAATGGCACAGGTTTTGATTTCAGTAAATAAATTGTCTTTATGAAATAAAACTGTATTATCATTAGCAACAAAACCCACAGAGATTAGCAGAGTAGAAATACTAATTCTGTCCAGTATCATGAAAGATTTAACCATGATAAAAATTATTACCAACTAATTTGGGTATTTACGTAATATCCTCTAGATCAATCTGGTAATTGAGGTCTTTACTTTTGCTAAAACAAAAATAAAGAAAAATAAATGGAAAGGGAATAAATCAATTTATCAGCCTAATTTATAATGATCACAATTCTAAAAAATAAGTATTGTGCACACAAATCCTCGTTTAACTTAACATAATACATTTATATACTTCTCACTAAGAGAAAATTCAGACTATGGAAGCATAATCTTAAATAACAAAAGTCTTATTCAAGTCCTGAATGAACAAGATTCCCAAGAGAATTCTAGATCAGCAGTTTTTTTTTTTTGCAAAATTTAACATGTAACACCAACATGAAAATTTAATAATTTAGGTATTTTATTTTATAGAATCTGCAAATCACCCCCCCCAATCTTTTTCATTACTAAATAGTACATGGTTAAAGAACTCAGGATAATAATAACAATAAATTCAGGAAACAACCTTCCAATCAAAATCTACACATTGGCTTTTATTTTTTTCTAATTTTGAAAGCAAGACCAATCAATCAATGTACTTCCCTCTTTCTTAGCTTCTGTGCCTCATAATGCATAGACACTGCACAGTGCTTTTGTATTCTGTTTTATATCAAAATGATTATGCTCTTAGTGATTAATGGCAAATGGAATTCAAAGAGGGAAAAAGCCTAGATAATTGAGAAATATTTTAACAGTATATTTGATACTTTGTGAATTATAAATGTATATTCTTTTACTATACCATAATAATGGCATCCATTTTTATAGGCTTTATATTTTACTAGGATTTTGATTTATTTTATCTTATTTCCTTTTCTAAATTTAGTTTGAAGGCTTTTAAATTTAAGTGAAAACTATAACAAAATCATTTCTAAGAAAGCATTCTAAATTCCTACAAAGAAGAAATATAGACTAGAACTTTTTTCCTTTACTGTTTATAAATTTGGACAGAAAAGGAAAGTGGAAAATTAAATACATACACATACAATATTTTGTTGATGCAATTACATTAGAGACATCCAAAGTTTTTAATATTTTGAAAATACCTTTCTTAAGGTTAATTCTCATACCATAAAATTGACCCCGTAAAGTGTGTAGTTCTGAGTTTTCAGTACATTCTCAGTGTAACCATTACAACTATGCATTCAGAACATCTTCATAAGTCCAACAAACCCTGTGCTCTTAACAGTGTATGTTCACAATATTTTTTAGCAGTAAAAAAAAAGCATACACACTTTGTTCTGTGGAGAGAACCCAATGAAACCTTGGATGAAGCTCATTCCTTAATAGGACGTAATTAGTGAAAGCAGCATTTCCTCCTCCAACTTGCTTTTACATGCACTATACTCAGCAGTTTTCACTTCATGCTTGAGAGAAAAGTTCCAAAGGATAGTATTATGACAATATTTTTTTCTGAATTCTTATACTCTGTGGACTTGCAACATCTACCCCTTTAAATGTCTTCTGTCATGTGTGTACAGTGAATGTGGTCCTCAATATGCTAGTGGCCCCAATTCCTCACCCTTTCTATCTACAGGGATTTTGCCCTGTGATTTGGTAATGTCCTTCCATTGGATCCTGGAGAGCCATGTGCTCTGGTTTTGGTCAACGTGGTTTTAGCAGACATAATACAAGCAGAGGCTTGCAGAGAGCTTGAATTTGGGGGCTTCTTTGCTCTTGTCAGTTGCCAAGGTCATAAAAGAAAGATAAGCCTCAGCTGACCTGCCTGGTTCCTAGGAGAAAAATGAGTCACGTGAATCAGAGCCAATCTGCAGCTACATGAGGGAGCCCGTGGAACTGCAGATGTGTGAGTAAGTCCCCCTGGGCAGCCTCCATCCGCCGCCATCCAGCCTCTGCCACCTGTGAAGGAGCCCAGCCAAGGCTGCCGTCCCCTAAGCCACTGCAGGCATGTGAGCCCTGACTGCCTGTTGATTCCCAGGCTGCAGAGGCGCTGGAGCTGTTCATTATGGAGTATTATGGTGGTGACAGAGGAAAACTGAAACCATGAATAACTAATGAGAAACGAAAATCACATACCATCATCATGATTCATTCAATAATTTCTCAAGCTGTGGACACCTGCACATGAATAGAATTCCCCGAAGTCACCGCAAGTAAGATCCTTTCTCACTCCGTCCACAAGAGAGGTAGATCCTGCTCCCACCACAGGTCGGGGGAGCTGGGTGGAGAAATTCCGTAGACAACTGGTCTAAGACAGTAACATTTTCTCCCCTTCAACGAACAAAGTAGGCTCTAGTGAAAGGACGGTCTTTTAGAAATGGAAGACATCTTGCAGGGAAGGAGGAATTAGGACAAGCGACTGTTGACTTGGATGTTATTTGAAGATAACTATTTACATAAATATCCAACCAAACTGTTTCGGAAAGTTCCAGTGCACAGATCATGTATCAGAGTCCCGATTCCTGTTATCTGGGAGGAAAGGGAGTACTCACAGTACTCGAGCATCAGATACTGTTGGGATTTGGGTGTGTGGGGCAGGTATGGCAGCCACAACAGGGAGAACCCAGGGGTCACACAGTAGTGAGCCTCAAGCTGAGGACACAAGGTCCATCGAGAAGTCAAAAGACTGGCGCAGGAAAGGAACCAGGAGGCGACTGAAGTGGACAGGCTGAGGGTGGAGCCAGCAGCAGCAGGCCTGCAGGGGCAAGGCGTCTTGGGCTCTCCACAGGAAGAAGACAAAAATCACATGGTTTTCTTTCACAAAATTTCCAGCACTTGACAGGCTGGCTTACAATTGCAGAGTAAGACCAACTTCTTTGTCCAAGTGACACAAGGAACTTTTATTTATTTAGCCACATTTGGAAGATCCAGACCCTGCACTTCTGGAGTGGACTAATACATACCTTAGAACTATCCGGGTCACAGTCCACTTAGGTGGACATATGTGGACAGAGGGTCTGAAATTCCAGGTAAAGTGTCCTCTATAGCAACATGGGAAAGTGAGCACTATAATTCAGCATAATAGGATTTAAACTTCTAGGAGTCAGTTGGGAAAGAAATCTCTATTGCAACCCTGTGTCCCAGAGCCCCCAAAATCTGATTAAAAATTATCCTTTGGCAAGACAAACTATTTGTCCATTGGACTGTGAGAACATAGCTCTGCTTTCCCATGTTCCCTACCCTGTTCATTATGCAATGCTGTATCCAAGCTCTGCACTCTGTGCTCTGAGGTGCAGTAATTACTTAGATACTCAAGAACTAGGAACACGTCAGTCATTCACTCCATGCATTCACTAAAGAGTGCATCCATTCTGTACCTATTGGCCAAACACCTATCTCTTCTCATAAATAATCTCCTGGCTCTACTCTAGAACTGAGAATATCATACGTCTAAGATTTGTAATCTAGTATAAGGATCAAGAATAGTAAAACATAATAAAAAGTAAGAAATGATAAGCAATATGAAGACAAATTCCATCAAGACAGGCAGGAAAGTAGTTGGGACATAAACATGCCAACCTGGAAAGCCTCCCTGAGGGACAAATATGTTGACATCATTGGATAACGTAAGACAGTGAGAGATGTGATGCCCAGAAAGGCAGCATTTCCGGCAGAAGGACCGGTGAGCACACAGTCTCTGAGCAGGAATATGTGTGCTTTGTTTGAGGATTAACACCAAGAAAGCCACGCAGGCAAGCAGTGCCTGAGAATGTGCCCAGGCTCCCAGGGCTCTCGGAGCCCAGTTTCCTACTTTGAAAGGAAGGACCAGGCAATCTTTTATACCTTTTTTTTCAAGTTACTTTTACCGAGTGCTTGTAGAAGCAACTCTCCTAACATGTTTCCTGGCACCCAGATCTCATCAACACCGACTAGGTTGCCTATCCTAACATTTGAGGCAGTGCAATCTTGAATGCCACTCACTAAAGAAAGAACAAATTACTCCATAAATATGAACATTAGACATTTTAGCAATGCTTGGCTCCACAACTAATGTGGCATGACCCTGTGTGTTTTGAGGTGTGAATTCTAACATACAACCTTATAAAAATGATGACTGACTATGTCTATCATAGAACCAATCCCAGATTCTTCCTAAATTTATAAAGATGGCACCAAAGACAAAATGTCTCAAGCTACCAACTACTAGGGAAATAGTTAATCTATTTCCAAATTCAAAGAAAAACTCTCTTAACCATAACAGCTATAGTATATGAAAAAGAGGACAATTCAGAGTTTACATGTCTTGCTTGCAAAAATATAATATTCCTAACAAAAATATAATACTTGCTACCCCTGAAAGCCATCAAAATAGGCAATGCTGTGCTCCATTGGCCTCTGGTTCACAGACCCAGTGAACCAATAATCCAAAAATTGATGTATTGTTCATTTCAGCTGTGGGGCTATTTATTTTTCCCTGATGGCCAGTGATTTCCAAATACCCTAATGATTTCCAAGTATCCATTCATACCCTCGTGCATCAGTGTGAATGCAGTGGTTCTCATAACACCACACAAAGAAGTTGACTGGAAGCCATGACCTCAACAGATAAAGTACCACAGATAGGGAGAAAGATAACAGGGACCTTGATAGAGTTTTTTATATCAACCAAAGTTTCAGAGCATCAGAAAGCAAGGCTGTGCTTTATGTGTGTTTGTATTATTGATTGTGGTGTTTTGTTTTGTTTTGCTTGTTTTCCATCCTACCTTAAACCTTGAAAAAATAGTGCACCATTTTCTGTTAGACCGTATACATTGACCTGAGAATTACCGAGGGCAATCTGACCTCCAACAGAGATCTGGAAGGAGAAGTAGATATAAGGAAAAGACTACTGTGAGTATTGCCACAGGTGTGGGATCTCCTCTCTTGAAGTAATACATAGATAAAAATAAAGGCATACTTTTAAAGAAATGAAGAACTATTACCCTGATGATGGGCATACTTCTGGAATAATTTGCCATTAGTGTCCACAAAATTTTAGAGTGAACCACTAATTACATGATACAGGACAGTGCTATTCCTAGTTCTTATGGCCAGAACATTTTAAAAATAGACTGGAGTGAAAAGAATTTTGGCTGAGTGATGAGGCGGAACACCAGAGACCAAAAACAGCAGAAGCCATTTACACTGCAGGCAGCAAGAGGCAGATCTGATGCCGTGGGCGATCCAAAGGACAGAAACCGGAGAACAAACGCAGAACCCATTTTGAACACAAAATGTCAAAAAAAAAAAAAAAAATCAAAAGTAGAGCATGTTATAAAGGACAAATAAGATAAATCCAAACTAGAAATCATTTATGTTCATTGTTACATGACCTGATCAACTGAATAAAAAAAAAAGCAATGATCAAACTTCATACTTCAAGAACACCCTCTTCCCCCAAATAAAAGAAAAAGAGGTTATCTAGGTTAAAATGATCACTTTGGATCAGTCAGATTAATTCTAATTTTGGTTAAACATCGTGGACTAAGCACACATTTTTTTCCTGCTCTTCACAGAGGGACAATGATTTCCCAGCCCGCAGAAATGTGAGCAAGAGTTGTCAGTAGTTGATACATCATGTGGCCTAAGGTGATGTCTAAAGCAGCCTGAAAGGACCAGGATCATTTCCCTTTCCCACCTTCCAAAAAGCTGGTAGATTCATTTCCTCTTTTGTTGATTTTCTAATTTAAAGAGAGTGACAATGAAAGAACAGATAACTGGAGAAAGAGAATTAACAAAAGAAGAAATCAATCTACCAGCTTTCTGGAGATTAGAGAAGAAAAAGGATCTTGGTTCTTTCAGGCTGCTATAGACATCACCTCAGGCCAAATGATTGATAAACAACTGACAGTTCTTGCTCACAGTTCTGCAGGCTGGGAAATCCAAGATGAGGATACCAGATGCAGGGTCTAGGAAGCCTTTCTTAAAAGATAGCACTTCCACGAGTCTCCATGTGGCAGAAGGGCCAAACAAATCCCTCAAGCCTCTTTTACAAGGATCCCAGTTCCATTTGTAAGAAAGGGACTGCCATGAGCTGATCACCCACTAAAGATGGCGCCTCTCAGTACTATCACGTTGGGGTGGAATGTCTACGTGTGAATTCCTGAGACACAAACATCAGAGTACAGCAACAACTATAGGACCTTTGGGGGTACTTGGAAAGGCAAATGGACAGCTGGGTAAAGAGCTGAGGAAATCAAGATGCCAGTTTAGTAACTACTGTGAGAATTCTCTCAGACAAGCCTCAGAAATGACAAATATCTAAAAATGGTGGCCTACCATACATTGCTTATTATCTCAGATTTCCATTGGACCATATCTTATCTCAGTTGTTTGCATTAAGATGAAAATTTCTTAGCAAGGATTGAGGTGGTGTGTCCATTGCTGCTGGACTTCATATGTTGAAAACTCATCTTTAGAAGCTTTGGATAGGGTTCCAGAAATATGTTTGTATTTAAATTCCTCAGGTGCTCTTGAAGACTACTCCTCATTATAAATTAAAAGTGGATGTTGGTACTAACCACCAGACTCCTATCTTGACATAAATCAATTAGTTATTTACTGAGAACTATGGAAGTTTAAGTGAGATCAAAAGCTAACCAGTTTGTTTAACAATAGCATTCCTTGTTTTATAGCTTTAAAAAGACATCTAATAGCATATTTTAAAGTAGTTTATGTTCATATAGTTTTTTTTTTTGTTTTGTTTTGTTTTTAAAGAGAACACTAATTACATTTGGGTAGGTGTGTCTATCAATCAGGGTTCTCTAGAGGAACAGAACCAACTGCATATGAAGTAAATATGTATATGAAGGATTATAAATGGGGACTTATTACATTGGCTTACATGATCAGAAGCTGGATTGTCCACATTGGCTGTCTGCAGCTGCAGAGCTAGAAGAACCAGTAGCTGCAGCCTCAGAACAAGAGGAAGCAATGATGCAGCCCTGGTCTAGAACTGGAGGGCTGGGAACACCCTGGAGAGTCACGGGGCAGAGTCCCCTTTGGAAGACTGATGGAGATGGAGTCCAGTATCCTTGGGCGTGGGCAGCAGCAATGACACACCAGCTCCAGAAAAAATGGAGCTTGCAGCTCTCTGGGCTTCCTCCTGTTGGAAAGTGCCACCCACACTCAGGGTAGACTTCCCCATTTAATTTTGTGTCCCATATGTGATGTCACTGGAGACACCCTCATAGACACACACTGAGCTCATTTAATCCTAGTTATCTCTCAATTCAATTAACAATCCAGATTAACCATCACAATAGACATTGTTGAAAAATAATCCTAGACTTATTCTCACACATATAAGTGTACACCCACACATAGAAAGAAATTAAGTATATGAAATTATATAGGTAACATTATATATAATTCAGAGTATATTATATATATATTATAGTTCAAAGAATTAATCACCAATCATATCTAGACTGTTTTTTCCAATTTCCCAGGGAGTCCCTTCCCTTTCCATACACAGACAAAACTCGCTTCCTGGAAAGTTATTAAATTCAAGATTTAGTGAATTCACTGAGCCTAAAAACGCAAACTGTTATAGCCCTTACTTTGGAAGTATTATAGACATTAAATTTATGAGAGGATTCTTCAAGGTAAAGATTTTGGAAGCATGACTGTGCTAACGTTAATAGCAGATCTCTCTCACTGATGTTTGTGTAGGAAGTTCTTTCTATTGAGCAACTGGAGGCCCTTGGAAGGCAGGCTGAAGCCCACACTGATATCCCAGACCTATAAGCTTCCAGTTCAGTAGATCTGGTATGGCACCCATAATTTTATATTTCGAACAAGTTCCAGGTCCTGTGTATTCATTGATACAAAGGTCAAACTTGAGAATCACTGACTTGGGATATGTCTCCATTAATTTCTCAGCTTAAATTACCCATTACACCTAAGAACTGCTTGTGTTGATTGGAACTATACGCACATCTCCAAAGAATCAATTTAAGAAACGCTGTGATTCAGTTTCAAAAATCACCAATTTTACTCTTGGTAGCAGCTTTGTGCCTCTTACATATGAAACAAACCTTTGAATATTATCAATGCTATTTAACTTAAAGTTAGGTAATATTTTAGGTTAGTATATGGCTATTTCTCAACTTTCTGTGCATATTTAACTTCAAGCAAAATCTTACTTAAAATAGTCTCCTAGGGCTGTCCATTGATATCTTTTAAAGTGATTCTTAGGCTGAAGGACTGCAGAGGTTAATCATTTTGATTAATTTGTAATTGCCTTTACCCGTATTCCAGAGGAAATGATCGATATTAGCATCCAGAGAGGCCCGGCTAAGATCCAGCCGCAGGTCTTGAACACGTGTGGCTGATTTCAGACAATTCATGTGTATGCCTCCTGGGAAAACTAAGCTCTCTTCTTCACCAGTCATTAAAAACTTTTTAAAAAAATAGAGAAAGTAAACCTTTCATCATTTAACCTCATCTCCTTTTTAATCTTTCTTTTTTCTCTCTTTAGAAGAGAATGTTTCATATCACTCAAGGCAGGGACTATTGTTGAAATTATTACTGAATGCAACAAGAGACAGTTCCTATCATACGTGTTGAATTTTAAGAAAAATCATGAATTTCTCTTGTCAAGTAGTTCTCTAACAAATTTATTATACTTAAAGTAGAGATGGAAAAGTTTTGAAACTTGAAAATTAATTTACTTTTGAACAACTTTTAATTGGGTTCTCCTGGCCATTCAGCACATCTGCTCCGGGACACGGTTTCATCAAGCATGTCGCAGAGATGGAGGAAAACAGCCACAAACAACAGGCTACTATTTTTGTGGGGAAGGGTGTACTTTATAGTAAGTTAGGACAATATTTTATTTCATCAATTCCTGAACATGGAAAGTGAGATCCCACGAGGAAACCCTTGTCACGCATCCCAGTTTGTTAGGATCATGGTGGTTTTCATTTTTAGTACCTAGCACGTACATCTATAAAGCAAGGAAGACACAGATGACCTGTAGCAGTCATATATGTAACTCCAAATGAAAAATCAGAGAGTGGAAACATTTCTTTAAAACTTGTGACATGTTGTAGTAAAATCCAAAACTCCAAATTAAGTGTGCTTTCCATATGGGGTGATGAACCAACCCTGGGATGCTTCACGGGTCTAAGAAAAGAACACTAGAGATAGGACTGGCATAACTTCTGAAGTCTCTAGTCATTAGCGACCACTGACAAGGTTGTTATCGTTCTTGAAAGTTCCAAGGATGGCTGCCGCGTTGGCTCCTCTTGATTCTGCAAGGTGGCGCGGTCCTGAGCATGTGCTGCTGGCTTAGCAATGGAGCACTCCTGCCTTCTGTTTTAGAAGCTTACCTGTTGTCTGAAGTCTGGCCAAAACTCTTGGAGTTTGATGAATATATTCTTGAACATAAAACACTGCAAGAATACTTTGTTTTAGAGGGAAACCATCCGGTATGCCAACTCCTCCACACGTCCTGCCAGCATCAATGCCAGGTTTGCCATCTGGACAGGGAAAGTCTCGTCCATTAATGTTTTATAACTGGGAAGTTAGAAGGTAAAGGAGCAACTTCCTCCTCACTTTCACTCTGAGTAATGTTTGAGCTTCGACTTGGGTCCTCATAAATGCTATCACTGCTGCCGAACAATGTATACATCTATTGTTCTCAGAGATCGTTTTGGTCACTCGTCCAAAGATTGCAGAGTTCATCGCAGGTAACCCTTGACTACTCTTCTGACACAATCCTTTGTTTTCCAATGGAACCTCTTTGAAGCTCTCTTCATGGAGACTGTCCATCCTCCCCTGGTCACTGAGCCCTTTCTCCACTCAGGAACACACTTATCTCCCCAGACATGCAGGATTTCAATAGGAATCTGCAAATCACTGTCCCTTCTTTGTATTTTTCAAGAAAATTTAATCACATCAGTGTCAATTATATTAGGCAGTCATTGTATTATTTATATATGATATACAACAATTTATCACAAAACTTAGCTTAAAACAAGAAGCATTAGGTCTGTGGTGTAGCTCAGTTGGAGAATGCTTGTCTAGCATGCACAAGGCCCTGGGTTTAACCCTCAGCATTGCAAAAACAAACAGCAAACCAACAGAGATTTATCATATCAAGTAGTTTCTATAGGTCAGAAGATTGGCTGTTGGTCTCTGGTGATGCATCTCCTTCTTATAAAACTGCAAATAAGCTATCTACAGAGGCTGAAGTTGTCAAAAGGCATGACTGGGGTTGGGGAATGCACTTCCAAGATCACACATATTGTTGGCTCAGTCCTTCACTGACTGTTGACAGTGGTCTCAATTCTCAACCACAAAGTCCACTTTATAAAGCTCCTTATAAGATGTCAGAAGTGAATCAAGAGAAAAGGCTTGGCCAAAGTGGAAACTTTTGTGTTTCTATAACAGAATCTCGGAGTAACATCCCATCAGTTCTACTGAATTCTTTTTGTGACCTAGAATTAGCCTAAGAAACATGGGAACACATTCCCAAGGACACAAGTCTCAGGAGGGCAGTATCTTTAGGGACCATCTTTGAAGCTAGCTGTCACATCCTTCAAATGTTAAGTCTCTGATACTAATGACCACTTAGGAGGAGAAAGATAGAAATATCAAAGACATTATAAACTACAAGTAAATGAAAATTGATACTTGATTTATTGTATGATATGGAAAAGCAAGAAATAGGAGTTTAGAAGAATTCAGAAGTTTTTGTCTCTGGGTGGAACTGTGATGACATGAAAACATCAAGAAAGTTGATGTGGAGGGAAATTAATGAGTTTTGTCCTGACAACGTCAAGTTTCAGATGGCAATAAGGTGCTCAGAGCCGAGTGGAATTTTGGCAATTGCACAGTGATTATTAAAGGATAATTCAAAGATGGGAATGAAGCTTTGGGCATTTTTATAGTTACCAACTGTAGAGTAGAGGTTTATGATCTAGAAGCAGATGTCGAAACTGAATAGTGAAGGAGCAGAAGGAAAATATGTAAGCAAACAGAGACAAAAAGACCCTTTGGGGATGATAAGGAAAAAGACAAATCTTTTCATTTTGGCTAATGAAATTATGGGAAGAAAGGGAATTCCAAGAATTGTTCATAAACACATGGGCAGGAGCAGACACGTGCACTCACACACATCACACAAAATAAAACCAGTCCTCCTGGAGCTAGGCTGTCCTGACCCAAGAGCCCCTCACTGCCAGACTCCTGGGGTCCCACCACATTAGAGATTCAAATGAGGCTTTCACTCTCAATAACAATAATTCAGACCAAAATTTGGAGCAGTAAATAGCAAACTGAACCAGCAGCCGGTTGCATAGTGCTCACCTGTCAGCGTGTCCTGCCTTCAGCTGTGGGACTGACAGACGTGGTTCCAAATGGCAAAGGTGCAGAAGGCTGAGTTTAAAGGGAAACCATTTGTGAACTCCAAACATCTGAGAGGGGAAAGTACCTGCATGAGCACACTTCTGCTTAGCATTTTCCAAACTAAAGTACTAACAACAGTTTGATTTAAATGCCGTGTGCCTTTTTATGCCACATTGGGGACGGCAGCTTATTTTATCGTTTTCTTACCCAGTGTCACCTGGCAGAGAAATGTGGTGAAACTGCGTCTCCTTCAGTGGTGATAAGTGACTGTGGAGAGTCTTTCTGCTGGAGACCAGACCCTCAGGAGGTCACCTCCTGCAGCATGGGGGAAGGGAGTTATACTTCAAGGAACAAAGGGCTGAGCTGCAGACTCCTCTCCACCAAGGGAGAGGCAGTGGGAGGCTCAGGCTGTCCAGTGTCACAGCTGAGAGTGAGACCTGAGTGTCTCACCCCACACGAGGCTTGTGAATGTAAGTGCAGAGCAGTGGAGAACTAGGAGAGAGAACTAGGAGAGACATCCCTACCAGGGGGACCAAGCAGGGGAGCAGCTGTGTTGGCCGCAGAGCCGGGCAGGAGGTGACCCAGGAGCCCTGGTGAGAAGAAAGAGAGGCAACCTGGCAACTGAGAAGACCCTGGAGATTTCCACTCCTCCCTCACCCTCGCCCGACAGCACCCCTCTCACAGGCCAGGGTGGGAAAGGCAATAACCCCTGCCCTCCAGTCCCTGCCATCATTTCTTCAAGCTGATGTGGCTGCAGGAAAAGGCTGTGGACCAAAGGTCAGGATTAGCCACAGTGAACCTAGCCTCCTTAGAGCCAGACCCAGGGTGTGAACAGCCTGACTCCGCCTCTTACTAGTGGGGAGTCTTTGAAAGCCTCAGTTTTCTCCACTGTAATGTGTTTGATCTCACACAGTAATTACCTTGTGCAACTGGGGGGAAGTTGAAGTTAAATGGTCGGTCCCCAAGTACTTTACGAGCATCATCCTACGTTAGTTAATCTGTGCCACACTTCATGAGTGGATTGTTTATAGAAGAGCAGACAAACACAGAAGATAGCTACATTTCCTGACTTTACTGAAATTGTAAAGAGCTGGTCCACTCAGGTATGCGTGTTCATGAAGTCTAAGCTTTTAACCCCCATCTGGCAAAGGGTGAGCGTTGGCACATTGGCCTCCATCAGTGTTCAGATTAAGGAGTGAACACTGGGAAAGTATGAAGTGATGGATAAAATGATTACTATTATCATAGTTTTAATAATAGTAATTTCCACGATATGATCAGGGCCTTGGCATTCATCATCTCATTCTGTTGCCTGTGGGGCAAGGAGCACTTCAATCCCATAATTAAAGACCAGCCTACCAAGGTAGAGCTGTTGGAATAACGCACTCATGGTCGCGTAGGTAGTTCATGGAAGATCTAAAATTCAAAGCCAGACCTCAGAGACTGCGTGTTCAAGCTCTGCTCCAGATAGCTTTCTGCCAGCCACCACAGAACCCAACTGCTCTCTTTCTTAACTGCATTCTTACCTTTTGTTTCTCTGTGTATTCAAATTGTTGCATTAATATTAAAATATTCAAAAGCTGTGTTCAGAATGTACTTAACACTTTCATGCTGCTACTTTCTTCTAACGTTCTCATAATTTTTTCCCATATTCTTCTTCAATTGCTGTAATGATATGCTATTTTATTCATGCATAACATTCTATACAACAATGTTCTAATATTGAGAAAGGTACTCACCTATGATTGGACATTTCGTTTAGCTTGCATTTGATTTTTGCCTAACATAAACAACTCTACAATTCATTTTTATAGCTATGTCTTTATTAGTTATTGAATTATTTCTGAGCTAGATTTTCAAAAAGGAAATTCTTAAGTTAGACCACACAAAAATTGTATGACTTCTTACACATAATATAAAATGCTTCTCCAAAGTGCCACCCAACATTCTCCAATATTAACATAAAGGATTTTGTGTCAATAAAGCAAATGTGAAGAAAATAAATTATTATTTTTTGTTGTTGTTCACACCAAGTATATGTATTTATCCAGCTGTTTCTGCGATGGCCACTGTAACATACAAGTCTTGAGAGTACACATCCAGCAGAAATTATGGGTTATGAAATTTCCACAAGCCTTCTGCACCATGAGGCCCAGCAGCACAGGTAATGTCTCTTCTTGTAATCAAAGGACAGTGCAGAGCACACGCATCGGACCTCGAAGTCAACAGGCAATACTTGACCTTGGTCTCATTAGCATCATGCCCTAACAAACTGAGCTAATTTTCCCACTAATGCATCACAGTAGGTACTTAATAAGTTTCCCTTTACCATTTAAGATCTTCTGCCCAATCTCATAAGCCCACATTTTCTTCTGTTCCTCGGGGTTCCCAGTAAGCTCAGAACACAGATGTTACAACTTTCATTTTTCCTTAGAGATTCACAAAGATCCAACTCTCTCAAAGACCTTTTGATTTGGAGAATATAAGAATGAATGAATAATATTTTACCAACACTGAGCTAATATGTATCTTGTCATATAATCCTTTTTGCATGTCTTGCTTTATAAACATTATTTTTTAAATACAATTTTTTTTGTATATTTAAGATGTACAGAATGATAATTTGATATACATATCATTATGGTTTAGATATTAGGTGTTCCCCAGTCTCATGTGTGAGATAATTCAAGAATGTCTAAAGGTGAAATGATTAGATTATGAGAGCTAGAGTATGATCAGTGTATTAATCCACTAAAATGAATTTATTGGGGGGTAAATGTGGGCAGGCTGAGGGTGGCTGGAAGAGGTGGGTGATTGGGGACATGCCTTTGGTGTTCATAGTTCCCTGATGAGGGGAGCTCTCTCTGTCTGCTTCCTGGTTGCTGTGTTCCCAGCTGCTTCCCTCTGCCACACACTTCCGCCATGATGTTCTGCCTCCTCTTGGGTTCAGAGCAACGGAGTCAGCTGTCTATGAACTGAGCCTCTGAAACCATGAGCCAAAATAAACTTTTTTTTCTTCGACATTGCTCTTGTCCAGTCTTTGTCCCAGCAATGAAAAGCTGACTGAAGCGCATGCGTCTGTAGTACTGTCCAGCGGATCAACATATCACCGGCTCACAATTTCACAAGGGCCATTTTCTTTCTTTCTCTTCCTTCTTTCCTTGCTTTCTTCCTCCTCTCCTCTCCTATACTCCCTTTTCTTTCCTCTCCTTCATGGTGAGAACCTGAAGGATCATGCTGTGACCTGAAAACCCTGAAATCTCTCTTAGCAAATTTTGAGTATAAAACACAGTATTATTAACCATAATTACACAGCTGTACATTGGATCTCTGGAATTATTCATCCTGTGTAACTGCAACTTTGTACACTTTTACAGACATCTTTCTCAGTTTTGCTCATCTCCCATCCCTGGTAACCACTGTTTTACTCTCTGCTTTTACATATTGGACATTTTTAGACTCCATGTGTAAGTGAGATCAGGCAGTATTTTTCCCCCTGTGTTTGGGCTTATTTCACTCAGTGTGCTGTCCTTCAGGGCCATCTGTGTTATACCAAATGGCAGAATTTCTGGATTTGGAACTCATCTTGAAAGTGACAAGACTGGACACCACTTTAATCAGTGAGCATACACTATAATGTATATTTTGACAAAGTCATTTTTATGTCAGTTATATAATGGTTCTTTCTTTAGGTAGTTTTTTTTTGTTGTTGTTGTTGTTGTTTTGTTTAGTTTTGTTTCTTTGTTGACGCTCGGCAGCCTTGGGACCATGAAGAATCCGCTTTTCTAACTGGACATTTTGGTCCATATGAGATATCACTCATCTAGCTATATTATTTAAGTTCTTCACAAATTATGTGAAAATCGAATGCTCAGATGGAGACTTCAATTTTATTTAGGGTTTTGTGTTGTTTTCTTCAAATATTATAAATGGCTAATTTCAGTTTGTGAATTCTGTCATGGTAGTGAAACCTGACTGTGTTTTCAAAGGGAAGTGAAGATTAAAGTAAGCTTCATGTCTGTAACATGATCGTGTCACTTTGAATGGTCTTGATATTCTGAAGTAAAATATATATATATATATATATATATATATATATATATATATATATGCAATCATTCGTGTGGAAGAAAAAACAACCCAGTGTAGATGTGTTGGATTGGTGCAAGTCATTCAGGCTCTACAAGGAACAAAAGGACAGTTCTGTCTTGCCCACAGCACAGTGACTCAAAAATACTGTTTTAGTCAGCTTCTTTGAGGCCATGACCAAAAGACTTGACAAGAACAACATAGAGAAGGAAAATTTTATTTGGGGCTCACAGTTTTGGAGATTTCACTTCATAGATGGCCGACTCCTTGGCTCCCGGCCTTAGGTGAGACAGAACATGATGGTGGAAGGACATGGTGGAGGAAAGCAGTGCCGGACATGGCACCAGGAAGCAGAAAGAGCTCTGCTCACCAGGGACAAGATATAAACCCCAAAGTCATGCCCTCGGTGACCCACTTCTAGCAATTGCTCCCTAACTACCCACAGTTACTGCCCAGTTAATCCACAACTGTGGACTGATCTACTGATGAGGTTTGGCTCTCATCATCCAGTCATTTCACCTCTGAACTTCCTTGAATTATCTTTCCCGTGAGCTGTAAGGAGGTACCTCTGATCTAAACCAGAACATTCTATTATTAGCAAAGATAATTCTATTATTAGCAAAGATATTATTATTATAGCAAAATAATAATATTATTATTATTATTTTGCTTCTTTGCGTACTTATTAAGGAGCTGCTGTGTGGAAGATATTTGTTCTGGTTGTTCAAGAAACAAGGACAATAACAGAAGAGGCCATCGGTATCTGATGGGTTAAGCCCTGGGAGGGAGGGAGTATGCAGCCCAAAGCCCTTCCATTAGGTCCTCAAGTTACTTTCCATAGCATGCACATTTGCTGTTTTCTTCACTGGTCAGAGCAGTACAGACTCTTGCTTTTCTATTTTTTGTAAAGTTCTCTTGCTCTTCTGGGTAAGCACACAAGAGAGCCAATATTAAAATTTCGCTTTCTCATAATGATGTTGAGGAGATAATACTTATTAATTTGCTTTGAACTACAGCAAAAATTAGAGTGTTTTTTTTAAAGGCACTGCTTATTTTGATTTAGCACCCTGATACTTTGATCTGTCCTTACTTTGAAGACGAGGCTAAAAGGAAATTTCAGATAAATTCAGGTAAAAATATTTCCATAAAAGACCCAGAACTTTGCAATGAAAGATATATCACTCCAGTATAGAAAAACATGTTTTTAATCTTATTCATGTTTCCCAGACAATAATGAAAATCCAGGCTTTAGTCTTCTCTAAGGTGAACAGAAATCCCTTTTTGGTATATAATCAATTATCGCCTAGCAACTTATTGATCTTCCAAACAGATTTTAAAATAAGAATCAAGAGGTAGTGTTTATATATATTTGCACACTTAATAGTCATCTACATAATTAATTTAGTTTTCAGGCTTTTTATATTTTAAAAGTAAAGATTTCTAATTGCTAATTTAAATTCTCTCTTGTTGACACTATGCAAAATAAACTTTATAAATATTTTTTATTACTTTGAGAAAAGTAGAATTGTTGTCTCTGCTATTTGTTTTATCTATAAATATTATTTTTAAATATGACAAAACTCTCCTTACCTATCACTGGAGTTTTATCCAAGTCTCAGACCATAGCTACTTTTTGGAGAACTTCTCAGATAATATCCCCTAAAATAAAAGTCCACACATGGAAAACAAAAATGTTTTATCTTCATATATTTACATGTTTTTATTAATAAGCATGCCCTTGAAGTGTGTAATAGGTTTTGGTTTTTCACAGTAGCTTGTTCCAGTAAAAGGGGCCTCAATGGTAATCTGATTACCCTTGCTATCATATTAATTATATTAGTTAATGTACACATATTCATCTCCAGGTATTAAAAAGATGAATACAAAGATAGAAACTTTCTCCTTGCCGTACTCATTATATTTATGAAAAATTCAGTGATTAGAGTCAGAAAATTATTTTTACATTTAATTACAGTAACAGAGGCTCTGTTTTTATAAAAATAAGGCAGAGGGTCTCTTAATATATGCTGTGATGTCATTAAATTACCAAATAAACCAACAGGCATAAAAAAAACAGATAAAGTTTTAGGATTTTTCTCATTAGATATGCCATGCTCATTAGTCTTTGAGTTAGAACTTGGCTTCTGTCTTTTTTACCAAGATTTAGCTACAATTTTTAGAAGTAAAGAGGAAATAGGATACTATAGTAGTAATTGATGGAAATTGCAGTACTAAGAACCCTGCTTTATGGTGGTGATAAACATAAGTCAAAGCGTCCAACACTCTTGAAATCAATTTTTATGAAATGAACAGATGGTAAGCCACATAAAAATACTTAAAGAGTAAATACTGTAATATAGAGAAATACTTATGCTACTGTGTTAATTGCCAAAGGAGGAAATGCACTTTTATAATCATTACATATGAAACAAATATTTATTAGTCCTACTGTGTGCATAATGTTTTGTTAGTTACTAGAAGTATAGCAGAGGCTAAGGTAGAAAGAGCCTTTGCTTTTCTAGAGTTTATAGCCCAGTCAGGTTGAGGGAAGAGATGAGAAGCTGAATGTAGGAAATTAGACATCATCAAACAGAAAAGTTTTAAGTCCTGAAAGACAGAATTGCAAGATGCCTCAGAAACAACTGTGTAGAAATGAGTCTAAATCAAAGAATGAGGCAGGCCTTCTAGGAGGAAAATAAATAAATTTATTAATGCATTTCAATTGCATTTAAAAATAGGCAGAATGTCAAGCTACTGTGATTTTGCTGAGAAATAAGACTACATAGAGAATATTTGTTTTTTTTTATTTTTCTGTATTTTTGTAATTATAGAATATAGCTTCCATAGTGAGAAAAAGTAAATTTTAGTTTGATACGTTGGTAAAGGAATGTAAGTTAATTTAGGTACAAAGACAACATTTAAGGGTATTTGTGATGAAATAAAAGACAGGTATTTACATAGGAAGAATTTTCAATAGAACTAAATTAGGTGTGGGAAAATGTGCGCACATGCATGCTGATATTACCCAGCAGCACAGGGTACAAGATCTTTAGCTGGAACAGAACATGAAAATGTCTCCTAGATGCCAACACCAAGTGTGCTGCCCTCTTCATGACCGACCTCAACGCGTCTGTCACTCACTCTCTTTTTCTCCTCCTCTTCAATACATTAACACCTACTATTCCATGTTTCCTTTCTATTTTTCTCTGAAAAATGTTATTTAGTGCCAGTTTTGTTTATTTATGTTGAAACTTTTTCAAACAATAACTCATCTTTATCATTTATTTTAATGCAAAATGTACACTATTAACTTTTTTAGAACATTAACATACTCCTCAAATGCTGGATGTAAATAAATGTCACAAAGATTAACTTGTAATTCAAACTGTAAAATATAAGCAATGACTTCTAACATGAGAATCATGCACTGGTAAAATATTCTACCTCTCAGCACTAAATGACTTCCCTCTTCCTTTTCCTCCTGGTATGACTTCCATGTTCATTTGTGTCTTCTTAAATTGTCCCACTTAAATTGTGGATATTCTGGATTCCCCCTCATTCATTCTGTGTTTGCATTTCATTTTGGGAGGTGCCCATGGCATATCATGGTGCTCACTAGTGGTTCTCGTGCACTCTGTGGGTGAACTTGTCAAATACAGTTATCATTCCTGGTACAGGAGCTATCATCTCTGCATTTTAATTCTTTCTTAGATTTTCCATCCCTCTGTACTACCCATCTGTTCTTGAGTGTTCTCTACTTTTTCTATTAGATCCCCTGACATATTCATCAGTAGTATGAACT